>NC_141330.1:0-200000 GCF_037954235.1 Aulostomus chinensis
CGCACTCATTGAGAGCAAGAACAGTATAATACCAGGTTTTGAATGGGTGTGTATGTGAAAACTGGCTCCGGGCCGTCTGGCCCAGTTGCCTCATGGGTGTTGGGGGGGCCTGGGACACTGTTTAGTGTGTGTTTTTAGTGTTTTTAGTGCTGCTAATGTGTTGCTCTGCCGAGCAAACATAATAGGGTCTTCGCCAGAAGTGCCTTCTGGCTCAGGCCCTAATTACAAATGATGGGAAGAGTAGGAAATGGAGGGTAGGAAAATAAGGAAAATATGTGTATAATAGTGAAAATACTTAAATATTACAATAATTCTAATTGGATAAACTAAAAGTGGGGAATATAAATTAAGTTAAATTATACAGTAAACCAAATAGGAAACAACAAAAATTAAAGCTGCAAGCAGCGTTGTTAGGGCCTGAGCCCCCGCCTAACCGCGGCCGGATCGCCGGCCCCAATCCAACGGTGTAATCGGCAAATCCCTAGGCCTTGTAGTTTAGGAGATACGAGCCTCAGTTCGCTGCACAGTGTGAGTGCAGAGTTGAGAGCCGGCCCTTTAAGAGCCCCTCCCTTCTCTGCTCGCTCTCTGCCATCTGTGTCAGAGCTGAGAGCAGAGGATGATTTGGCAGTTTGACTGTGAAACACAGTCATAACTCAGCATATGTTGGTCAAAATTTGAAAGTAAAGACATCAGTCTGTAGAGTTTTTTCTCAGGAATTCAATGGTGTGTTTTCTGAAGGTGTGAGTCATTTAGTTTAGAAGCTACAAGTGTTTGTTTGAGAGTATGTACATGAGGGCAGAGACCCTCCAATTGTGGTTTCCATGACTACAGTAAACAAATCTCTGCCATCTGTGCTAGAGTGGAGAGCAGCTGAAAAATCCACATTTTCAGTGTGTGAAAGTCAAATAACTCTGCATATGTTGCTTCAAAGTGCAATGTAACCCCATATTTTTGTAGGGATTTTTCTGAGGAATCCAGTGGTGTGTTTTGTGAAGCTGTGAGAGTTTCAGTGTAGACGTGAGAAGCATTTGTTTGAGAGTATGTACCATGAGAGGACACAGCCTCCCCATTGACTTCCATTGTAACGTAAAACGTGTCTCCCCGACTTTGACGGCTTATAAAATGGGAACCGAGCGCGTAGTATATTAGCCTTTAAAGATTTTTGAAGAGCACAGTTGGGAGAGTAATGTGTGAAAGTTTGGAAGCGATGCCATTTACGGTTTAGGAGGAGATAGATTTTGTTCGGGGAGGAGCAAAAGTCCTCATTTTGACAGTTTTGTCCAATTTGTGGACATTGTGTTGTAGATAGGTGAGAGGTCAGAGCGTATGAATTTTTCGTCTTGATGAGACGAGTGCAACGGTGTTGGTCCCATGTCTGTGGGACATTCGTGCAAGCAGTTATAGCGCTCCAAATTTTTTGCGAGTTTTTTGGCTCCCTAGGTGGCGCTATTGAGTTTTTGCGAATTTTTTTTTTTAAATATAAAATTTTTCGCCAGACTGGACGAGTGTGCAAAATTTCAGCGAATTTCATACATGTTCAGGGGTTCAAATAAAGGATTTACTTGGCGTGAAAGAAAGAAAGAATAATAGTGAAAATTAAAGCTGCAAGCAGCGTTGTTAGGGCCTGAGCCCCCGCCTAACCGCGGCCGGATCGCCGGCCCGAATCCAACGGTGTAATCGGCAAATCCCTAGGCCTTGTAGTTTAGGAGATACGAGCCTCAGTGCGCTGCACAGTGTGAGAGCAGAGTTGAGAGCCGGCCCTTTAAGAGCCCCTCCCTTCTCTGCTCGCTCTCTGCCATCTCTGTCAGAGTGGAGAGCAGAGGAGGATTTGGCAGTTTAACTGTGAAACACAGTCATAACTCAGCATATGTTTGTCAAAAGTGTAATGTAAAGACATCAGTGCGTAGAGTTTTTTGTCAGGAATTCAATGGTGTGTTTTCTGAAGGTGTGAGTGTTTTAGTTTAGAAGCTACAAGTGTTTGTTTGAGAGTATGTACATGAGGGCAGAGAAGCTCCAATTGTGGTTTCCATGACTACAGTAAACAAATCTCTGCCATCTGTGCCTGAGTTGAGAGCAGCTGAAAAGTGTACATTTTTAGTGTGTGAAAAGCAAATAACTCTGCATATGTTGCTTGGAAGTGGAATATAATACCATATTTTTGTAGAGATTTTTCTGAGGAATCGACTGATATGTTTTGTGAAGCTGTGAGAGTTTTAGTTTAGACGTGAGAAGCATTTGTTCGAGAGTTTGTACCATGAGAAGACACGGCCACCCCATTGACTTCCATTGTAAGCGTGAAACGTGTCTCCCCGACTTTGACGGCTTATAAAACGGAATCGGAGCGATTCATATAAAAACCTTTGAAGATTTGTGAAGATTACAGTTGTGTGATTGAGGTGTGAAAGTTTGGAAGCGATACAATTAATGCCCGAGGACAAGATCGATTTTGTTTGGGGAGAAAAAAAGTCCTTTTTTTGACAGTTTTGTCCAATTTGTGGACATTCTGTTGTAGATAGGTGAGAGGTCAGAGCATATGAAATTTTCGTCTTGATGAGACGAGTCCAATGGTGTTGGTCCCATGTCTGTGGGACATTCGTGCAAGAAGTTATAGCACTCCAATTGTTGTGATGTGGTTTTTTGGCTCCCTAGGTGGCGCTATACAGTTTTTGTAATTTTTTTTTTTAAAAGATCGAATTTTTTGCCGGACCGGACGTGCGTGCCAAATTTCATCGAATTTCATGCATGTTCAGGGGGTCAAATTAAGCGTCAAAGTGGCGGGAGAAGAAAGAAAGAATAATAATAATTAAAGCTGCAAGCAGCGTTGTTAGGGCCTGAGCCCCCGCCTAACCGCGGCCGGATCGCCGGCCCCAATCCAACGGTGTAATCGGCAAATCCCTAGGCCTTGTAGTTTAGGAGATACGAGCCTCAGCGCGCTGCACAGTGTGACTGCAGAGCTGAGAGCCGGCCCTTTAAGAGCCCCTCCCTTCTCTGCTCGCTCTCTGCCATCTGTGTCAGAGTGGAGAGCAGAGGAGGATTTGGCGGTTTAACTGTGAAACACAGTCATAACTCTGCATATGTGGGTCAAAAGTTGAAAGTAAAGACATCAGTGCGTAGAGTTTTTTGTCAGGAATTCAATGGTGTGCTTTTTGAAGGTGTGAGTGTTTTAGTTTAGAAGCTACAAGTGTTTGTTTGGGAGTATGTACATGAGGGCAGAGAAGCTCCAATTGTGGTTTCCATGACTACAGTAAACAAATCTCTGCCATCTGTGCCTGAGTCTAGAGCAGCTGAAAAGTGTACATTTTTAGTGTGTGAAAAGCAAATAACTCTGCATATGTTGCTTGGAAGTGGAATATAATACCATATTTTTGTAGAGATTTTTCTGAGGAATCGACTGATATGTTTTGTGAAGCTGTGAGAGTTTTAGTTTAGACGTGAGAAGCATTTGTTCGAGAGTTTGTACCATGAGAAGACACGGCCACCCCATTGACTTCCATTGTAAGCGTGAAACGTGTCTCCCCGACTTTTACGGCTTATAAAACGGAATCGGAGCGATTCATATAAAAACCTTTGAAGATTTGTGAAGAGCACAGTTGTGTGATTGAGGTGTGAAAGTTTGGAAGCGATACAATTAATGCCCGAGGACAAGATCGATTTTGTTTGGGGAGAAAAAAAGTCCTTTTTTTGACAGTTTTGTCCAATTTGTGGACATTCTGTTGTAGATAGGTGAGAGGTCAGAGCATATGAAATTTTCGTCTTGATGAGACGAGTCCAATGGTGTTGGTCCCATGTCTGTGGGACATTCGTGCAAGAAGTTATAGCACTCCAATTGTTGTGATGTGGTTTTTTGGCTCCCTAGGTGGCGCTATACAGTTTTTGTAATTTTTTTTTTTAAAAGATCGAATTTTTTGCCGGACCGGACGTGCGTGCCAAATTTCATCGAATTTCATGCATGTTCAGGGGGTCAAATTAAGCGTCAAAGTGGCGGGAGAAGAAAGAAAGAATAATAATAATAATATTAAAACGCAGCAATTTCAGATATAATTCTGCCACCATTGTTTTCAATGGGGGACCTCACCCCCCTGTCCCCCCCCGGACCCCCCTGTGATGTTTTTAGAGGCCTGCGATGCTCCTAAGTGTGTGTTTTTACTGCTTTTAGCGCTGACTTCGTGTCTCTCTGACTTCGAAACATAATAGGGTCTTCGCCCAGAAGTACCTTCTGGCTCAGGCCCTAATAATATTAAAACGCAGCAATTTCAGATATAATTCTGCCACCATTGTTTTCAATGGGAGACCTCACCCCCTGTCCCCCCCCGGACCCCCCTGTGATGTTTTTAGAGGCCTGCGATGCTCCTAAGTGTGTGTTTTTACTGCTTTTAGCGCTGACTTCGTGTCTCTCTGACTTCGAAACATAATAGGGTCTTCGCCCAGAAGTACCTTCTGGCTCAGGCCCTAATTAAAGCTGCAAGCAGCGTTGTTAGGGCCTGAGCCCCCGCGCGGCCTATGGCCGCGTCCTTGACACCGGCCCCAATCCAACGGTGTAATCGGCAAATCCCTAGGCCTTGTAGTTTAGGAGATACGAGCCTCAGTGCGCTGCACAGTGTGAGTGCAGAGCTGAGAGCCGGCCCTTTAAGAGCCCCTCCCTTCTCTGCTCGCTCTCTGCCATCTCTGTCAGAGCTGAGAGCAGAGCTGAGAGCAGAGCTGCCAGCTGGCCCTTTAAGAGCCCCTCCCCCGCTGCACTGTGTCTGATCTGTGCTGGAGTGGAGAGAGTGGAGGATTCAGAGAAATGTAGTGTGTAAAAGCTGAATAACTCGGCCTACGTTGGTGGAAAGTAACACAAAATACCATATTTTTGTAGGGATTTTTGTCAGGAATACAGTGATATGTTTTTAAAAGCTGTGCGATGTATGGTATAGACGTGAGAAGCATTTGTTCGAGAGTATGTACCATGAGAGGACACGGCCTCCCCACTGACTTCCATTGTAAGCGTGAAACGTGTCTCCCCCACTTTGAGGGCTTATAAAATCCAAACCGAGCGCGTAGTATATTAGCCTTTAAAGATTTTTGAAGAGCACAGTTGGGAGAGTAATGTGTGAAAGTTTGGAAGCCCTGGCATTTACGGTTTAGGAGGAGATAGATTTTGTTCGGGGAGTAAAAAAAGTCCTGATTTTGACAGTTTTGTCCAATTTGTGGACATTCTGTTGGAGATAGGTGAGGGGTCAGAGTGTAAGAATTGTTCGTCTTGATGAGACGAGTCCAACGGTGTTGGTCCCATGTCTGTGGGAGTTTTGTGTGAGGAGTTATAGCGCGCGAAATTAAAAAAAATTATCTTTTTTTTGTGTGGCTCCCTAGGTGGCGCTATAGACTTTTGTGGCGTTTTTGTTTTTGATTAGTGAATGTTGAGACATACCGAACGATTGTGCCGAAATTCAGCGAATTTCATGCATGTTCAGGGGGTCAAATTAGATTATGCGCGTTATGCGCATTATGCGCATATAGCGCGCACTCATTGAGAGCAAGAACAGTATAATACCAGGTTTTGAATGGGTGTGTATGTGAAAACTGGCTCCGGGCCGTCTGGCCCAGTTGCCTCATGGGTGTTGGGGGGGCCTGGGACACTGTTTAGTGTGTGTTTTTAGTGTTTTTAGTGCTGCTAATGTGTTGCTCTGCCGAGCAAACATAATAGGGTCTTCGCCAGAAGTGCCTTCTGGCTCAGGCCCTAATTAAAGCTGCAAGCAGCGTTGTTAGGGCCTGAGCCCCCGCCTAACCGCGGCCGGATCGCCGGCCCGAATCCAACGGTGTAATCGGCAAATCCCTAGGCCTTGTAGTTTAGGAGATACGAGCCTCAGTTCGCTGCACAGTGCGAGTGCAGAGCTGAGAGCCGGCCCTTTAAGAGCCCCTCCCTTCTCTGCTCGCTCTCTGCCATCTGTGTCAGAGCTGAGAGCAGAGGAGGATTTGGCAGTTTAACTGTGAAACACAGTCATAACTCAGCATATGTGGGTCAAAAGTGGAATGTAAAGACATCAGTGCGTAGAGTTTTTTCTCAGGAATTCAATGGTGTGCTTTTTGAAGGTGTGAGTGTTTTAGTTTAGAAGCTACAAGTGTTTGTTTGAGAGTATGTACATGAGGGCAGAGACCCTCCAATTGTGGTTTCCATGACTACAGTAAACAAATCTCTGCCATCTGTTCTAGAGTGGAGAGCAGCTGAAAAGTGTACATTTTTAGTGTGTGAAAAGCAAATAACTCCGCATATGTTGCTTGGAAGTGGAATATAATACCATATTTTTGTAGAGATTTTTCTGAGGAATCCAGTGGTGTGTTTTGTGAAGCTGTGAGAGTTTTAGTTTAGACATGAGAAGCATTTTTTTGAGAGTATGTACCATGAGAGGACACGGCCTCCCCATTGACTTCCATTGTAAGCGTGAAAGGTGTCTCCCCGACTTTGACGGCTTATAAAATGGGAACCGAGCGCGTAGTATATTAGCCTTTAAAGATTTTTGAAGAGCAGTGTTGGGAGAGTAATGTGTGAAAGTTTGGAAGCGATGCCATTTACGGTTTAGGAGGAGATAGATTTTGTTCGGGGAGTAAAAAATTCCTTTTTTTGACAGTTTTGTCCAATTTGTGGACATTGTGTTGTAGATAGGTGAGAGGTCAGAGTGTATGAATTTTTCGTCTCAATGAGACGATTCCAACGGTGTTGGTCCCATGTCTGTGGGACATTCGTGCAAGCAGTTATAGCGCTCCCAATTTTTTTTTAGTTTTTTGGCTCCCTAGGTGGCGCTATTGAGTTTTGTTGAAATTTTTTTTTAAAATATAAAATTTTTCGCCAGACCGGACGTGCGTGCCAAAATTCAGCGAATTTCATGCATGTTTAGGGGGTGAAATTAAGGGTTTTTTTGGCGGCGGAAAAAAAAAGAATAAGAAGAAAAAAACTTAGCAATTTCAGATATAATTTTTGCCACCATAGGTTTCAATGGGAGACCTCACCCCCCTGTCCCCCCCCGGACCCCCCTGTGATGTTTTTAGAGGCCTGTGATGCTCCTAAGTGTGTGTTTTTACTGCTTTTAGCGCTGACTTCGTGTCTCTCTGACTTCGAAACATAATAGGGTCTTCGCCCAGAAGTACCTTCTGGCTCAGGCCCTAATTAAAGCTGCAAGCAGCGTTGTTAGGGCCTGAGCCCCCGCCTAACCGCGGCCGGATCGCCGGCCCGAATCCAACGGTGCAATCGGCAAATCCCTAGGCCTTGTAGTTCAGGAAATACGAGCCTCAGTTCGCTGCACAGTGCGAGTGCAGAGTTGAGAGCCGGCCCTTTAAGAGCCCCTCCCTTCTCTGCTCGCTCTCTGCCATCTGTGTCAGAGGGGAGAGCAGAGGAGGATTTGGCAGTTTAACTGTGAAACACTGTCATAACTCAGCATATGTTGGTCAAAAGTTGAATGTAAAGACATCAGTGCGTAGAGTTTTTTGTCAGGAATTCAATGGTGTGTTTTCTGAAGGTGTGAGTGTTTTAGTTTAGAAGCTACAAGTGTTTGTTTGAGAGTATGTACATGAGGGCAGAGACCCTCCAATTGTGGTTTCCATGACTACAGTAAACAAATCTCTGCCATCTGTGCTAGAGTGGAGAGCAACCGAAAAGTGTACATTTTTAGTGTGTGAAAAGCAAATAACTCCGCATATGTTGCTTGGAAGTGGGATATAATACCATATTTTTGTAGAGATTTTTCTGAGGAATCGACTGGTATGTTTTGTGAAGCTGTGAGAGTTTTAGTTTAGACGTGAGAAGCATTTGTTCGAGAGTTTGTACCATGAGAGGACACGGCCACCCCATTGACTTCCATTGTAAGCGTGAAACGTGTCTCCCCGACTTTGACGGCTTATAAAATCCAAACCGAACGCGTAGTATATTAGCCTTTAAAGATTTTTGAAGAGCACAGTTGGGAGAGAAATGTGTGAAAGTTTGGAAGCGATGCCATTTACGGTTTAGGAGGAGATAGATTTTGTTCGGGGAGTAAAAAATTCCTTTTTTTGACAGTTTTGTCCAATTTGTGGACATTGTGTTGTAGATAGGTGAGAGGTCAGAGTGTATGAATTTTTCGTCTTAATGAGACGATTCCAACGGTGTTGGTCCCATGTCTGTGGGACATTCGTGGAAGCAGTTATAGCGCTCCCAATTTTTTTTTAGTTTTTTTGCTCCCTAGGTGGCGCTATTGAGTTTTGGTGAAATTTTTTTTTAAAATATAAAATTTTTTGCCAGACCGGACGTGCGTGCCAAAATTCAGCGAATTTCATGCATGTTCAGTGGGTGTAATTAAGGGTTTTTTTGGCGGCGGAACCGGAAAGAATAATAATAAGAAGAAGAAGAAAAAAACGCAGCAATTTCAGATATAATTTTTGCCACCATAGGTTTCAATGGGGGACCTCACCCCCCGTCCCCCCCCGGACCCCCCTGTGATGTTTTTAGAGGCCTGTGATGCTCCTAAGTGTGTGTTTTTACTGCTTTTAGCGCTGACTTCGTGTCTCTCTGACTTCGAAACATAATAGGGTCTTCGCCCAGAAGTACCTTCTGGCTCAGGCCCTAATTAAAGCTGCAAGCAGCGTTGTTAGGGCCTGAGCCCCCGCGCGGCCTACGGCCGCGTCCTTGACACCGGCCCCAATCCAACGGTGTAATCGGCAAATCCCTAGGCCTTGTAGTTGAGGAGATATGAGCCTCAGTGCGCTGCACAGTGTGAGTGCAGAGCTGAGAGCAGAGCTGAGAGCAGAGCTGCCAGCTGGCCCTTTAAGAACCCCTCCCCCGCTGCACTGTGTCTGATCTGTGCTGGAGTGGAGAGAGTGGAGGATTAAGAGAAATATAGTGTGTAAAAGCTGAATAAGTCGTCATACGTTGGTCAAAAGTCACACAAAATACCATATTTTTGTAGGGATTTTTGTCAGGAATACAGTGTTGTGTTTTTAAAAGCTGTGGAATGTATGGTGTAGATGTGAGAAGCATTTGTTTGAGAGTATGTACCCTGAGAGGACACGCTCTCCCCATAGACTTCCATTGTAAGGCGAAAAGTGTCTCCCCCACTTTGACGGCTCATAAAATCCAAACCGAGCGCGTAGTATATTAGCCTTTAAAGATTTTTGAAGAGCACAGTTGGGAGAGTAATGTGTGAAAGTTTGGAAGCCCTGGCATTTACGGTTCAGGAGGAGATAGATTTTGTTCGGGCGCAAAATTGTCCAAAATTAGACATTCGTGTCCAAATTGTGGACATCCTGTTACAGTTAGGTCAGGGGTGTGAGTGTATGATTTATCCGTCTTGATGAGACGAGTTCAATGGTGTTTGTCCCATGTCTGTAGGACATTCCTACAGTCTGTGGCGTGGTTTTTTGTGTATGTAGGTGGCGCTATTGAGTAGAGCACCTCTTTTTTTTTTAATTATCGAATTTTTTACCGCACCCGATGTGCTTACCAAATTTGGTGAGTTTTCATGCATGTTTAGGGGGTCAAATTTACTTTTGAAGTGGCGAGTGTGACTTCGAAACATAATAGGGTCTTCGCCAGGGACTGGCTCAGGCCCTAATTAAAGCTGCAAGCAGCGTTGTTAGGGCCTGAGCCCCCGCCTAACCGCGGCCGGATCGCCGGCCCCAATCCAACGGTGTAATCGGCAAATCCCTAGGCCTTGTAGTTTAGGAGATACGAGCCTCAGTTCGCTGCACAGTGCGAGTGCAGAGCTGAGAGCCGGCCCTTTAAGAGCCCCTCCCTTCTCTGCTCGCTCTCTGCCATCTGTGTCAGAGTGGAGAGCAGAGGAGGATTTGGCAGTTTTACTGTGAAAACCAGTCATAACTCAGCATATGTTGGTCAAAAGTGTAATGTAAAGACATCAGTGCGTAGAGTTTTTTGTCAGGAATTCAATGGTGTGCTTTTTGAAGGTGTGAGTGTTTTAGTTTAGAAGCTACAAGTGTTTGTTTGAGAGTATGTACATGAGGGCAGAGAAGCTCCAATTGTGGTTTCCATGACTACAGTAAACAAATCTCTGCCATCTGTGCCTGAGTGGAGAGCAGCTAAAAAATGCACATTTTTAGTGTGTGAAAAGCAAATATCTCTGCATTTGTTGCTTGGAAGTGGAATATAATTCCATATTTTTGTAGAGATTTTTCTGAGGAATCCATTGTGTGTTTTGTGAAGCTGTGTGAGTTTCAGTGTAGACGTGACAAGTGTTTGTTCGAGAATATGTACCATGAGAGGACACGGCCACCTCATTGACTTCCATTGTAAGCGTGAAATGTGTCTCCCCGACTTTGACGGCTTATAAAATCCAAACCGAGCGCGTAGTATATTATTCTTACTGAACTTTTAATCAGCACAGTTGGGAGAGTAATGTGTGAAAGTTTGGAAGCGATGCCATTTACGGTTTAGGAGGAGATAGATTTTGTTCGGGGAGGAGCAAAAGTCCTCATTTTGACAGTTTTGTCCAATTTGTGGACATTCTGTTGTAGATAGGTGAGAGGTCAGAGCGTATGAATTTTTCGTCTTGATGAGACGAGTGCAACGGTGATGGTCCCGTGTGTGTGGGACATTCGTGCAAGCAGTTATAGCTCTCCAAAGTTTTTGCGAGTTTTTTGGCTCCCTAGGTGGCGCTATTGAGTTTTTGCGAATTTTTTTTTTTAAATATAAAATTTTTCGCCGGACCGGACGTGTGTGCAAAATTTCAGCAAATTCCATGCATGTTCAGGGGGTCAAATTAAGCGTTAAAGAGGCGGCGGAAGAAAGAAAGAATAATTAAAGCTGCAAGCAGCGTTGTTAGGGCCTGAGCCCCCGCGCGGCCTACGGCCGCGTCCTTGACACCGGCCCGAATCCAACGGTGTAATCGGCAAATCCCTAGGCCTTGAAGTTTAGGAGATACGAGCCTCAGTGCGCTGCCCAGTGTGACTGCAGAGCTGAGAGCCGGCCATTTAAGAGCCCCTCCCTTCTCTGCTCGCTCTCTGCCATCTCTGCCATCTCTGTCAGAGCTGAGAGCAGAGCTGCCAGCTGGCCCTTTAAG
This sequence comes from Aulostomus chinensis, assembly GCF_037954235.1. Lineage (NCBI taxonomy): Eukaryota > Metazoa > Chordata > Actinopteri > Syngnathiformes > Aulostomidae > Aulostomus > Aulostomus chinensis. Next base: position 11,019 of record NC_141330.1, read on the forward strand.
AACCCCTCCCCCGCTGCACTGTCTCTGATCTGTGCTGGAGTGGAGAGAGTGGAGGATTCAGAGAAATGTAGTGTGGAAAAGCTGAATAAGTCGGCATACGTTGGTCAAAAGTCACACAAAATACCATATTTTTGTAGGGATTTTTGTCAGGAATACAGTGGTGTGTTTTTAAAAGCTGTGCGATGTATGGTATAGACGTGAGAAGCATTTGTTTGAGAGTATGTACCCTGAGAGGACACGCTCTCCCCATAGACTTCCATTGTAAGGCGAAAAGTGTCTCCCCCACTTTGACGGCTCATAAAATCCAAACCGAGCGCGTAGTATATTAACCTTGAACAACTTTTAATCAGCACAGTTGGGAGAGTAATGTGTGAAAGTTTGGTAGCCCTGGCATTTACGGTTTAGGAGGAGATAGATTTTGTTCGGGGTGCAAAATTGTCCAAAATTAGACATTCGTGTCCAAATTGTGGACATCCTGTTACAGTTAGGTCAGGGGTGTGAGTGCATGATTTATCCATCTTGATGAGACGAGTTCAATGGTGTTTGTCCCATGTCTGTAGGACATTCCTACAGTCTGTGGCGTGGTTTTTTGTGTATGTAGGTGGCGCTATTGAGTAGAGCGCCTCTTTTTTTTTTAATTATCGAATTTTTCGCCGCACCCGATGTGCTTACCAAATTTGGTGAGTTTTCATGCATGTTTAGGGGGTCAAATTAACTTTTGAAGTGGCGAGTGTGACTTCGAAACATAATAGGGTCTTCGCCAGGGACTGGCTCAGGCCCTAATTAAAGCTGCAAGCAGCGTTGTTAGGGCCTGAGCCCCCGCGCGGCCTACGGCCGCGTCCTTGACACCGGCCCGAATCCAACGGTGTAATCGGCAAATCCCTAGGCCTTGTAGTTTAGGAGATACGAGCCTCAGTGCGCTGCACAGTGTGAGTGCAGAGCTGAGAGCCGGCCCTTTAAGAGCCCCTCCCTTCTCTGCTCGCTCTCTGCCATCTCTGTCAGAGTGGAGAGCAGAGGAGGATTTGGCAGTTTAACTGACAAACACAGTCATAACTCTGCATATGTTGGTCAAAAGTGTAATGTAAAGACATCAGTTCGTAGAGTTTCTTCTCAGGAATTCAATGGTGTGTTTTCTGAAGGTGTGAGTCTTTTAGTTTAGAATCTACAAGTGTTTGTTTGAGAGTATGTACATGAGGGCAGAGACCCTCCAATTGTGGTTTCCATGACAACAGTAAACAAATCTCTGCCATCTCTGTCAGAGCTGAGAGCAGAGCTTCCAGCTGGCCCATTAAAAACCCCTCCCCCGCTGCACTTTCTTTTATCTGTACTAGAGTGGAGAGAGTGGAGGATTCAGAGAAATGTAGTGTGTAAAAGCTGAATAAGTCGGCATACGTTAGTCAAAAGTCACACAAAATACAATATTTTTGTAGGGATTTTTGTCAGGAATACAGTGGTGTGTTTTCTGAAGCTGTGCAATGTATGGTATAGACGTGAGAAGCATTTGTTTGACAGTATGTACCTGAGAGGACACGCTCTCCCCATAGACTTCCATTATAACGTGAATTTTTGTCGCAACTTTGACGGCTTATAAAATCCAAACCGAGCGCGTAGTATATTATTCTTACTGAACTTTTAATCAGCAAAGTCGGGAGAGTAATGTGTGAAAGTTTGGAAGCGATACCATTTACGGTTTAGGAGGAGATAGCTTTTGTTCGGGGAGTAAAAAAAGTTGGTTTTTGGACAGTTGTGTCCAATTTGTGGACATTCTGTTGTAGATAGGTCAGAGGTCAGAGTGTATGAATTTTTCGTCTTGATGAGACGAATCCAGCGGTGTTGGTCCCATGTCTGTGGGACATTCCTCGGGGAAGTTATTGACGTAAACGTGTTTTTGGCTTGCTAGGTGGCGCTGTTGAGTTTTGCGTTAAATTTTTTTTTTTAATATAAAATTTTTCGCCGGACCGGACGTGTGTGCAAAAATTCAGCGAATTTCATGCATGTTCAGGGGGTCAAATTCAGCGTTAAAGTCGCGGCGGAAGAAAGAAAGAATAATAGCCAAAGAAACTTAACAATTTCAGATATAATTTTTGCCACCATAGGTTTCAATGGGGGACCTCACCCCCCTGTCCCCCCCCGGACCCTCCTGTGATGTTTTTAGAGGCCTGTGATGCTCCTAAGTGTGTGTTTTTACTGCTTTTAGCGCTGACTTCGTGTCTCTCTGACTTCGAAACATAATAGGGTCTTCGCCCAGAAGTACCTTCTGGCTCAGGCCCTAATTAAAGCTGCAAGCAGCGTTGTTAGGGCCTGAGCCCCCGCCTAACCGCGGCCGGATCGCCGGCCCCAATCCAACGGTGCAATCGGCAAATCCCTAGGCCTTGTAGTTTAGGAGATACGAGCCTCAGTTCGCTGCACAGCGCGAGTGCAGAGCTGAGAGCCGGCCCTTTAAGAGCCCCTCCCTTCTCTGCTCGCTCTCTGCCATCTCTGTCAGAGCTGAGAGCAGAGGAGGATTTGGCAGTTTTACTGTGAAACACAGTCATAACTCAGCATATGTTGGTCAAAAGTTGACAGTGAAGACATCAGTGCGTAGAGTTTTTTCTCAGGAATTCAATGGTGTGCTTTTTGAAGGTGTGAGTGTTTTAGTTTAGAAGCTACAAGTGTTTGTTTGAGAGTATGTACATGAGGGCAGAGACCCTCCAATTGTGGTTTCCATGACTACAGTAAACAAATCTCTGCCATCTGTGCAGGAGTGGAGAGCAGCTGAAAAGTGTACATTTTTAGTGTGTGAAAAGCAAATAACTCTGCATATGTTGCTTGGAAGTGGAATATAATACCATATTTTTGTAGAGATTTTTCTGAGGAATCCAGTGGTGTGTTTTGTGAAGCTGTGAGAGTTTTAGTTTAGACGTGAGAAGCATTTGTTTGAGAGTATGTACCATGAGAGGACACGGCCTCCCCATTGACTTCCATTGTAAGCGTGAAACGTGTCTCCTCCACTTTGACGGCCTATAAAATGGGAACCGAGCGCGTAGTAGATTAGCCTTTAAAGATTTTTGAAGAGCACAGTTGGGAGAGTCATGTGTGAAAGTTTGGAAGCGATGCCATTTACGGTTTAGGAGGAGATAGATTTTGTTCGGGCGTAAAAAAAGTCCTAATTTTGACAGTTTTGTCCAATTTGTGGACATTGTGTTGTAGATAGGTGAGAGGTCAGAGTGTATGAATTGTTGGTCTTGCTGAGACGAGTGCAACGGTGTTGGTCCCATGTCTGTGGGACATTCGTGCAAGCAGTTATAGCGCTCCCAATTTTTTTTGAGTTTTTTTGCTCCCTAGGTGGCGCTATTGAGTTTTGGTGAAATTTTTTTTTAAAATATAAAATTTTTTGCCAGACCGGACGTGCGTGCAAAAATTCAGCGAATTTCATGCATGTTCAGGGGGTGAAATTAAGGTTTAAAGTGGCGGGGAAGAAAGAAAGAAAAATTAAAGCTGCAAGCAGCGTTGTTAGGGCCTGAGCCCCTGCGCGGCCTACGGCCGCGTCCTTGACACCGGCCCGAATCCAACGGTGTAATCGGCAAATCCCTAGGCCTTGTAGTTTAGGAGATATGAGCCTCAGTGCGCTACACAGTGTGAGTGCAGAGCTGAGAGCTGGCCCTTTAAGAGCCCCTCCCTTCTCTGCTCGCTCTCTGCCATCTCTGTCAGAGTGGAGAGCAGAGGAGGATTTGGCAGTTTAACTGTGAAACACAGTCATAACTCTGCATATATGGGTCAAAAGTGGAATGTAAAGACATCAGTGCGTCGAGTTTTTTCTCAGGAATTCAATGGTGTGCTTTTTGAAGGTTTGAGTGTTTTAATTTAGAAGCGACAAGTGTTTGTTTGAGAGTATGTACATGAGGGCAGAGAAGCTCCAATTGTGGTTTCCATGACTACAGTAAACAAATCTCTGCCATCTCTGTCAGAGCTGAGAGCAGAGCTGAGAGCAGAGCTGAGAGCCGGCCCTTTAAGAGCCCCTCCCTTCTCTGCTCGCTCTCTGCCATCTCTGTCAGAGCTGAGAGCAGAGCTGAGAGCAGAGCTGCCAGCTGGCATAAAGAACCCTTCCCCCGCTGCACTGTGTCTGATCTGTGCTGGAGTGGAGAGAGTGGAGGATTCAGAGAAATGTAGTGTGTAAAAGCTGAATAAGTCGTCATACGTTGGTCAAAAGTCACACAAAATACCATATTTTTGTAGGGATTTTTGTCAGGAATACAGTGGTGTGTTTGTAAAAGCTGTGGAATGTATGGTGTAGATGTGAGAAGCATTTGTTTGAGAGTATGTACCCTGAGAGGACAGGCTCTCCCCATAGACTTCCATTGTAAGGCGAAAAGTGTCTCCCCCACTTTGACGGCTCATAAAATCCAAACCGAGCGCGTAGTATATTAGCCTTTAAAGATTTTTGAAGAGCCCAGTTGGGAGAGTAATGTGTGAAAGTTTGGAAGCCCTGGCATTTACGGTTTAGGAGGAGATAGATTTTGTTCGGGGCGCAAAATTGTCCAAAATTAGACATTCGTGTCCAAATTGTGGACATCCTGTTACAGTTAGGTCAGGGGTGTGAGTGTATGATTTATCCGTCTTGATGAGACGAGTTCAATGGTGTTTGTGCCATGTCTGTAGGACATTCCTACAGGCTGTGGCGTGGTTTTTTGTGTATGTAGGTGGCGCTATTGAGTAGAGCGCCTCTTTTTTTTTTAATTATCAAATTTTTCGCCGCACCCGATGTGCTTACCAAATTTGGTGAGTTTTCATGCATGTTTAGGGGGTCAAATTTACTTTTGAAGTGGCGAGTGTGACTTCGAAACATAATAGGGTCTTCGCCAGGGACTGGCTCAGGCCCTAATTAAAGCTGCAAGCAGCGTTGTTAGGGCCTGAGCCCCCGCCTAACCGCGGCCGGATCGCCGGCCCGAATCCAACGGTGTAATCGGCAAATCCCTAGGCCTTGTAGTTTAGGAGATACGAGCCTCAGTTCGCTGCACAGTGCGAGTGCAGAGTTGAGAGCCGGCCCTTTAAGAGCCCCTCCCTTCTCTGCTCGCTCTCTGCCATCTCTGTCAGAGTGGAGAGCAGAGGAGGATTTGGCAGTTTAACTGTGAAACACAGTCATAACTCAGCATATGTGGGTCAAAAGTTGAATGTAAAGACATCAGTGCGTAGAGATTTTTGTCAGGAATTCAATGGTGTGTTTTCTGAAGGTGTGAGTGTTTTAGTTTAGAAGATACAAGTGTTTGTTTGAGAGTATGTACATGAGGGCAGAGACCCTCCAATTGTGGTTTCCATGACTACAGTAAACAAATGTCTGCCATCTGTGCCTGAGTGGAGAGAAGCTTAAAAGTGTACATTTTTAGTGTGTGAAAAGCAAATAACTCTGCATATGTTGCTTGGAAGTGGAATATAATACCATATTTTTGTAGAGATTTTTCTGAGGAATCGACTGGTGTGTTTTGTGAAGCTGTGAGAGTTTTAGTTTAGACGTGAGAAGCATTTGTTCGAGAGTTTGTACCATGAGAGGACACGGCCACCCCATTGACTTCCATTGTAAGCGTGAAACGTGTCTCCCCGACTTTGACGGCTTATAAAATGGGAACCGAGCGCGTAGTATATTAGCCTTTAAAGATTTTTGAAGAGCAGTGTTGGGAGAGTAGTGTGTGAAAGTCTGGAAGCGGTGCCATTTACGGTTTAGGAGGAGATAGATTTTGTTCGGGGAGTAAAAAATTCCTTTTTTTGACAGTTTTGTCCAATTTGTGGACATTGTGTTGTAGATAGGTGAGAGGTCAGAGTGTATGAAATTTTTGTCTTAATGAGACGATTCCAACGGTGTCGGTCCCATGTCTGTGGGACATTCGTGCAAGCAGTTATAGCGCTCCAAATTTTTTGCGAGTTTTTTGGCTCCCTAGGTGGCGCTATTGAGTTTTTGCGAAATTTTTTTTTTAAATATAAAATTTTTCGCCAGACCGGACGTTCGTGCCAAAATTCAGCGAATTTCATATATGTTCAGGGGGTGAAATTAAGGTTTAAACTGCAGCGGAAGAAAGAAAGAAAAAAAAGAATAATAAAACGCAGCAATTTCAGATATAATTTTTGCCACCATAGGTTTCAATGGGGGACCTCACCCCCCGTCCCCCCCCGGACCCCCCTGTGATGTTTTTAGAGGCCTGTGATGCTCCTAAGTGTGTGTTTTTACTGCTTTTAGCGCTGACTTCGTGTCTCTCTGACTTCGAAACATAATAGGGTCTTCGCCCAGAAGTACCTTCTGGCTCAGGCCCTAATTAAAGCTGCAAGCAGCGTTGTTAGGGCCTGAGCCCCCGCCTAACCGCGGCCGGATCGCCGGCCCGAATCCAACGGTGTAATCGGCAAATCCCTAGGCCTTGTAGTTTAGGAGATACGAGCCTCAGTGCGCTGCACAGTGTGAGTGCAGAGTTGAGAGCCGGCCCTTTAAGAGCCCCTCCCTTCTCTGCTCGCTCTCTGCCATCTGTGTCAGAGCTGAGAGCAGAGGAGGATTTGACAGTTTAACTGTGAAACACAGTCATAGCTCTGCATATGTGGGTCAAAAGTTGAAAGTAAAGACATCAGTGCGTAGAGTTTTTTCTCAGGAATTCAATGGTGTGTTTTCTGAAGGTGTGAGTGTTTTAGTTTAGAAGCTACAAGTGTTTGTTTGAGAGTATGTACATGAGGGCAGAGACCCTCCAATTGTGGTTTCCATGACTACAGTAAACAAATCTCTGCCATCTGTGCCTGAGTGGAGAGCAGCTGAAAAGTGTACATTTTTAGTGTGTGAAAAGCAAATAACTCTGCATATGTTGCTTGGAAGTGGGATATAATACAATATTTTTGTAGAGATTTTTCTGAGGAATCGACTGGTGTGTTTTGTGAAGCTGTGAGAGTTTTAGTTTAGATGTGAGAAGCATTTGTTCGAGAGTTTGTACCATGAGAGGACATGGCCACCCCATTGACTTCCATTGTAAGCGTGAAACGTGTCTCCCCGACTTTGACGGCTTATAAAATGGGAACCGAGCGCGTAGTATATTAGCCTTTAAAGATTTTTGAAGAGCAGTGTTGGGAGAGTAGTGTGTGAAAGTCTGGAAGCGGTGCCATTTACGGTTTAGGAGGAGATAGATTTTGTTCGGGGAGTAAAAAATTCCTTTTTTTGACAGTTTTGTCCAATTTGTGGACATTGTGTTGTAGATAGGTGAGAGGTCAGAGTGTATGAATTTTTCGTCTTAATGAGACGATTCCAACGGTGTTGGTCCCATGTCTGTGGGACATTCGTGCAAGCAGTTATAGCGCTCCAAATTTTTTGCGAGTTTTTTGGCTCCCTAGGTGGCGCTATTGAGTTTTTGCGAAAATTTTTTTTAAAATATAAAATTTTTCGCCAGACCGGACGTTCGTGCCAAAATTCAGCGAATTTCATATATGTTCAGGGGGTGAAATTAAGGTTTAAACTGCAGCGGAAGAAAGAAAGAAAAATTAAAGCTGCAAGCAGCGTTGTTAGGGCCTGAGCCCCCGCCTAACCGCGGCCGGATCACCGGCCCGAATCCAACGGTGTAATCGGCAAATCCCTAGGCCTTGTAGTTTCGGAGATACGAGCCTCAGTGCGCTGCACAGTGTGAGTGCAGAGCTGAGAGCCGGCCCTTTAAGAGCCCCTCCCTTCTCTGCTCGCTCTCTGCTGTCTGTGTCAGAGTGGAGAGCAGAGGAGGATTTGGCAGTTTAACTGTGAAACACAATCATAACTCTGCATATATGGGTCAAAAGTGTAATGTAAAGACATCAGTGCGTAGAGTTTTTCTCAGGAATTCAATGGTGTGTTTTCTGAAGGTGTGAGTGTTTTAGTTTAGAAGCTACAAGTGTTTGTTTGAGAGTATGTACATGAGGGCAGAGAAGCTCCAATTGTGGTTTCCATGACTACAGTAAACAAATGTCTGCCATCTCTGTCAGAGCTGAGAGCAGAGCTGAGAGCAGAGCTGCCAGCTGGCCCATTAAGAACCCCTCCCCCGCTGCACTTCCTTTGATCTGTGCTAGAGTGGAGAGAGCGGAGGATTAAGAGAAATGTAGTGTGTAAAAGCTGAATAACTCGGCCTACGTTGGTCGAAAGTAACACAAAATACCATATTTTTGTAGGGATTTTTGTCAGGAATACAGTGATATGTTTTTAAAAGCTGTGCGATGTATGGTTTAGACGTGAGAAGCATTTGTTCGAGAGTATGTATCATGAGAGGACACGGCCTCCCCATTGACTTCCATTGTAAGCGTGAAACGTGTCTCCCCCACTTTGAGGGCTTATAAAATCCAAACCGAGCGCGTAGTATATTAGCCTTTAAAGATTTTTGAAGAGCACAGTTGGGAGAGTAATGTGTGAAAGTTTGGAAGCTCTGGCATTTACGGTTTAGGAGGAGATAGATTTTGTTCGGGGAGTAAAAAAAGTCCTGATTTTGACAGTTTTGTCCAATTTGTGGACATTCTGTTGGAGATAGGTGAGGGGTCAGAGTGTAAGAATTGTTCGTCTTGATGAGACGAGTCCAACGGTGTTGGTCCCATGTCTGTGGGAGTTTTGTGTGAGGAGTTATAGCGCGCGAAATTAAAAAAAATTATCTTTTTTTTGTGTGGCTCCCTAGGTGGCGCTATAGACTTTAGTGGCGTTTTTGTTTTTGATTAGTGAATGTTGAGACATACCGAACGATTGTGCCGAAATTCAGCGAATTTCATGCATGTTCAGGGGGTCAAATTAGATTATGCGCGTTATGCGCATTATGCGCATATAGCGCGCACTCATTGAGAGCAAGAACAGTATAATACCAGGTTTTGAATGGGTGTGTATGTGAAAACTGGCTCCGGGCCGTCTGACCCAGTTGCCTCATGGGTGTTGGGGGGGCCTGGGACACTGTTTAGTGTGTGTTTTTAGTGTTTTTAGTGCTGCTAATGTGTTGCTCTGCCGAGCAAACATAATAGGGTCTTCGCCAGAAGTACCTTCTGGCTCAGGCCCTAAGAATTAAAGCTGCAAGCAGCGTTGTTAGGGCCTGAGCCCCCGCCTAACCGCGGCCGGATCGCCGGCCCCAATCCAACGGTGTAATCGGCAAATCCCTAGGCCTTGTAGTTTAGGAGATACGAGCCTCAGTTCGCTGCACAGTGTGAGTGCAGAGCTGAGAGCCGGCCCTTTAAGAGCCCCTCCCTTCTCTGCTCGCTCTCTGCCATCTCTGTCAGAGTGGAGAGCAGAGGAGGATTTGGCAGTTTTACTGACAAACACAGTCATAACTCTGCATATGTTGGTCAAAAGTGTAATGTAAAGACATCAGTTCGTAGAGTTTTTTCTCAGGAATTCAATGGTGTGTTTTCTGAAGGTGTGAGTGTTTTAATTTAGAAGCGACAAGTGTTTGTATGAGAGTATGTACATGAGGGCAGAGAAGTGCCAATTGTGGTTTCCATGACTACAGTAAACAAATCTCTGCCATCTCTGTCAGAGCTGAGAGCAGAGCTGAGAGCAGAGCTGCCAGCTGGCCCATTAAGAACCCCTCCCCCGCTGCACTTTGTTTGATCTGTGCTAGAGTGGAGAGAGTGGAGGATTAAGAGAAATGTAGTGTGTAAAAGCTGAATAACTCGGCCTACGTTGGTGGAAAGTAACACAAAATACCATATTTTTGTAGGGATTTTTGTCAGGAATACAGTGATATGTTTTTAAAAGCTGTGCGATGTATGGTATAGACGTGAGAAGCATTTGTTCGAGAGTATGTATCATGAGAGGACACGGCCTCCCCATTGACTTCCATTGTAAGCGTGAAACGTGTCTCCCCCACTTTGAGGGCTTATAAAATCCAAACCGAGCGCGTAGTATATTAGCCTTTAAAGATTTTTGAAGAGCACAGTTGGGAGAGTAATGTGTGAAAGTTTGGAAGCCCTGGCATTTACGGTTTAGGAGGAGATAGATTTTGTTCGGGGAGTAAAAAAAGTCCTGATTTTGACAGTTTTGTCCAATTTGTGGACATTCTGTTGGAGATAGGTGAGGGGTCAGAGTGTAAGAATTGTTCGTCTTGATGAGACGAGTCCAACGGTGTTGGTCCCATGTCTGTGGGAGTTTTGTGTGAGGAGTTATAGCGCGCGAAATTAAAAAAATTATCTTTTTTTTGTGTGGCTCCCTAGGTGGCGCTATAGACTTTTGTGGCGTTTTTGTTTTTGATTAGTGAATGTTGAGACATACCGAACGATTGTGCCGAAATTCAGCGAATTTCATGCATGTTCAGGGGGTCAAATTAGATTATGCGCGTTATGCGCATTATGCGCATATAGCGCGCACTCATTGAGAGCAAGAACAGTATAATACCAGGTTTTGAATGGGTGTGTATGTGAAAACTGGCTCCGGGCCGTCTGACCCAGTTGCCTCATGGGTGTTGGGGGGGCCTGGGACACTGTTTAGTGTGTGTTTTTAGTGTTTTTAGTGCTGCTAATGTGTTGCTCTGCCGAGCAAACATAATAGGGTCTTCGCCAGAAGTACCTTCTGGCTCAGGCCCTAATTAAAGCTGCAAGCAGCGTTGTTAGGGCCTGAGCCCCCGCCTAACCGCGGCCGGATCGCCGGCCCGAATCCAACGGTGTAATCGGCAAATCCCTAGGCCTTGTCGTTTAGGAGATACGAGCCTCAGTTTGCTGCACAGTGCGAGTGCAGAGCTGAGAGCCGGCCCTTTAAGAGCCCCTCCCTTCTCTGCTCGCTCTCTGCCATCTGTGTCAGAGTGGAGAGCAGAGGAGGATTTGGCAGTTTTACTGTGAAAACCAGTCATAACTCAGCATATGTGGGTCAAAAGTGGATTGTAAAGACATCAGTGCGTAGAGTTTTTCGTCAGGAATTCAATGGTGTGTTTTCTGAAGGTTTGAGTCTTTTAGTGTAGAAGCTACAAGTGTTTGTTTGAGAGTATGTACATGAGGGCAGAGACCCTCCAATTGTGGTTTCCATGACTACAGTAAACAAATCTCAGCCATCTGTGCTTGAGTGGAGAGCAGCTGAAAAGTGTACATTTTTAGTGTGTGAAAAGCAAATAACTCTGCATATGTTGCTTGGAAGTGGAATATAATTCCATATTTTTGTAGAGATTTTTCTGAGGAATCCAGTGGTGTGATTTGTGAAGCTGTGAGAGTTTTAGTTTAGACGTGAGAAGCATTTGTTCGAGAGTTTGTACCATGAGAGGACACGGCCACCCCATTGACTTCCATTGTAAGCGTGAAACGTGTCTCCCCGACTTTGACGGGTTATAAAATCCAAACCGAGCGCGTAGTATATTAGCCTTTAAAGATTTTTGAAGAGCAGTGTTGGGAGAGTAATGTGTGAAAGTCTGGAAGCGGTGCCATTTACGGTTTAGGAGGAGATAGATTTTGTTCGGGGAGGAGCAAAAGTCCTTATTTTGACAGTTTTGTCCAATTTGTGGACATTCTGTTGTAGATAGGTGAGAGGTCAGAGCGTATGAATTTTTCGTCTTGATGAGACGAGTGCAACGGTGTTGGTCCCATGTCTGTGGGACATTCGTGCAAGCAGTTAGAGCGCTCCAAAGTTTTTTGTTTGTTTTTTGGCTCCCTAGGTGGCGCTATAGAGTTTTTCTGAAATTTTTTTTTAAAATATAAAATTTTTCGCCAGACCGGAGGTGTGTGCAAAAATTCAGCGAATTTCATGCATGTTCAGGGGGTGAAATTAAGCGTCAAAGAGGCGGCGGAAGAATGAAAGAATAATAATAACCCAAAAAACGAAGCAATTTCAGATATAATTTTGCCACCATTGGTTTCAATGGGAGACCTCACCCCCCTGTCCCCCCCCGGACCCCCCTGTGATGTTTTTAGAGGCCTGTGATGCTCCTAAGTGTGTGTTTTTACTGCTTTTAGCGCTGACTTCGTGTCTCTCTGACTTCGAAACATAATAGGGTCTTCGCCCAGAAGTACCTTCTGGCTCAGGCCCTAATTAAAGCTGCAAGCAGCGTTGTTAGGGCCTGAGCCCCCGCGCGGCCTATGGCCGCGTCCTTGACACCGGCCCCAATCCAACGGTGTAATCGGCAAATCCCTAGGCCTTGTAGTTTAGGAGATACGAGCCTCAGTGCGCTGCACAGTGTGAGTGCAGAGCTGAGAGCCGGCCCTTTAAGAGCCCCTCCCTTCTCTGCTCGCTCTCTGCCATCTCTGTCAGAGCTGAGAGCAGAGCTGAGAGCAGAGCTGCCAGCTGGCCCTTTAAGAGCCCCTCCCCCGCTGCACTGTGTCTGATCTGTGCTGGAGTGGAGAGAGTGGAGGATTCAGAGAAATGTAGTGTGTAAAAGCTGAATAACTCGGCCTACGTTGGTGGAAAGTAACACAAAATACCATATTTTTGTAGGGATTTTTGTCAGGAATACAGTGATATGTTTTTAAAAGCTGTGCGATGTATGGTATAGACGTGAGAAGCATTTGTTCGAGAGTATGTACCATGAGAGGACACGGCCTCCCCACTGACTTCCATTGTAAGCGTGAAACGTGTCTCCCCCACTTTGAGGGCTTATAAAATCCAAACCGAGCGCGTAGTATATTAGCCTTTAAAGATTTTTGAAGAGCACAGTTGGGAGAGTAATGTGTGAAAGTTTGGAAGCCCTGGCATTTACGGTTTAGGAGGAGATAGATTTTGTTCGGGGAGTAAAAAAAGTCCTGATTTTGACAGTTTTGTCCAATTTGTGGACATTCTGTTGGAGATAGGTGAGGGGTCAGAGTGTAAGAATTGTTCGTCTTGATGAGACGAGTCCAACGGTGTTGGTCCCATGTCTGTGGGAGTTTTGTGTGAGGAGTTATAGCGCGCGAAATTAAAAAAAATTATCTTTTTTTTGTGTGGCTCCCTAGGTGGCGCTATAGACTTTTGTGGCGTTTTTGTTTTTGATTAGTGAATGTTGAGACATACCGAACGATTGTGCCGAAATTCAGCGAATTTCATGCATGTTCAGGGGGTCAAATTAGATTATGCGCGTTATGCGCATTATGCGCATATAGCGCGCACTCATTGAGAGCAAGAACAGTATAATACCAGGTTTTGAATGGGTGTGTATGTGAAAACTGGCTCCGGGCCGTCTGGCCCAGTTGCCTCATGGGTGTTGGGGGGGCCTGGGACACTGTTTAGTGTGTGTTTTTAGTGTTTTTAGTGCTGCTAATGTGTTGCTCTGCCGAGCAAACATAATAGGGTCTTCGCCAGAAGTGCCTTCTGGCTCAGGCCCTAATTACAAATGATGGGAAGAGTAGGAAATGGAGGGTAGGAAAATAAGGAAAATATGTGTATAATAGTGAAAATACTTAAATATTACAATAATTCTAATTGGATAAACTAAAAGTGGGGAATATAAATTAAGTTAAATTATACAGTAAACCAAATAGGAAACAACAAAAATTAAAGCTGCAAGCAGCGTTGTTAGGGCCTGAGCCCCCGCCTAACCGCGGCCGGATCGCCGGCCCCAATCCAACGGTGTAATCGGCAAATCCCTAGGCCTTGTAGTTTAGGAGATACGAGCCTCAGTTCGCTGCACAGTGTGAGTGCAGAGTTGAGAGCCGGCCCTTTAAGAGCCCCTCCCTTCTCTGCTCGCTCTCTGCCATCTGTGTCAGAGCTGAGAGCAGAGGATGATTTGGCAGTTTGACTGTGAAACACAGTCATAACTCAGCATATGTTGGTCAAAATTTGAAAGTAAAGACATCAGTCTGTAGAGTTTTTTCTCAGGAATTCAATGGTGTGTTTTCTGAAGGTGTGAGTCATTTAGTTTAGAAGCTACAAGTGTTTGTTTGAGAGTATGTACATGAGGGCAGAGACCCTCCAATTGTGGTTTCCATGACTACAGTAAACAAATCTCTGCCATCTGTGCTAGAGTGGAGAGCAGCTGAAAAATCCACATTTTCAGTGTGTGAAAGTCAAATAACTCTGCATATGTTGCTTCAAAGTGCAATGTAACCCCATATTTTTGTAGGGATTTTTCTGAGGAATCCAGTGGTGTGTTTTGTGAAGCTGTGAGAGTTTCAGTGTAGACGTGAGAAGCATTTGTTTGAGAGTATGTACCATGAGAGGACACAGCCTCCCCATTGACTTCCATTGTAACGTAAAACGTGTCTCCCCGACTTTGACGGCTTATAAAATGGGAACCGAGCGCGTAGTATATTAGCCTTTAAAGATTTTTGAAGAGCACAGTTGGGAGAGTAATGTGTGAAAGTTTGGAAGCGATGCCATTTACGGTTTAGGAGGAGATAGATTTTGTTCGGGGAGGAGCAAAAGTCCTCATTTTGACAGTTTTGTCCAATTTGTGGACATTGTGTTGTAGATAGGTGAGAGGTCAGAGCGTATGAATTTTTCGTCTTGATGAGACGAGTGCAACGGTGTTGGTCCCATGTCTGTGGGACATTCGTGCAAGCAGTTATAGCGCTCCAAATTTTTTGCGAGTTTTTTGGCTCCCTAGGTGGCGCTATTGAGTTTTTGCGAATTTTTTTTTTTAAATATAAAATTTTTCGCCAGACTGGACGAGTGTGCAAAATTTCAGCGAATTTCATACATGTTCAGGGGTTCAAATAAAGGATTTACTTGGCGTGAAAGAAAGAAAGAATAATAGTGAAAATTAAAGCTGCAAGCAGCGTTGTTAGGGCCTGAGCCCCCGCCTAACCGCGGCCGGATCGCCGGCCCGAATCCAACGGTGTAATCGGCAAATCCCTAGGCCTTGTAGTTTAGGAGATACGAGCCTCAGTTCGCTGCACAGTGCGAGTGCAGAGCTGAGAGCCGGCCCTTTAAGAGCCCCTCCCTTCTCTGCTCGCTCTCTGCCATCTGTGTCAGAGCTGAGAGCAGAGGAGGATTTGGCAGTTTAACTGTGAAACACAGTCATAACTCAGCATATGTGGGTCAAAAGTGGAATGTAAAGACATCAGTGCGTAGAGTTTTTTCTCAGGAATTCAATGGTGTGCTTTTTGAAGGTGTGAGTGTTTTAGTTTAGAAGCTACAAGTGTTTGTTTGAGAGTATGTACATGAGGGCAGAGACCCTCCAATTGTGGTTTCCATGACTACAGTAAACAAATCTCTGCCATCTGTTCTAGAGTGGAGAGCAGCTGAAAAGTGTACATTTTTAGTGTGTGAAAAGCAAATAACTCCGCATATGTTGCTTGGAAGTGGAATATAATACCATATTTTTGTAGAGATTTTTCTGAGGAATCCAGTGGTGTGTTTTGTGAAGCTGTGAGAGTTTTAGTTTAGACATGAGAAGCATTTTTTTGAGAGTATGTACCATGAGAGGACACGGCCTCCCCATTGACTTCCATTGTAAGCGTGAAAGGTGTCTCCCCGACTTTGACGGCTTATAAAATGGGAACCGAGCGCGTAGTATATTAGCCTTTAAAGATTTTTGAAGAGCAGTGTTGGGAGAGTAATGTGTGAAAGTTTGGAAGCGATGCCATTTACGGTTTAGGAGGAGATAGATTTTGTTCGGGGAGTAAAAAATTCCTTTTTTTGACAGTTTTGTCCAATTTGTGGACATTGTGTTGTAGATAGGTGAGAGGTCAGAGTGTATGAATTTTTCGTCTCAATGAGACGATTCCAACGGTGTTGGTCCCATGTCTGTGGGACATTCGTGCAAGCAGTTATAGCGCTCCCAATTTTTTTTTAGTTTTTTGGCTCCCTAGGTGGCGCTATTGAGTTTTGTTGAAATTTTTTTTTAAAATATAAAATTTTTCGCCAGACCGGACGTGCGTGCCAAAATTCAGCGAATTTCATGCATGTTTAGGGGGTGAAATTAAGGGTTTTTTTGGCGGCGGAAAAAAAAAGAATAAGAAGAAAAAAACTTAGCAATTTCAGATATAATTTTTGCCACCATAGGTTTCAATGGGAGACCTCACCCCCCTGTCCCCCCCCGGACCCCCCTGTGATGTTTTTAGAGGCCTGTGATGCTCCTAAGTGTGTGTTTTTACTGCTTTTAGCGCTGACTTCGTGTCTCTCTGACTTCGAAACATAATAGGGTCTTCGCCCAGAAGTACCTTCTGGCTCAGGCCCTAATTAAAGCTGCAAGCAGCGTTGTTAGGGCCTGAGCCCCCGCCTAACCGCGGCCGGATCGCCGGCCCGAATCCAACGGTGCAATCGGCAAATCCCTAGGCCTTGTAGTTCAGGAAATACGAGCCTCAGTTCGCTGCACAGTGCGAGTGCAGAGTTGAGAGCCGGCCCTTTAAGAGCCCCTCCCTTCTCTGCTCGCTCTCTGCCATCTGTGTCAGAGGGGAGAGCAGAGGAGGATTTGGCAGTTTAACTGTGAAACACTGTCATAACTCAGCATATGTTGGTCAAAAGTTGAATGTAAAGACATCAGTGCGTAGAGTTTTTTGTCAGGAATTCAATGGTGTGTTTTCTGAAGGTGTGAGTGTTTTAGTTTAGAAGCTACAAGTGTTTGTTTGAGAGTATGTACATGAGGGCAGAGACCCTCCAATTGTGGTTTCCATGACTACAGTAAACAAATCTCTGCCATCTGTGCTAGAGTGGAGAGCAACCGAAAAGTGTACATTTTTAGTGTGTGAAAAGCAAATAACTCCGCATATGTTGCTTGGAAGTGGGATATAATACCATATTTTTGTAGAGATTTTTCTGAGGAATCGACTGGTATGTTTTGTGAAGCTGTGAGAGTTTTAGTTTAGACGTGAGAAGCATTTGTTCGAGAGTTTGTACCATGAGAGGACACGGCCACCCCATTGACTTCCATTGTAAGCGTGAAACGTGTCTCCCCGACTTTGACGGCTTATAAAATCCAAACCGAACGCGTAGTATATTAGCCTTTAAAGATTTTTGAAGAGCACAGTTGGGAGAGAAATGTGTGAAAGTTTGGAAGCGATGCCATTTACGGTTTAGGAGGAGATAGATTTTGTTCGGGGAGTAAAAAATTCCTTTTTTTGACAGTTTTGTCCAATTTGTGGACATTGTGTTGTAGATAGGTGAGAGGTCAGAGTGTATGAATTTTTCGTCTTAATGAGACGATTCCAACGGTGTTGGTCCCATGTCTGTGGGACATTCGTGGAAGCAGTTATAGCGCTCCCAATTTTTTTTTAGTTTTTTTGCTCCCTAGGTGGCGCTATTGAGTTTTGGTGAAATTTTTTTTTAAAATATAAAATTTTTTGCCAGACCGGACGTGCGTGCCAAAATTCAGCGAATTTCATGCATGTTCAGTGGGTGTAATTAAGGGTTTTTTTGGCGGCGGAACCGGAAAGAATAATAATAAGAAGAAGAAGAAAAAAACGCAGCAATTTCAGATATAATTTTTGCCACCATAGGTTTCAATGGGGGACCTCACCCCCCGTCCCCCCCCGGACCCCCCTGTGATGTTTTTAGAGGCCTGTGATGCTCCTAAGTGTGTGTTTTTACTGCTTTTAGCGCTGACTTCGTGTCTCTCTGACTTCGAAACATAATAGGGTCTTCGCCCAGAAGTACCTTCTGGCTCAGGCCCTAATTAAAGCTGCAAGCAGCGTTGTTAGGGCCTGAGCCCCCGCGCGGCCTACGGCCGCGTCCTTGACACCGGCCCCAATCCAACGGTGTAATCGGCAAATCCCTAGGCCTTGTAGTTGAGGAGATATGAGCCTCAGTGCGCTGCACAGTGTGAGTGCAGAGCTGAGAGCAGAGCTGAGAGCAGAGCTGCCAGCTGGCCCTTTAAGAACCCCTCCCCCGCTGCACTGTGTCTGATCTGTGCTGGAGTGGAGAGAGTGGAGGATTAAGAGAAATATAGTGTGTAAAAGCTGAATAAGTCGTCATACGTTGGTCAAAAGTCACACAAAATACCATATTTTTGTAGGGATTTTTGTCAGGAATACAGTGTTGTGTTTTTAAAAGCTGTGGAATGTATGGTGTAGATGTGAGAAGCATTTGTTTGAGAGTATGTACCCTGAGAGGACACGCTCTCCCCATAGACTTCCATTGTAAGGCGAAAAGTGTCTCCCCCACTTTGACGGCTCATAAAATCCAAACCGAGCGCGTAGTATATTAGCCTTTAAAGATTTTTGAAGAGCACAGTTGGGAGAGTAATGTGTGAAAGTTTGGAAGCCCTGGCATTTACGGTTCAGGAGGAGATAGATTTTGTTCGGGCGCAAAATTGTCCAAAATTAGACATTCGTGTCCAAATTGTGGACATCCTGTTACAGTTAGGTCAGGGGTGTGAGTGTATGATTTATCCGTCTTGATGAGACGAGTTCAATGGTGTTTGTCCCATGTCTGTAGGACATTCCTACAGTCTGTGGCGTGGTTTTTTGTGTATGTAGGTGGCGCTATTGAGTAGAGCACCTCTTTTTTTTTTAATTATCGAATTTTTTACCGCACCCGATGTGCTTACCAAATTTGGTGAGTTTTCATGCATGTTTAGGGGGTCAAATTTACTTTTGAAGTGGCGAGTGTGACTTCGAAACATAATAGGGTCTTCGCCAGGGACTGGCTCAGGCCCTAATTAAAGCTGCAAGCAGCGTTGTTAGGGCCTGAGCCCCCGCCTAACCGCGGCCGGATCGCCGGCCCGAATCCAACGGTGCAATCGGCAAATCCCTAGGCCTTGTAGTTCAGGAAATACGAGCCTCAGTTCGCTGCACAGTGCGAGTGCAGAGTTGAGAGCCGGCCCTTTAAGAGCCCCTCCCTTCTCTGCTCGCTCTCTGCCATCTGTGTCAGAGGGGAGAGCAGAGGAGGATTTGGCAGTTTAACTGTGAAACACTGTCATAACTCAGCATATGTTGGTCAAAAGTTGAATGTAAAGACATCAGTGCGTAGAGTTTTTTGTCAGGAATTCAATGGTGTGTTTTCTGAAGGTGTGAGTGTTTTAGTTTAGAAGCTACAAGTGTTTGTTTGAGAGTATGTACATGAGGGCAGAGACCCTCCAATTGTGGTTTCCATGACTACAGTAAACAAATCTCTGCCATCTGTGCCTGAGTTGAGAGCAGCTGAAAAGTGTACATTTTTAGTGTGTGAAAAGCAAATAACTCTGCATATGTTGCTTGGAAGTGGAATATAATTCCATAATTTTGTAGAGATTTTTCTGAGGAATCCACTGATGTGTTTTGTGAAGCTGTGAGAGTTTTAGTTTAGACGTGAGAAGCATTTGTTCGAGAGTTTGTACCATGAGAAGACACGGCCACCCCATTGACTTCCATTGTAAGCGTGAAATGTGTCTCCCCCACTTTGACGGCTTATAAAATCCAAACCGAACGCGTAGTATATTAGCCTTTAAAGATTTTTGAAGAGCAGTGTTGGGAGAGTAATGTGTGAAAGTTTGGAAGCGATGCCATTTACGGTTTAGGAGGAGATAGATTTTGTTCGGGGAGTAAAAAATTCCTTTTTTTGACAGTTTTGTCCAATTTGTGGACATTGTGTTGTAGATAGGTGAGAGGTCAGAGTGTATGAAATTTTTGTCTTAATGAGACGATTCCAACGGTGTCGGTCCCATGTCTGTGGGACATTCGTGCAAGCAGTTATAGCGCTCCAAATTTTTTGCGAGTTTTTTGGCTCCCTAGGTGGCGCTATTGAGTTTTTGCGAAATTTTTTTTTAAAATATAAAATTTTTCGCAAGACCGGACGTTCGTGCCAAAATTCAGCGAATTTCATATATGTTCAGGGGGTGAAATTAAGGTTTAAACTGCAGCGGAAGAAAGAAAGAAAAAAAAGAATAATAAAACGCAGCAATTTCAGATATAATTTTTGCCACCATTGGTTTCAATGGGGGACCTCACCCCCCGTCCCCCCCCGGACCCCCCTGTGATGTTTTTAGAGGCCTGTGATGCTCCTAAGTGTGTATTTTTACTGCTTTTAGCGCTGACTTCGTGTCTCTCTGACTTCGAAACATAATAGGGTCTTCGCCCAGAAGTACCTTCTGGCTCAGGCCCTAAAAACTTAACAGTTTCAGATATAATTTTTGCCACCATAGGTTTCAATGGGAGACCTCACCCCCCTCTCCCCCCCCGGACCCTCCTGTGATGTTTTTAGAGGCCTGTGATCCTCCTAAGTGTGTATTTTTACTGCTTTTAGCGCTGACTTCGTGTCTCTCTGACTTCGAAACATAATAGGGTCTTCGCCCAGAAGTACCTTCTGGCTCAGGCCCTAATTAGGCCAAAACAAGGAGGGTATATAAATTGGAAAACTAAAGAGGGAAAGGGAAAAACATAGGAGGAGCAAAGGGAAAGAGTGTTGTGAAGCTCAGTCAGCTCCACACTCATTTTAAGTCTGGCAGCGCCTGAAGAAGGCCACAGTCTTGGCCGAAATGTCACGTGGCACAAGCCAGCACAACCTATAAAAGGTTAATTTTTTGAAACACCACCACCTTAGAGTGGTGGACTTAAGCCCCCAGGATGGAGAGTGCATCTGGTCTGTCTCCCACTTGGTGGGGGACAGTCCTCAGTCCCCAAAACGTAACCTTCCCAACAGCCACTGAGGGTCAAGGAGGACACTCAGACATAAGTCTGGGATCCAGCCTTTACACTTCTAGAACTGTGCATGTCATTTGCATACATTTTATAACGAATGTTTTTGTAATCATAACTTGCCAACATATCTATTGCTGTACAGTTATGTTGATCTGTTGTGTACTTAGATCATCTCTATCATGTCTGACATACAGTTCTCCCTTGTTTCTATGATGATGTCGAGCTGCTTTCACCTCCCATCAGGAACATTGATGCACAAGAACACAGTATGCTTGAAGGCGTGAAATTGCTTATAATGACACGTAATGATTATGTCACAAACATGTTTGAGCACCACACATTACGCAAACCTTATGCAATTCCCAACAACACATTTTTGTTTCTCCATGTGACACAAAATTTGACCATCTAAATTCTATCCCAACTTTGATAGATGAGTGTCAATCATCTGTTGGCATGATTAGTTGACCGACAGAGGAACTTAATAATTGATGGCTAAAGACAAAGTATGTTGTGACGTGGAGATTTCACAAAACCTGGCGTGCTGAAAATATTAATTGTTGTCTTTAGATTGAAAATCCTTTTTTGTTGGTAATAATCTCATTGTATCTGATAGTAACTTCATGTTGCTTTTGTGATGTGTAAATTTGTTTGAGGTATTTGTAGAGAAACAGAAGTGAAAGCTGTCTCCACCTTAACCAGGACAAAACTGTGGTTATAGCCATCGGTCCTGAGTCCCAGACAGATCATTTTACCAAATCTACAAGCAATGTCTTTTAACCCATCAATTATAGAAAGAAAGAAAAAAACCTGGGCATGATTTTTTTACTCTGAGCTGACTTTTATTCCACACACTTAGAACATAATAAAACAATTTTGTATTATCTAAATAACATAACTACAGTCCGCCCCATTCTCTCTCAGCCCAACACGGAGACACTGATGCATGCCGTCATCACCAGTTGTGTAGTTGACTACTGTAATGCCCTGCCCTCTGGTCTTCCCAAAAAGAATATTTCAAATCTTCAGTTATTTAAAAAATTAAGCAGCATGTCTCCTGTGTAAAACCATGGGCCGTGCCCACATTACACCAGTTTTAGAATCATTGCATTGGCTCCCTGTGTTTTAGGATTGATTTTAAAATTCTTTTGCTGGGTTGTAAATATCTTTTATGTCAAATATATCTTCTTCAAGAAAATATTTGAGCCGTATACATTTCTTTTTCAGTGTAGATTCTCTTTTTCTTTTAAGAAGAGCAAAAACAAAAGGGAACAAATCAACACTTGATACACATAAATATAAAACTCCCTTCAAACCCAACCCCCCTCCCATCTGTTCTGCTCAGTGCATAATATGAAACAGGACAAGTCGCAATGGCAAATAATCATTCGATAGGACATAGGAGTGCAAAAGATACTAGTGGAAAACTTGCCACAGACAGTATCCACACTAGGGGATATTTGCCATGTAGTGGACAAGGGGCAGCCAAACCCTGTCAAATTGTGACACTTTTTTATTTAGGTAGAATCTTATTTTTTCAAGGTGAAGGGTGTTTGTCATTTCTGTAAGCCACAGCTAAAATGTAGGAACTTCCTTTTTCTTCCAAAAAGTCAATATTATTTTTTTGCCAGTAATCAGACCATAGGAGAGAAGTTGGTGCTGTGCTCTTGTCACTTCTGGTACAGAATCTAAAACTCCCAGTATAATCAACAAGGTTAGGGTTACATTCAATACACAGACCATTTTCCCATGCAGTTTTAATTGCTGACATAGAGGGGGGTGGGAGGGTTAATAGTAACTCATACAACTGTGACACTTTCATGTTGGAACACATATTTTGGAGGAGGCCCCTATCTAGTAGCGAGGGGAAGCACTTATATATGAAGATAGGTGGGTGCGTACATAGTCTCTGATTTGCATAAACCTTAAGAAGTTGCTCCTAGGGAGTTGATATTTTTCTCGCACCTGGGAGGATGAAGCAAAGGTCCCGTTCAGGTAAAGGTCACAGATTGTGCAAATATCCAAGTCTTTCCACTGCGAGAATATTTTATCAAGTTGGGACAGCAGAATGAAGGTTTACCAGCAATTGGGAATAGAAAAGAGGGCTGACTGATCCCAAAGTGTGTCCTAATTTGCTTCCAGTTTCTAATCATACTATTTATAGTGATGCTTCGACGGTAGACACTTGTCTCTAGGGCCACTGAAGACAGGATCACCATACCCAAACTGTATGAGTGGCAATGCTGCCACTTCAGTTGTAGCCAGGGAGGGGATTCGACTGAGTTATCTAACCCATTGAAATTATCTTCATGTTGTTACACACCCACTAATAGAAACAAAGGTTAGGAAAAACAAGCCCACCAGCTCTTTTCAGTTGGCAAAGGTCAGCCTTTTTAATTCTGAGACTTTTATAATCACAAATAAAGGAGAGAATAATGGAATCCAAACTCTTCAAAAAGGACTTGGGCAAAAACATGGGAAGGCATAGGAAGAGGTACAACAGTTGAGGACAGAATATCATTTTAATTGTATTGAGCTTACCATTTAGTGAAATAGGGAGTGACCTCCAGAAATGAATGTTAGCTTTCAGTTTGGCCACAAGATGGGGTAATTGGCTCAGAAAAGAGATGAAAAATCTTTTGTGATTTGAATCCCAAGATAGGTGAATTCCTGAAATGAATTTTAATTGGTAGAGTTTTGTATCAAGTATAGATCCTTTAAGTCAACAGGTATCAACTCACTTTTGGCCCAGTTGATCACATAACCAGGAAAGGACGCAAAATGGTTCATTTAGTCCATAAGAACAGAAAGGCTTAATTGAGGCTGGGTAATAAACAAGACAACGTCATCTGCAAATAATGAAATTTTGTCAGGCATATCTATAATATTAAGGGTGTAGATAATTCGATTGGTGTGAACTGATTCTGCAAGGGGCTCAATCGCTAACGCGAACAGGAGGGCAGAGAGTTGAAACCCCTGTCTGGAGCCCCTAAACAATTCCGTTGGTTAAAATTTGGGTCCTGGGATTTTTGTACAGAAGTTTAATCCAGGCAATAAATGAAACTCCTAAATTAAATTTGCACAGCACATCGAATCAGTAAGACAACTCTTATCTGGTCAAACACCTTCTCTGCATCAAGAAAGACAACTACAAGGTTGCTGGTGTTGGACTTAGTGGGATACATAACATTGAAAAGGCGCCTAAGGTTTCACAAATTTCTGCCAAGGAAAAACACTTTCTGATCAAGATGTACAAGCCTACACAAATAACTGTTGTCTGTTTTTTAAGACTTTGGCCAATATTTTCTGGTCTACATTGAGTAGAGAAATGGTTCGGTATCCTCCAACCTCCTCTCGGTCCTTACCCTTTTTTGTAATAAGTGTGATAACTGCCTCATTGAGCGTTGATGGTAAAGACCAAGTTACAAGGGAATGAGATAACATTTTAAGCATATACAGTGCAAGCATGTCGCCAAATGCTTTGCACAATTCACAAGGGAGACCATTAGGCCCTGGAGTTTTGCCTCCTTTTAAAGTTTTAATTGTCTCTTTTAACTCCCCCAGAGTGATGTCTTTATTCAAGAAGGTCTGTTCCTCTTGTGTAGGAGAAGGGAGGTTTATACTATCAAGGAAGTTGCAATAAAATGGGGTTCTGCATTAGTTTTGGAGGAACAGAATGTTTCATAAAATTCTTTAAAATTATTAATTATTTCCATCACCAAAATGAGACAGTCTCCATCTTTACATTTGACTTTATGGATTGTGTGGTCATTCTCCAGTTGATACAGTTGTCTGGCAAGCAATCTTTTTGGCTTCTCCCCAAATTCTAGGGCTGTAATCTCCCAGTCGACTGGTCGATTTATTGGTCAACACGTTCTGGTTCAACCAAAATTCTGATGAGTCAAATTTTTGCCACGTTAATTTCATCAGGAGGAAAGTACCAAGTGCTAATGGGGTGTTTTCAAAGCACCCGTTTCACAAATAAGAATCTATCTTTGAACACCCCCTTGTTTTTGCTATTTTGGACTCGCCCAACCCGCTAGAGACAGACAGACTGAAGAGTATTAGAAGGCCAACGTCTGGTGGTTTGATGAATGTCTATTTAATTTTGACGGTTTCATTTAAAGTCAGACCTCGTCCACCATGTCAAAGACGTCTGCAGTGTGGCAGCATTTCATGAAAATAGAGAATGGAAAAAAGTCGAATGCAAAGTTTGCCAACACCAGTTTTCATGTCACAGCTCCACTACAAACACGACGTATCACCTAAAAACGGTGAGCTAACGTGTCCACCTTAGGTTGCCCTGTCAGTTTTGAGTATATGAATGTATCAGAATTGACATTTCAATGTTTTAGTCTAATAATTGTTTTGTTTTAATTGTAAAAATTCTTACAGTGGACTTGCCTTTTATGTTTGAGCATAAAGTTTTAAGTAAAAAGTCTGTTTGTGTCTCAGCCGCGATGCTGAGCTCCTCCGTTCAGACCGTGTCATCTCACAACAGCAGGCTATGAGGGGACTTAAATCCACAAAGACGAGGCACCTTGATGGGTGATAACTTTTTATTCACTAATTATCTGACAGATTTATCCTCCAACTCCATCCGTCCATCCTACACTGACAGTCTCAGCTGTTCCCAGAACAGTGTGGAGGTTTAGCCCCTCCACTTGGTACTGGGTACCTGGAACACCCCCTAGGGGTGCATCCTGACTAGATGCTGGACTGGCTCACCTGGCTCTTGTGTCTCGAGTGGCAGGTCTCGTCCAAGTCCAGCATTTTTGTGGAACCCGGATCCATCTGCTGACTGTATATGAAATGCCCGGGACTTCCTGGTCTGCCTTGTACTGACCAGCAGAGGGCGACGTCCATGGTTGGGGTGTGCTCCTCACCCACTGATGCACATCTCCATACATGACATTATCAGTCACTATTTGATAAAATATTAGCGCCATGAAGAACTCAGTGATGTCACTGCGGAGAGAGGCCGGACAATTTCAGCGCTTTTACAGTTTCTCAGTTGAATCCACCTCTCACTCCTTTGCTTGCAAAGGTGGCGGCATCCAAAAATGCGGCGCTCCAGTCTGCCCCACCCACCTTACAGGTGCGCTCTGCTGGTCATTTACAGGGAAGGTGGAACAATGGGAATCCGGTGACATTTTCCCTCAGGAGTGAGTTTTTTGAATTACATATTGACAGTAGAGGTGAAGCATCTGACACCAGTTAACCTTTATTTAAATACATACGTCTTGTTTTTATTGGTTTTACTCAGCGTTAGAAGTCCTTTATGATGGCGGCGTGCCAGGGTCTCTCCTCTGGCTGGCGGCCGGTGAACATCATTAAAAGCTCTGCCAG
This sequence comes from Aulostomus chinensis, assembly GCF_037954235.1. Lineage (NCBI taxonomy): Eukaryota > Metazoa > Chordata > Actinopteri > Syngnathiformes > Aulostomidae > Aulostomus > Aulostomus chinensis. The sequence continues at coordinate 36,747 of NC_141330.1, forward strand.
GAGCTCCTCTACCCTCCAACTCTCGCTCTGCCTCCTGCTCCTCTCGTTGAAGTCATTTGATTAGTCATTTATTTTTACTATGGAGCTGGTGCTCATATTTTCAGATGTTCAGTTTCCTTCCTGCCTGCGTGATGTTGCAGAGCAGGAGTCCAACCTGAAACGTATGCATCGTTCTTGGTTCCATACCTGTGCTACGCTGGGAGGTTTGGAGAGCTGCAGACTAACAGCAGTTGATGTTCTTAAATCCTTTAAGCTTTCAGTTGTGTATTTGAAAGCGTTTCAGCTCCTGCAGCCTCCTAAAACACAGGCTGAGGTCATGACCTCTGGAGGCGTTCCTCCTCCATCGGCTGGTGAGTCCCAGCAGGCTGGGAGACCTGGGAAGGTCTCCTCTGTAGCATGAATGAGCCCATAAACCTGCACATAAGTTAGCATCTCCCCTTGAACTGAGGTGAATGCCTGAAGTTAGTCAAAAGGAGATTCCTTTTACCAACAGAACGAAGTACCTCAGGAAATATTGGTTCAATTTTTAAGATCATATTCGTGAAAACTAACTTGTATGTCTCATAAGCTTTTGGGACACTGGAGGTGCTAACAGGCTGGGACTCCGTGTCCCTGCAGGAGTCACTGTGGTCTCCTGCTTTGAAAGGAGACCGCCGAGATGATGGCGTGCATAGATGTAGCCCGGTCCTTTATCCGTGCAAAGGAACATTCTACATAAATCAGTCTTGAACTGAAAGGCTCGTTTTCATCGACAGTCAGAAAATCAGTAAGACAGAAAATTTAGGGTCGTTAAATAGTTGAGGGTCCATTCTCCATAGTGGTTGAGAAGAGTGAAGACCACATGGGTAAAGCGTGAATGTGAGAGAACTGTGATCACATATCAATATATTGTGATACTTTGGATTGTGAATATGAGGTAATAGCTTCAAGTCTACCAAAAAATACTCAATACCGATATAAACATTGTGTACAAGCAAGTGAAAAGAGTAATCGCTCTCTGTGGGATGGAAGAATCTCTACACATCAGTTGGATTACAATTGTTGATGTATGCTTTTAGGAAGTCTCTTGAGTTAGAGTGTGGGTCCTGTTTCTTAGAGGAGCAGTCCATATACGTGTCAAGAGTAAAAATTTTAGTCACCCCCAATGATAAAATTAGTTTGCCATATAACCGTTAATAGAGAGAACACCCACTTAAACAAAGCCAGGGTATTAAAATTAGGACCGTAAAGACGAACCTAAGTGATATCGGTGGAGTAGATTTCTCCAGTAACAATAAGATAGTGACCCTCCACATCAGTTTTGGTTGAAAGGTGTCAAAATGAAACCCCTTTACAGATTAAAATGAATACACCTCTGACCTTAGCAGAAAAAGTTGAGTGATAACTTTGACCAATCCATCTACTCCTCAACCTAGTTCGGGAGTCTTTCCTAAGGTGGGTTTCTTGAAGGAACATAATGTCAGAGCACTAAGATTTCAAATAGAAAAGCACTTTACCCCTCTTCACTGGGTGTTTCAGCCCTTTCACATTCCAGGTGGTGCAAGTTAGGCCTCCCTGTCCACTACCTTGAGTTACACTACAGTCCTGTATTGGAGAAAGAAAACTTGGCAAAGTCTTAGTGTTTCCTTTGCATCACAAAAATTATTTACCATACAGCAGAACACCCATGCTACCAACAAAAGCATAAAGCCTCACACTGTGCGGCCGCTACTAAAACCAAACACAAGAAGAAGAAGATAACAGCAAAGGAAATAAAAGAAAAAAAGATGTTAATGTCAATAACACAAGGGTGTGAAACCTCCCTAAAATATATGGTTCATCTAGTGTCAACCTTAGAGAAAATATACTGTAAAGGTAACTCCGCAGTCAATAAAGTTTTAAGAAATAAAACATGTGAGCCTACATCAACAGACAATATAACCAAGAAGCCCAAGATACATGCATTGAAAAGGGTCCATATCAAATAAATGAATTAAATTAAAATAAAAAGGGGAGATAAATGGCATGAATTAAAATCATGGGGATTTAGGTATCGAGGGGATAGGGTTGCAACAGTATTGAAAAATGAAATATGCAAGCTCACTGAAGCATGTGAATGAGAGTAGTAATCTTGCTTAGTAAATAAAAAAGGAAAAAGTACAGAGGAAAAATATAAAACTTAGAGTTCCATCAAACTGTGGGTATATTAAGCATTTTTTACAGTGTAAAGCAAACAGTTTAAGATTGCCAAATGTCTAAAATAAAATATTAGCAGGACCCATGATGATAAACCTAATACTCCAGCGCAGTAGCAGAGACCAAAATAGGGTGTTGAGAACCGGACCAGCGTTTTCTCCGTGTAGTTCAAACTGGTGGTTATACAGTCCATCAGGACAAAAACATAAAAGCAACAATCACTTAGACAAAATAGATGAAGTCACTCTGTCCAGTTATTCAAGTGGCTTACCTAATGGCTCTCCACCTGTAGCTCCGAAGTGCTGCCCGCGAATTCCGTCGCTGTCTCTGTCCAACTTCCGGCTCAAGCTTGACGATTGTGTCGGCGGCACTGGTCGCGCTGCGGTGCGGGTCCGATAGCTGAGTAGCAGGCTCACTTAGCTTCAACAGCTAAGATTGCGGTGTTGGTTTCGGTTTTGAGAGCTGTTAATTCACCTCTGATGGTGGTCGAGAGTTGCTCAATTCTTGTGTCCATTATGTCCACAATCTCCGTATTTAATGAACGTAGTTTAGCATGGAGGGACGCGATAGCCTGCAGCACCGTGAGGGTTCCGTGGTTTGGGGCATCTCCACCTGAGGACTCCTCCTCAGGCATTTCCAAGGCTGCCAGGCCTGCTTGAGTATCTCAGCAGGAACCTCTTGGCATGGTCGTAGTTAACTGTGTAATCAAACGTAACAGCGAGAAATTGTCATTTATTTGGCTATTAAAGTTCCTACATCGTTTGTTGGCTGACCCATTTCATCTCAAATAACTTTTTTTTTTTAAGTTAGACTGCAGGAGCACTGCAACCAGTGTCTTACTCACGCATGGATTAACCCGGAAGTCCGGTTTTAAATGTCTTCATGGTCTTAAACCTCCTTACCTTTCAGAACTGCTTTTTCCTTGTGAACCTTTGTGGACCCTGCGCTCCACTGGGAGTGGACTTCTAGTCATTCCTAAGGTCAGGACACTCAAGGCCAGGTGTCTTTTAAGTATTATGGCCTTGAGTGTCCTTGGACCAGCCTGCCCAAGGACCTCAGGTCCGCAGACAATGTTCAAGTTGTAAGAGCAGGCTCAAGACAAATCTTTTTAACTCAGCTTTTCATTAATATTTATTTTACTCATAACGTTTATTAATTTTAGGCATTCATTTTCTATTTATGAATTTTATTCTTTCCTATCTTGTTTTTAAATTATCCTATTTTCTATTGTAGTTCTTAGCTTTTCTTCATATTTTACTTTGTATCTATCCTTATTCTTTTATCATTATAATGATAAAAGAATAAAGATAGATACAAACTAAAACACTATCCTATAGGATCTCCAGTGTTTCCCCTGGGGGAGCTCTCTGTTCTGGGAGCTGTGGCTCCTGACATCTCGCAGGTTCCTGGTGGAGGTTTGATGTCTCTGCCTCATCTCTCCTCTGGGCCATGCATCGTTGTCCTGTGGCTATGGCTGCCTCCCTGCTCCTGGTGCAGACGGCTCGCTTTCTTGGCTGCTTCATCTGTACTCATACTAGAATAATGGACATTCAACTGAGTACGAGAGGCTGTGTATGTGTGCAAGTTTGTGCATGAGTGAAACAGTGTGTGTGTGTGTGTGTGTGTGTGTGTGTGTGTGTGTGTGTGTGTGTGTGTGTGTGAACTTTGGGGTGGTTAGGGTTTGAGGGAATGCTTTTAATTGTCTATGTCAAGCACTCTGAGTTACATGTAATGTATGAAAAGCGCTTTATAAATAAAGTATGATTGATTGATTGTAAGGCATTTCAGACATGATGTATTTCCTGTGGCAGTTATCCTGCAGTGAATACAGGAAATTACACATTTCAGAGCAGCTGAGGCCTCATTGAATCGTAAATTCCATGTTCTGCAGATTCTGGTGGAACGCACTGCAAAATGAGTGAGCTTATGGGCTCCTGCGATCTTCATGAAAGTAGCAAGGCCATGTGATCAGTTTCTGCATGGTTGGTCAGCAACATGGAAACTCACAGAGACTGAGTCACAGAACCCCTAATCAGTTTCTACTCAAGTAGAGATGTTAAATACTCATTTAAAGTAACACCAACTATTCGGGGAAATACTCTCGTTGTCCCTCCCGTGTAGAGTCAGACAAGCACATTTCCTCTAGTGGTCAGGATTCCTTCAAGAGGGCCAGTTTCCACTTCCAGTATGGGAACAAACATTTACATGTTTATCTTCAACAGCTTGTTACAATTCAAGATGATATTACAGCTTTGACATTTTTTTAGTCGCTTGCTGCTAAACACGATCAACTTAAGTTTCCAACACATCTATCGGATTGATGATAGCTGAGAAATTATGGTAATTCAGATAACATTTGTTGGTACACAAACTTCACCATTCATAGACATTCTGCTCTTTTATAATACGTAATTTCATTGTTAAAAAAGAAAAACAACAACTGTAGTTTACCTTTGTTTAGAGCACATTGTCCCGTCACAGTGCTTGCTGGCTCTGATTGCACCCATCGAATTTGAAAAAGCAAAAACACTCAAAGGCAGAAATTAGATGAGCGGAGTGGAGCGCTCACATGTAGAAAGTGTAACATTCATAGTGCCTGATATTTATTGCCTTAATGGTTTGTCTGCTTTCTTTCCTACACTTTGCTCATTTTTTATCACTTTTTCCAAATAATTTCACTCTCTTTCAAAGTTATTATTTCCTGCTGGACAGAAGCAGTTGGTTTGAAATGTTGCTTCATTTTCAATAAAATTTGGGGAGTTATAATCAATACCTTCCATCTTATTCTTCCTTTCATGTTTAGTCTTCATATCTTTAACATTTTTCTGATGTTAATGTAACCCAGGTTACTAGGCTCTATTTGGAAAAGTCCAGATTCCTCAATTTATTAAATAAATAAATACATAAACATCAAGGTTGATTAAATAAATAAGCCTAAAATGATTTTACATGGAATAAATAATTTAGTTCATGGTTAAAAATATTAAAAAGGGTCAATAAATAGGTTAAAAACATTAATAATACACAAATTATTATATCTGTTAAAAAGGGTATTTTATTTCATGTGAATGTGCCTTTAAAATTAAAAAAAAAAAAAAAGTGAAGTAAAAGATTCAGGTGACATGCGGAGTTCACTTGACGCAACGTAACAGATCGGACGCGTCAAGGTCAGGGGTCTCCTTCCGCTCTCTCTCTCTTCCGGACTTGAACGATGTTAGCGGCAGGCGGACATTTCACTGCAGCTAGAATGAGCTTTTGGTGTAAGAGAGCAAGATTTTGGGAAGACAGATGCTGTTTTTAATTCTGCGCGGAGACCGGAGTCCTTTCTCTCTTTTTTTCCTGTGGGTCGAGTTGCGGACCGTGCTTTTAGAGGATGCGAGGAACCTGTAAGTTTTGCCATTAACGAGTGCGGTTAGCTAGCTTGTTAGCCGCTGCCTCGCTACGTTGCAACTGCAAAATAACGGAAAAGAAGTCATGCTGAACTCCCGTGCTGTCCCCGTTTCTTTTAAGTGAGAGCTGGACTGCTGATGAGCCGTGTGGGTGACATTTAATTTGAAGAAGTGTATGTTTAAATACTGCTGAGTTTCTGGTGAGTAAAATATAATATTAGCCTCATCAACAAAGTAAAATGTGTATAAGCTGGTGTAATATGCTAAAGTTAATGAGTTAAAGAGACGTTATTTCATGTTAATGTGTAAAAGACAAAAAAAAAGTTTACATGATGTGCTGTGTTTACGTTGCTCTCACGCTGTTTTTTATGTGAGTGAGTAAAAAGAGAGAAGAATTAATAAGCTATTTTGTTTCTTAGTATTTCAAAATATGTTAAGTGAATTTAATGTACAAAAATAACAATTACAATGATGCTGGTTATATTTGTGCTTGTTTATATGCATATAGCTATGAAAAAGTGTAATTGTTATAAGGGCGTCACAGTGATTTATTTCTGGACTATTATAGGCTGGGTCTTTTCTTTACCATGGTTCAAGATGAAGATTTTCTTCTGCTGGGTTCTTCCCTGCTCTGTAAGGTAGAAGGCAAAGCCCAGTGGTTGTGGCGAGCCATCCAACAAGGACTGCGACCTTCTTATTTATTTTGGGTATAATTTGTGAAACATTGTGACTAAGCTTATCTGTAAATGGACACTGGTTTCTCTTTTTTTTTTTTACTTTTCTAGCTTTTACCAATATAATTCAATACACAAAAACCTACCTGTTGTCAATTGAATCCTTTACTCTGTCACTCATTACAATTTAAAATACCCCTTTCTCCTGTAGCGAATTTAGCCTTCTGATTTACTGGTCCATAGGGTTTTAATGTTAAAGAGGGACGTATCTGTACCACCAGTCATTGCTGAGAACAGTTAAGGCTGAGGTGGGTATCAGAAATTTGGCGAGCCAGCCAGGAGAAAGTGGAGTATTATTGAGTGATGAGAGTGAAAAAAAAAAAAAAAAAATATATATATATATATATATATATATATATATATATATATATATATATAGTAATAATAGTATAACAGTACAATGGATATTGTGGAAAGTGCAGGTGTAAATGTTCGTAACTCAGTTCTTGTTAGCGGGTTAACTAAAACTGAAGTAGATGCGGAGTTGAGAGGTACCTTGAACGTTATGGTTCTGTTAACAGAGTGTTAGTTATTGATGATGCAGAATCAGAGTATCACCTCTGCTCCATTGTGGAATTTTCTAATAGCGCTGGGATGCAAACACTTAGGCCCACATTGCCCCTAAAATATCAGAGCTCAACAGATGCAAATGTTACCTTTCATGTACGCTCACTGGATACTGTATACACCAGCACTGCTAGCAGTAGCGCCACCAAAGGGTATCTGGAGGAACTGCAAGCTATTGCTAATAAGAGTGGGAGATCATTTGAAAGTGTGCTGCAGGAAGAACTGATGAAGATAAGTTCAGAAAAAAGTGTCAACCTGCTGAAGCTACACCAATCAAAATCCCTCAAACTCATGTGACTGATCGTGAAGTTGAGAATATCAAAGGGTCAACACCTGTAATGCGAGAGTCCTGTCTTCTGCTTCGCTCTGTCTCACCTGAGGTGGTCATGAACCTACCAGCTGTATTCCCGCCATCTCCATCACCCAGATGTGTTCAGGGTGGACCGAGAGGTGGTCCCCAAGCTGCTAACTCGAACACTCATCACCAAGGGTCCCCACCAACCAGAGCCGGTAGTAGTGACGCAGCTGCATCAACACATTCAGTACTCACCATGAACGATGTAAATCCTCCAGCTGTACAGAGGGTCGTTGTTGAGCATGTCATGCGAACTAATGATGCTATGTCCCCCCCTGCACTCTTCAATTCGCCTCAGACCCTTCTCTGGGAAGATGCTTCGCCCTAACAGTGAACTTGATTATGATTCCTGGAGAGCCAATGTGGACTTATTCCTAACTGACCCCTCCATGTCTGACTTGCACAGAACACGCAAAATCCTAGACAGCTTATTGCCTCCAGCTACTGACGTTATCAAGCATGTTAACCCCCAGGCTTTGCCATCAGTGTACCTTGAGCTACTTGACTCAGTCTATGGTTCTGTGGAGGATGGAGATGAGCTGTTGACCAGGTTTATGGGAACACTGCAGAACAATGATGAGAAGCCTTCTGACTTTCTGAACCGCTTGCAGGTTGCTCTGAGTGTTGTGGTCAGACGAGGTGGCGTAGCTGAGAGTGAGAGAAACCGCTATCTCCTAAAGCAGTTCTGTCGGGGCTGCTGGAATGATGGACTGATCGCTGATCTTCAGTTGGAGCGAAAAACCAACACACCACCCTCCTTCGCTGAGCTCGTGCTACTCATCAGAACAGAGGAAGACAAACAGGCAAACAAACACAACCGTATGAAAAAACACCTTGGACAACACAAGTCAAGTCCTGCTGCCCCAAAGCTGAGAGCTACAGCACAACAGCTAGCTTCATGCAGTTGTACTACACCTGATAAAGAAGTTAGTGAGACTGAAGTCTTGAAGAATCAGCTTGATGAAATTCAAGCTCAGGTCGCTATAATGCAGACCCCCACCCCACGCAAAGTGAAAGTCAGTGGTCCTGATACAACTGAAATCAGTACATTGCGAAAACAGATCGACTCATTGAAACGTGAACTTGGCCTTTTCCAAGCACAGGTGACCCCACCTCAAGTTAAGAGTCACCAAGTACCATCACCTGCTTTTTCCAAAGATTCCTCCATGGGAGTTCGTAATCAGTCATTGAGCAAGAGAGTAAGTGGAGAGTACACTCCAGGGCTAGCAGCAACTGGTAGGCCCTGCCCATGGTACTGTTTCCACTGCGGAGAAGACGCCCACTTTGCAGTTAACTGTGAGAGTGACCCAAATCCCCCTCTGGTGGAGGAAAAAAGGCAACTGCTCAGAGAGAAACAGCGGCAGTGGGATCTGCAGCTCAGAGAGAAACAGCGGCAGTGGGATCTGCAGAATAACAGTACTGCCGCCCAGCAGTTAAACTACTAGGAGCCCCTGTTGCAGGGCAAACAGGGACTGAAACACCAACTAAACGCCCTAAAAGAACAAAAAGAGTAGCGAGGTGTAAAGCTAACATCATATCCACCAAACTGCCACGAAAACTGATTGGGACAAAATGCACCGCCCAAGTCTTTATTGACGACAACCAAGTCAACTGCTTGCTAGATACCGGATCTCAGGTGACTACTGTCCCACTGTCATTCTTCTGGGCTCACCTGTCCCATCATTCCTTAAAATCTCTGGATGATCTTCTGGATGAAGAGCTGCAAGTACAAGGAGCCAATGGAGAGGATGTGCCCTATCTCGGATATGTAGAGTTTGACCTGATGTTTCCAGAGGAGTTCTTGGGTGAAGAGACTGTGGTCCCTACATTAGCATTGGTTGTCCCTGATTTGGGCAGTGTGCCCCAAATCCTCATTGGCACTAAGTCATTGGATGCCCTCTACTCTGACTACATCGACAGACATGAATGCCGCCCCCAGTCATTCCTTCCTGGCTACAGAGTGTTGCTGAGAAGCCTTGAAGTACGGCGAAGACAGGCAAGTGCTGGGGCTCTGGGGTTGGTAAAGGTGCAAAGCAACACTCCTGAATTGGTGCCAGCGGGCTGCACAGTCGTCATGGAGGGGCAGGTCCATCTGAGCAGTACTCATCAGGAGAAGTGGGCTGTTGTGGAGGCCTCCTCTGTGTCATCTCTTCCGGGTGGATTATTAGTTGCTACCTCCTTGTGCACCTTACCTGAGAAGCGGCCTAGCTCGTTGTCAATCCTGCTGAAAAATGAGACTCAACATGACATCGTCATTCCGCCGAGAACAGTGCTGGCCGATGTTCATGCTGTGCAACAAGTTATGGGGAAGGGACCCCCCACTTATGTGACCACTCGGGAGACCCAAAGGATGGAGTTTAACTTTGGGGATTCCCCCCTGCCGCCAGAATGGAAAGAGCGAATCACAAAGCTGCTAAACAGCATGCCAGAGGTTTTCTCCCAACATGACATGGACTTTGGTCATACGGACAAAACAAAGCATCATATCAAACTGAGCGACAACACCCCCTTCAAACACCGACCCAGACCCATCCATCCATACGATGTAGATGCAGTCAAGAAACACCTTCAAGAGCTGCTCAACTCCGGTGTCATACGTGAGTCTGAATCCCCCTTCGCATCTCCTATTGTCATTGAGCGGAAGAAAGATGGTTCTGTGAGGCTGTGCGTCGATTTCAGGAAACTCAACTCACAGACCATAAAAGATGCCTATGCTCTACCAAACTTAGAGGAAGTGTTTTCCCTCTTAACTGGCTCTAAATGGCTTTCAGTCTTCGATTTAAAATCAGGTTATTACCAAGTCGAAATGGAAGAAGCTGATAAACCGAAGACTGCGTTTGTGTGCCCCCTAGGCTTCTGGGAATTTAACAGAATGCCACAGGGGGTTACTAATGCGCCAAGCACGTTCCAGCGCCTGATGGAAAGATGCGTGGGGGATCTCAACCGCCAAGAGGCGCTGGTCTTCATTGATGACATCATAGTTTTCTCAGACACCTTGGAGCAGCACGAGTCAAGACGACTACAGGTACTTAACAGGCTTAAAGAGTATGGGTTAAAGTTGTCATCAGAAAAATGCAAGTTTTTCCAAACCTCTGTTCGATACCTTGGTCACATTGTCTCCCAGCACGGCGTCGAGACAGACCCACAAAAGATTGAGGCCTTAAAGACCTGGCCAGTACCCAAGAACCTCAAAGAACTTCGCTCCTTCCTGGGCTTTTCTGGGTATTATAGAAGGTTCGTGAAGGACTATTCAAAGATCACCAAACCTCTAAATGACCTCACAGCAGGGTACTCACCTCTCAGAAAAAACAGTCCAGAGAAAGAAAAGACTCACCTGTACTTCCACCCAAAAGAATCCTTTGGGAGCAGGTGGACTACAGACTGTCAAAAGGCATTTGAAGAGATCATTGACAAGCTCACCACAGCACCTGTTTTAGGCTTCGCCGACCCCAAACTCGCCTACATCCTACATACTGATGCGAGCACAACAGGGCTTGGTGCAGCTTTGTACCAGGAACAAGAGGGACAGATCAGGGCTATCGCTTTTGCAAGCAGAGGGTTGACAAAGAGTGAAGCAAAATACCCCGCTCACAAATTGGAGTTCCTCGCCCTAAAGTGGGCTGTCACCGCCAAGTTTAGTGATTACCTGTACGGCACAGACTTCACTGTCATCACGGACAGTAATCCCTTAACTTACATATTGACTTCAGCGAAGTTGGATGCCACGAGCTACAGGTGGTTGTCAGCTCTATCAACGTACAACTTCAAGCTCCAATATAGAGCAGGAACCCAGAATCAAGATGCAGACGGCCTTCTCGTCGTCCTCACGGAGAGCTCCAGGATGATGCTGTCTGGAGAAAAGAGCGTGAAAGGATCAAACAGTTCACATTGCATTACCTGACGGATCGGAACACTTCAGATGCCATCCTTCCTGACGCTGTGAGAGCCATCTGTGAGAGGCATGATGTTGAGTGGTCCCACAGAAACTCCACATGTCCAACTCCATCAGTCACGCTTATTGAGTCTCTTGCCATCCACTCTGATGCTCTACCCAGTGGTTTCCAACAGGAAGATGACCATGGTCTCCCTGTAATTGGTCATTGGTCTGAAGAGGAGATAAGGACAAAGCAAAGAGCTGACCCTGATCTCAAGGTGGTCATTGAGCACAAGGAGTCTGGAGGGATGCCACCTCCTTCCCTGAAACAAGAGCTCCCAGATCTCGTTTTGTGGCTCCGAGAATGGAAGCGTCACATACCAACTTGTCCTACCGACTGAACTGAGAGCAAAAGCGTTAAAAGGCCTACATGATGACCTGGGTCATCTCGGCATAGAACGGACTCTCGATCTTGTGAGGTCACGTTTCTATTGGCCCAGAATGTCAGCCTATGTAGAGCAGAAGGTCAAGATGTGTGAGCATTGTGTGCGCCGGAAGAAGCCGACTGAGAGAGCAGCTCCTCTGTGTAACATCAAGACTAGCAGACTGTTGGAACTGGTCTGTATGGATTTTCTCTCAGTGGAGCCTGATCGGAGCAACACAAAAGATATATATTAGTGCTAACGGACCATTTCACCAAGTACTCAGTCGCAATCCCAACTCGAAACCAAAAGGCGCAGACTGTGGCTAAGTGCTTATGGGAGAACTTCCGAGTGCACTATGGATTCCCAGAGAAACTCCTGAGTGACCAGGGTCCGGATTTTGAATCGCGCACCATAAGAGAACTGTGTTCCATTGCTGGCATTCAAAAGATTAGGACGACCCCTTATCATCCTGTGGAGAAGTTCAATCGGACCCTCCTCCAAATGTTGGGAACCCTGGAGAACAAGGACAAGGCTCACTGGAGGGAGTTTGTCAAGCCCCTAGTGCACGCCTATAACTGCATACGGAATGATGTTACCGGTTTCAGTCCCTATGAACTGATGTTTGGCAGGCAACCCCGGCTTCCAGTTGATTTGGCATTCGGCCTGCCTGTGAACCATGAACCCAAGTCACACTCCCAGTATGTGCATGATTTAAAGGGCCGCCTAGAGGAAAGCTACAGAGTCGCCACAGAGAATGCTTCAAAGACTGCTGAACGTAACAAACTCAGATTTGACAGGGATCCGGGATCCGGATCCTGGATGCAAGCCAGGTGGCGACGCTGCATCCTCCAGATGTCCTCCATCCTGCCGCGGTTAATGAGCGGGACCCCCATGGTGTCCGTCAGGTCCCAGAAGGAGTCCAGCAGCTCCTGGATGAGCTGCTCCGTCACCCGGGCTCCCCTGGTCCGACGGCGGCAGTGGCGGGCCAGCTCCCTGGGCGTGGGTGTCACCCTGGCGTCCCTCCCCTGCTGGGATTGCTTGGCCTCCACCAGGCGAGCCACGTCCCCGCCGTCCCACACAAACACGGCCAAGGACAAGCGGGCCATGAAGGTGGGGTACAGCTGGTGGCTGTCAGTGGTGACGCCTCTAGCGAAGCGGCGCATGAGGTGCCACACGTCCAGGCGCACCACCAGCTGCTCCCAGCCTGCAAACATGGCCGCTACCTGCCCAAGGAGAGGAAGATGCGTTGGAGGAGGAAAACTTGACACGTGTACGCAGGCACCGACACTCTCTCTCTCTCTCTCACGCACACACTTCCACCCCTTACTTTGCAGCAGTCCCGGTCCACGTACAGGACCCGTGGAGGGTCCCGTCCAGCCTCCCTGTACCTCCACACCAGCCCGTCCGCCATGGGCGCAAGCCCGTCCCCCTCAGCGGCGGTGAGGACAGAGATGAGTACCTGCCCGTGCTGGTTGCCCACATTGGTCACCCACTCGGCAGTCCCGGCGCCTTATCCCCGCGAGCTTCTTGGTCATCTGCGATGGAGGAGAAATGCGAGTAATCCCCTGCTGTTGTTTTCTCTCTCTCTCCCCCCCCCCCCCCCCCCCCGTCACCTGTCAGCGCCAGTCAGTCCACACTTGACCAAAAATGTGACAGCTTGCCTTTTTGGTGGAGTCCATCTTGATGATGGACGTGACCCTGGCTTTGGTCTCCGTCAGACGAGGGAGGGCTTCTCGTACGTAGACGGAGAGGAGCCAGTGGACGGAGGGTACCGGGTGCATGGGCGGGAGCGACACGCGCCCGGGCTGTTGTTGGAAACCCGGCACCCCGAGCTTGCGCAGCACCGACAGGTACAACATGGACCTGGTCATCCAGTCCCAGCAGTGCTGCTCCTCCAGGTAGGCGCAGAGGCGGGATGCCGAGTTGCCCAGGGTGCGCTCCTTGAGCTGCCCGATGACCGCTTTGTCACAGGACAGCCTGTCAAAGGAGGATGGAAGAATTGAATATCAAAAGGGCGTTATCACATGACACCCCCACACCAACAACAACAAGTGCTACCATCGTAAAACGCTGTCAGTATTCAGGCCTGCGTTTCATGCGTTCTCACATGTCCCGAGCGTGTTGTCGTGCCGCTGCTGCTTACTTGTAGGTGAGGACGGCCGGGAACATTTCCTGGTGGGGCTGGGCCAGCTGCTCCACGACGCAGGGCGCCCAGGCTGCGTACTTCCGTTTGCACGAGCCGCACTCCAGGTATTCAGTGCCCATGAAGTACCAGCCCGTGGCGTCCAGGACTCTCCGCACCGTTTTGTAGAGCCCAGCTCCAACCAGTCGGCGGTCGCAGTCGGGGCACACCAGCCTGTATGCCCACAACTTGTAGGGCAGCCAAAGGCAGAAGCGGGTGTGATAGAAGGCGTGGTGGGAGGAGGGGAGCTGCGCGTACAGCGGACGGGGCCCAGGGGGGTGCCACCACATGCGGAGGTCCGGGGTGAGGACCGATCTCCCTCTGGCGTCGCGCGTGAAGAGGGCCCGGCCCAGCCATTCCTGGTTCTCCTCCGGCAGCGTCTGCCTCCAGCCATTGGGCAGCAGCTGCGAGCGTCACATTGATCAGTCAGCGGTGATGTCTAGACACCGATTTCTAGCTTTTAGGTTTCAGCTCTTTGACACGCGTGATATACATCTCTGTACCTGTGCACCGGAGGAGGATGGGGCAGGGGTCTCGGACCGTCCTCCTTCATCCCCCGCGGGCTTGCCAGGGGGAGGGGGGGTCCGGAAGAGGGAGGGTTTGGGTGGAGTGACAGCTGGCCCAGTGTCACCCATCTCTGTATGTGACACACCAACACACAAGTGTCACACACCAGAACGTGTACAAACACACACACACACCACGAGTCAACATTCACTTACGAGACTCCACTTCCACGGCAGCGGTGAGGAGATCTGTGTCGGAGGGCTCAGAGGGGTCGACGAATGCGGCGCCTGTAATCACACGTGGAAAAGAATAAGTACACAAGTCAAGTGCGCTCACACGGGCGAAATGTGAAGAAACAGGAGGAACTTACTGGATGAGGGCCGCTGTGCTGGCTGGTGGGAGGAGGCTGGTGCTGCAGCTTCCACATCCCTGGCCAGTATGTAGGTCTGAAGCACATACATACGCGACCCAGGCCTCACCCTCTGCCTCTTCACCCACTGCACATAACTGCAGACAGCGAGACAACAAACAGTCAAGGCCTGGCCGTCCCGTCATTTGAACCAGACGTGCGCCTCACAGAGAGCAACACTTACGATCTCCTTTCGCCGAGGGGGGAGTCATAGAGGTCCCGCAGGGTCACCCCGGAGTGAGCCCCGAAACTCACCACGTCCCCGTCCATGCCACGCACCGAGGAGTGCCCCTCGCACATCCTGCGCCTCTCGATGGTGGTGGACATTTCTGGGAAGAGGCGTGCGTAGGAGGCGAGGGCGTCCTTGTTGGCGGTCAGGGGCGACTCGCCAGTGTCCCCGCTGTCCCTCTCGTGCAGGTGAGCAACCAAGAGGCTGCTGGCGTAGCCCACGTCGTTGCTCAGCAGCCACTTGAACGTTTGACCCCGGTATTTGCCAAACTGGAGCTCGCTCTCACTGAGCACCAGCTGGAAGCAACCAGGGTCACCTCCGGCCTGGAGCACCCGGGTCTTCGCCTCCTCCCTCACCAGGTCGGGCTTCTTGACCTGCGTGACCTGCGCTTGGCCGGTTCGGGTCAGCACCGTCGCCGCAGGCGTAGGAGCCAGGGTGAGCTCGGTGGATTTTTCACCGTGAAAACGGAAGTCTGGTTTAAATGCCATTCTGCAAAGAGTCACGCAAAACACCCTCTTTTAGCATGACGCCTGTAGTCAAGTGCACGGGCGGGCGCACACACGACAGAAAATGCACTCTGTCACTCACAGCGCCTGCCTCATTCATTCGTTCATTCATTCAAGTATAATGAGCAATGTATATTCATCAACAGATAAAAAATATATATATATATACAAATAAATAATTAAATATAGCGGAACTGTTGGCGTCCATGGCGGCGGAAAAAACGCCGTACCTCCGTCCAGGTTAAGACACTCAAACGGGAGCTACACGTTCGGACACGACACCGACATAAATACGTGGTGTTTATTGCTTCAAGAAGGACGTTTGCATGGAAGCGATAACATGTCTCTTTTTTTTTTTCCCCATTCCTGCGTTCGTGCAAACGTACAGCGCGAAGTCCGCTCGCAGAAGCCGCAAAGCTCCAAACAGTCGCAAGAAATAACAACGCCAAGTAGTCCGTCATTCGGTGTGAAAAAGTGCAAACAGTCGCAAGAAATATCAAGGAGAAGACACCCCAAAGTCCGTCATTCGGCGTGGTAAAGTTTTTCCAAAGTTTCTGGTCTTTGTAGCGCGAGGAAGAGCGCAGCGAGACTTACCTGACGGAGTCGCAGAAGAACAGTGACGGAAAACGCCGAGCACACCAGGAAAAAGGTAGCCGGATGCCGTCGACCAATCAAATCATCTGCTGGCTAAAGCGAGCCGCCGATTGGCTGGCTGCTAAATTGGACTCTTCGTTGGACTGGAGTGCCGAAGAACGCGATCCCGGAGGCGCATGCAATATGGCCAATTGGGAAATCCCCTGCTGCCTATAGTTCAATCACTCTTCCAAGGCATTAACCTTGCCCTTGCAAATGCACTGAAGAACCAGAACTTTGCAGACATCCCCAAGTAACCCCCAAGCCAGTTTTTAGTCCTGTGGGTGTAACGGGACGTATACACCTTTTTAAGAGGGGAGGGTGTAACCCAGGTTACTAGGCTCTATAAATAAATACATAAACATCAAGGTTGATTAAATAAATAAGCCTAAAATGATTTTACATGGAATAAATAATTTAGTTCATGGTTAAAAATATTAAAAAGGGTCAATAAATAGGTTAAAAACATTAATAATACACAAATTATTATATCTGTTAAAAAGGGTATTTTATTTCATGTGAATGTGCCTTAAAAATTAAAAAAAAAAAAGTGAAGTAAAAGATTCAGGTGACATGCGGAGTTCACTTGACGCAACGTAACAGATCGGACGCGTCAAGGTCAGGGGTCTCCTTCCGCTCTCTCTCTCTTCCGGACTTGAACGATGTTAGCGGCAGGCGGACATTTCACTGCAGCTAGAATGAGCTTTTGGTGTAAGAGAGCAAGATTTTGGGAAGACAGATGCTGTTTTTAATTCTGCGCGGAGACCGGAGTCCTTTCTCTCTTTTTTTCCTGTGGGTCGAGTTGCGGACCGTGCTTTTAGAGGATGCGAGGAACCTGTAAGTTTTGCCATTAACGAGTGCGGTTAGCTAGCTTGTTAGCCGCTGCCTCGCTACGTTGCAACTGCAAAATAACGGAAAAGAAGTCATGCTGAACTCCCGTGCTGTCCCCGTTTCTTTTAAGTGAGAGCTGGACTGCTGATGAGCCGTGTGGGTGACATTTAATTTGAAGAAGTGTATGTTTAAATACTGCTGAGTTTCTGGTGAGTAAAATATAATATTAGCCTCATCAACAAAGTAAAATGTGTATAAGCTGGTGTAATATGCTAAAGTTAATGAGTTAAAGAGACGTTATTTCATGTTAATGTGTAAAAGACAAAAAAAAAGTTTACATGATGTGCTGTGTTTACGTTGCTCTCACGCTGTTTTTTATGTGAGTGAGTAAAAAGAGAGAAGAATTAATAAGCTATTTTGTTTCTTAGTATTTCAAAATATGTTAAGTGAATTTAATGTACAAAAATAACAATTACAATGATGCTGGTTATATTTGTGCTTGTTTATGTGCATATAGCTATGAAAAAGTGTAATTGTTATAAGGGCGTCACAGTGATTTATTTCTGGACTATTATAGGCTGGGTCTTTTCTTTACCATGGTTCAAGATGAAGATTTTCTTCTGCTGGGTTCTTCCCTGCTCTGTAAGGTAGAAGGCAAAGCCCAGTGGTTGTGGCGAGCCATCCAACAAGGACTGCGACCTTCTTATTTATTTTGGGTATAATTTGTGAAACATTGTGACAAAGCTTATCTGTAAATGGACACTGTTTTTTTTCTGTTTTTTTTTTCTACTTTTCTAGTTTTTACCAATATAATTCAATACACAAAAACCTACCTGTTGTCAATTGAATCCTTTACTCTGTCACTCATTACAATTTAAAATACCCCTTTCTCCTGTAGCGAATTTAGCCTTCTGATTTACTGGTCCATAGGGTTTTAATGTTAAAGAGGGACGTATCTGTACCACCAGTCATTGCTGAGAACAGTTAAGGCTGAGGTGGGTATCAGAAATTTGGCGAGCCAGCCAGGAGAAAGTGGAGTATTATTGAGTGACGAGAGTAAAAAAAATATATATATATATATATATATATATATATACATATATATATATAGTAATAGTATAACAGTACAATGGATATTGTGGAAAGTGCAGGTGTAAATGTTCGTAACTCAGTTTTTGTTAGTGGGTTAACTAAAACTGAAGTAGATGCGGAGCTTGAGAGGTACCTCATTAACATTGCAAATACTCTTCATTTGATCCATCAAAACTCATTACAGAATTAACACATTAAATCTTTTCTTAGGGTTTTTATAAAAATAGAAAATGCAATTTACTTGCCACAATTAACAGTTTTTGTATCAGCTTGCAGAGCATTGACTTGCAGTAATTCCTCTTGTGGTTATCTTACTTTTATTAATCTATTATCATCATTATTATTATTATTACATCATCCTTTACCAACCATAATTGTAACTGTGGGAAGACCATCTAAATGAACCCACCTGAGCTTTTCAGAGTGACTCAAGTCTCTTTCATATCATGTTTTCTATCTGTTTCTTCCTCTCAGCATAAATTCCCCCTCCTTCTTCTTCTTCCCTTTTTCTCACCTCACTGCTTCATGATCAGAGGTGGAAGTTTTCTTCCCTGCACAGAAGCAGCTCTGGTGTTTTCCCTCCATGTGAAAGTGAAAGTTCAGACTTTCCTGTTGAGGTACAAAACAGCTGCTCACTTCCACATTGTAGATGTTGTCAAGCTCAGCCACTGGTGAGCAGAGTCTGGTAGCTTCTCTTCTTCTGAGATCGCAGCAGAGGAGTTTGAGTGTTCATGTCTTGAGATAAAACTGCCCTGCCTGCTCGGCAGAGATGTACACGTGTCCACCCATAGACTAGAGAGTTGAGGAAGCCTTGAGAGGCTGAAGTAAATGCCTGTGGGCAGAAAAGAGTGTTTCATCACCGTTCCAGCATATTTTACAGGTTCATTGTGATTTCCTATGTTGTTCACAGGATGACCCCTCATCACATTAATTTATCCAAACATAAAAAGATCAGAGCATTTATACAGCTGATTTGATTTTCATGATAATCACAAAACCCAAATCTTTCCATCTGTCAATATTGCTATAAAAGTATTTTCTATTGCTGTAATTTTAAACAGCAAAACACACATTGAGGAATACTTCATGTTTTTATAGCTTTCTGTGTTGGATAGAGTTTGATTTAGATGGATCACATTTTAATTGGATGCAAAGTTCAGAAAATGTATGTCAGAAGACTGTCTGGTTACGAGACAATCAAAGAAATATTCAAAGGCATCAGGAAGACTGATGACCCAAGAGGAAAGAGTACAGACCCCTACATGTAGCTTTGTGGAAGTTCATCCATCCATTCATGCATCCAGAGTATTTGGATTCAATCCCTATAACTTCCATCATGTACTTATGTGCTGTGCACCCAAAGTATAGATGCTTCCATTTGTATAACGATCATTTAACTCGACTATAATTTTAATCTCACTGACACTCAATAACTTTATTTGTTATCTTGCCCCAATAAAATGATATTGCTTGAATAATTGTCCACATTATGAACACAAAATTATATTGATTAATTAAGCAGTTTGAACACAAGTGAAACAAATCCCAACCTGAATAGTTTTAATAATTAAACTTAACGGATCTGACCATTTTGTTATGAACTGCTTCCAGTGTGTCAAAATGTCACACACAGTGTCATAAAACTATAGTAACTAAGTATATTAATGTCACTCACCTGGGAGATGTACAGTACCACCGCGGCTTCGCCCTGCCCTGCTGAGGGCTTCACCACCAGCAGAAATGCCAGACCCACCGCTGAGGAAACACCAGGGGTTCATATTTAAAGGCCAGACACAGGAGCCAATAAGAGGTCTCTGTCTCATCTGAGGACAAAACCCACCTGGTCCCCAGCACAGGATAAAGATCATTGGGTACAGGATCATACGTGAGTCCAACATACGGAAGGAGGCCCGCTGCTGGTTGCCTAGGTAACCATTGGATGTAACAACCCGCCAGTAAAGTTGACGAGTCTTTCCCATGAGCACCTGGTGCAGAAGTGGAATGTCAGGAAGTGGGGTAATGTATTTCTGGATCATTGATTGTAAAAAAATCAACCAAAATCTAGTTTTACTTTTCAATTTTTCTTCACATAATATGATGAGCAGGGTATGATGATTCATTCAACTTCAGTTAGTCCATCTCCATTGGGGAAATTTTTAATTTTAATATATCCCTCCATCACCCCTCCATCCATCATCCATCCATCCATGTTCCCCCTCTTCTCCTGTTGAGGGTGGTGGGGGTGGAGCCTATCCCAGCAGCCTTCCCCCTGGACAGGTCACCAGTCCATGGCAGGGCCAACACATAGAGACAGACAACCATTGGCTCTCCCAGCCACGCCTACGGTCAATTTAGAGTCTGGATTAACCTGGTCCCTCTTGATGTCTTTGGACTATGGAGGAAGCTGGAGTACCAGAGAGAACCCAGCAGGAACAGGGAGAACATGGAGACTCACACAGAAAGACCCCGTGCAGCAGCCGGGGCTCCACCCTCAACCTTCTTTCTGGGGGGGGCTATAGGGAGGACCACTGCTCCACCCACAACCTTCTTTCTGGGGGGGGCTATAGGGAGGACTGCTGCGCCACGGTGCCGCCATTTAAACATCTCATAGTAAAAAAATATTTGGGGAAATTGTGTGTCACTTTGGGCTGTGATGGAACTTCTCATCACTTGATGCTGAACAGCCTTGTAGATGGCCGCATCAATCAAAACAACAGAAACATGAGTACAGGAAATATTTCATGAGAAAAAATAGGTTTCCTCAGTCTCATGAATATCTGTTCACTGAACAGGTGAACAATCATTTCTTAATTGTGTCAAACTCACCAAGATGCCGGTAAGAGTGATTAAAAAGGTGGCCAGGAAAATGGTGACGCGGTATGACTTCAGCAGGTGACAGACTCTGATTGGCTGAGGGCGCTGTGAGCCCAGGTACAGTGGTCCGGTGTGCATCAGCAGACACCTAGTTAGGTAAATGTTTCAACAGTGAGTAGCAGCAGCTGTGAATGTGAACAATAATGATCATAGTCATGTAGTGGCACCTGTAGGGCTCGCTGACATTGGTGTAGCAGCCGCTCATGTTTCCTTTAATGAAGACTGGCGCCATGAGCAGCACCGGAAACACACTGCCAACAAAGCAAGACAGTTAACTACAAATTTAACAAAGTCAACATCAATATGGAGGACAGTCCATTTACAGACAGAAAAGTGAACGCAAACTCACCCTGAAAGCAGTGCAGTGACTTTGCTGGCTGTGCTCACTCTGTTACAAAACTGAAAAAAAGAGCAGAGGATTAAGTGTCAGAGAACAGATTTGTAGTCACTTAAAAATACTTATTCTTAAACAGAAGAAGACATCAGAGACATTTAATCCAGGAAACATTGAATTAACAGCTGGATAAGGCTTCTATCAATCAGTTAAAGGATAAATTAATCCATATTTTTAGATAATAGATTTGTTCGACAAAGAAAGTAATAAATTTACATTGTTCTGTCACTCAGGCAGGACAATTCAATTACATTTATTCAACACATTTTTAATGAATTCACGATTTCCCATCCATTTTAAGAAATGATACAAGGAGAAATAGTAGTTGGTTTGGTGGTTTTCATGTTTGCTAAATTTCTTAAAGTTCACTTTTTGTTAATTGTATTTTGTGGAAATTGTTTTTGTCCGATGACCAGATATTTGGTGAGGACGCCTCTTGGACACCTCCCTTGGCAGGTTTCCAGGCATGTCTGACCGGGAGGAGGCCTCAGGGCCGACCCAGGACACGCTGGGGGGATTATATCTCTTGGCTGGCCTGGGAACACCTCGGGATTCCCCCCTGAACAGCCGTTTGAAGTGGCTGGGGAGAGGACAGTTTGGGCTTCCTTGCCGAGGCTGCTGCCCCCGCGACCCAGAGCAACCGGATAAAGTGGAGGACGACGGCCATGACGACGTAATTGTTTTTATTGTTTTGTTGTTACCAGTTGTTCTACTGTTTAAGTTTATTTTTCTAATATGTTAATCAAATCGCCCTCTGGAAATTATTTAAAATTTCAATTACAGATCAGCCACACCATGATCACAACCCGCCTGTTATCCTGCAGGTCCCCTTTTTGTGTTCTCAGGTACCCGGTGCCAAGATGTTACCAGCAGAACCTGTGACTTCTGTCAGTTGTGAGGTGAGTGGGCTTGTTTGTCCAGCACGTCACACAATTATTTGACTGGATCCAGATCTGGAGGATTTGGAGGCCAAGTCGCCAGCCTCAAACTGGTCACTGTGTTCCTGAAACGTGTTTGCAGTCAGGCAGTGTGAGGCCACGCCCACTAGGTAACACTGTTTCCATCAGGGTACATCCTTAGGAATGTCAGGACCCGAGGTTCAGCAGGACCTTGTCCAAAGCATCAAACTACCTCCTCCAGCTCACCATCTTGCCACCGTTCCAACCCTTTTCCAGGTTAGCCACGCCCACTCACCTGCCCACCCACATGATGTCAGGGAAAACGGGATCCATCAGACCAGAACAACTTCTTCCACTGCTCTGTGGTTCCGTTCTGATGCTCACAGGTCCCACTGTAGCAGCTTTCAACGTGGTCCCTCTGACCTGGGTGAAGTTACGCAGCCCCGACCACGTGTGCTCCCACTCCTTGTGATCAGAACCTGAGATTAACTGTGCGTCTCACTGTTTTTCAGCAGTTTGTGCTTCAGCAGCTCTTGTGTGGGATCAGACGACATGGACTTGATTCTGCCACCACACACATCAATGTGTTTCCTTATGTCAAAAATGTTCATAACTAAAAATGAACATGGTCCAGATGGGAGTCTGACAGAAAGAGTTGACGACAAAATATTAATTTCTAGATATCCGATAATTGACAATGCGTGTGTTTGGAAATTTTGACAGAGTCTGTAACCAATTTAAGAGTGAGGTCATGTTCATACCAAAAGGTCCGTTTTCTGATTCAAACTAAAGCAAGGATGGTACATTGTTGCATTTTCTCAACTGGTCCAGTTCACGTTCACAAAGACCAAAGTCAAACGACCCTAAAATTGTCACGTGGCAGCAAAGCTGTTCTGTTTTTGCTCCTACAATTGAGGCAGGTAGACAACAAATCCCTTGCAATCTTTACTGTACATCATGGAGCATCGTCTTCTCATTTTCATGTTGGAGCTGATCTGGACTGTATGTCAGCAGACTTTAATGGACCGCACATATGAACAGCTGGGAAGACTGCTGCAATTAAATAATGTATGAATACATGCACGTGGCAGAAGATGCTCTGCAATCAGACTCTCCTATCACAGAAGCAAACAGGCAATGTGCAATTAGGGTTAGGGTTGGGTTAGGGCTAACCCTGTGCAGATGGGGTTCCCACCAGAAGTAAACCACTCCAGAGTTCACTTGATAGTGGTCCGAGACCACCCCTACCAGCCGTTCCAGAGAGCGACTGACTGGTCCGCAAGAGAGTTCAAGGCTAGCGTTCACACCAACCAAAACAAACCGCCCCAAGGGGGTAAACGCTCCAGGGTTCAGTGCAACTGGACAAAACAAGCCTGGTGTGAACGCGACCTGGTATAACATTTAAAAATTAATATTCCTCATTTTGGAGGAGCCTCCTGATTTTTATTGCTTGCTTTAAATTGTTTGTTTATAATTTAAAATCAAAATAACATTTATATTTTAAAGCTAAACATTTTATTTTGAAATGGGTGTTTGTTTTCTTTTTATACAGATGAATACAAAAGTAACAGGAAAATTTTCCTGGTTAAACTGAATTTCACTTGTAGGTCATAAATGCTCAAGTAGAATTAGTTTTAAACACATTTGTTTTCTTGCTGTGGTGCTGATGCACGGAAGCCCACCTGTCCAGGATACTGGTGAATGCAGCAGTAGAACTTCTCACAGATTCCTTTGTAGACATTCCACACATAGTTGAGAGTGAAGAAGAAGGATGCCATGTACAGAATCTGATGGAACAAACACACAGGTTGTGTTTTGGACAGATCTTTCATCATACTTATTCTTCTAAATGAGTGTCACTGTACAAGGGGGGTGACCAGTGAAGAACAAAAGATGTAGGTCAGGAATGTTGACCAGTGTTTTTCTGTCTCTGGGTGTCCTGTCTGCTTCCTGAGCTGCTCTATTTCAGCTTGGAACAACCCATTTCACAGTTGGGTCCAAAGACCATACAGGATGCTCAGGTCACTGCAACTGTTTCGTTTGTTTACTGTGCAAACACTATAAATTTCATTATATAGAACAATAAAATGAAATTTAGCAGAGAGTTGCAGGGCAATGTTTGCTCCCTAATGGGTGCTGAACCTGGACAACATGGGGGAAAACCAGGACTCCTCCCACGAATGTCCCACAAACATGGGACCAACACTGTTGGACTCGTCTCATGAAGACGCAAAATTCCTACACTCTGACCCCTCACCTATCTACAACAGAATGTCCACAATTTGGACAAATCTGTCAAAATGAGGACTTTTTTTACTCCCCGAACAAAATCTATCTCCTCCTAGGGCATCAATGGTATCGCTTCCAAACTTTCACACATTACTCTCCCAACTGTGCTGATTAAAAGTTATTAAAAGTTTTTATCTGAATTACTGGGTTTGGATTTTATAAGCCGTCAAAGTGGGGGAGACACATTTCACCTTACAATGGAAGCCTATGGGGAGACGGTGTCCTCTCAGGTACATACTGTAAAACAAACGCTTCTCACGTCTACACCATCCATCCCACAGCTCCAACAACCACACCACTGCATTCCTGACAAAAACCCCTCCAAGAACATGGTGTTCTGTGTCCCTCTGGACCAGCGTATGCCGACTTCTTCCTCTTGTCCCACTCCAGTCCTGGTGCTCCTCCTCTCTCTCCACTCTAGCACAGATCAGAGACAGAGCAGTGGGGAGGGGTTCTTAAAGGGCCAGCTCTCAGCTCTGCTCTCACTCTAGCACAGATCAGAGACAGAGCAGTGGGGGAGGGGTTCTTAAAGGGCCAGCTCTCAGCTCTGCTCTCACTCTAGCACAGATCAGAGACAGAGCAGTGGGGGAGGGGTTCTTAAAGGGCCAGCTCTCAGCTCTGCTCTCACTCTAGCACAGATCAAAGACAGAGCAGTGGGGGAGGGGTTCTTAAAGGGCCAGCTCTCAGCTCTGCTCTCACTCTAGCACAGATCAAAGACAGAGCAGTGGGGGAGGGGTTCTTAAAGGGCCAGCTCTCAGCTCTGCTCTCACTCTAGCACAGATCAGAGACAGAGCAGTGGGGGAGGGGTTCTTAAAGGGCCAGCTCTCAGCTCTGCTCTCACTCTAGCACAGATCAGAGACAGAGCAGTGGGGGAGGGGTTCTTAAAGGGCCAGCTCTCAGCTCTGCTCTCACTCTAGCACAGATCAGAGACAGAGCAGTGGGGGAGGGGTTCTTAAAGGGCCAGCTCTCAGCTCTGCTCTCACTCTAGCACAGATCAGAGACAGAGCAGTGGGGGAGGGGTTCTTAAAGGGCCAGCTCTCAGCTCTGCTCTCACTCTAGCGCAGATCAAAGACAGAGCAGTGGGGGAGGGGTTCTTAAAGGGCCAGCTCTCAGCTCTGCTCTCACTCTAGCACAGATCAGAGACAGAGCAGTGGGGGAGGGGTTCTTAAAGGGCCAGCTCTCAGCTCTGCTCTCACTCTAGCACAGATCAGAGACAGAGCAGTGGCCCCTCACCTATCTACAACAGAATGTCCACAAATTGGACAAAACTGTCAAAATCAGGACTTTTTTTACTCCACGAACAAAATCTATCTCCTCCTAAACCGTAAATGCCAGGGCTTCCAAACTTTCACACATTACTCTCCCAACTGTGCTCTTCAAAAATCTTTAAAAGGCTAATATACTACGCGCTCGGTTTGGATTTTATAAGCCCTTAAAGTGGGGGAGACACGTTTCACGCTTACAATGGAAGTCTATGGGGAGACCGTGTCCTCTCAGGGTACATACTGTCAAACAAATGCTTCTCACATCTACACCATACATCGCACAGCTTTTAAAAACATATCACTGTATTCCTGACAAAAATCCCTACAAAAATGTGGTATTATGTGTGACTTTAGACCAACGTATGCCGAGTTATTCAGCTTTTACACACTACATTTCTCTGAATCCTCCACTCTCTCCACTCTAGCACAGATCAGACACAGTGCAGCGGGGGAGGGGTTCTTAAAGGGCCGGCTCTCAGCTCTGCTCTCAGCTCTGCTCTCAGCTCTGACAGAGATGGCAGAGAGCGAGCAGAGAAGGGAGGGGCTCTTAAAGGGCCGGCTCTCAGCTCTGCAGTCACACTGTGCAGCGCACTGAGGCTCGTATCTCCTAAACTACAAGGCCTAGGGATTTGCCGATTACACCGTTGGATTCGGGCCGGTGTCAAGGACGCGGCCATAGGCCGTGCAGGGGCTCAGGCCCTAACAACGCTGCTTGCAGCTTTAATTTTTATTTGTAACCAGGCACTTTGTACTTGTGGCATGAATCTCAACATGAGATCTTGAAATATTTTTTTTAACCTAAATGATTTGTTTGAGTTTCTAGAAGATGTTTCATTTGAAGGCTTCTTAAATTCCAAAAGACTTGTACAGAGTTCAAGTCATTTCCCTGGCCACCTGAGTTAAATCCAAGAATGCTGACTTCATACACCACATGAGGCTTGGACCTGAACTGCCACTCAGGCTTCAGATAACTTCAGACCGGCTCCGCACTGGAAAAAAAGGAGGGCAACAGGGAAGTTAAGAGGGCCATAAAAACTGCTAAGCTGGAGTACAAAAACACTGTGGAAAAGAAATTCACCACAGGGGACCTCCGCTCAGCCTGGCAGGGCCTCAAAACCATGGCCTCTGTGAACACTGCGGTCACCACCCCCAGAGCCATCCAGGTGGAGAGCAGTGACCCCTCCTCCCTCCCCGACGACCTCAACTCATTCTACACAAGGTTTGAGTCGGACAACATCATACAGCTTGAGGAGACCAGATCTTCATTCAAACCTGGCAGCTCCGCACTCACCTTCACGACGGAGGACGTGGTGAGAGCCCTCAGGAGGACCAGGGAAAGGAGCTCACCCGGCCCCGACAACATCAGCAGCAGAGTCCTGAGGCACTGTGCGGGGCAACTAGGCAGTGTTTTCCGGACTCTATTTCAACACTCCATGGACAGACACACAGTTCCCCAGCTGTGGAAACACTCCACAGTCATCCCCATCCCCAAAAAAACCAACCCTAAGTCTCTGAACGATCTCCGCCCCGTGGCCCTCACCTCCCTGGTGATGAAGGCCATGGAGAAGATCATAAAACAGCACATCATCAGAGCAACCGACCCCCTGATGGACCCACTCCAGTTTGCTTATCGCGCACGCAGAGGCATCGAGGATGCAAAAATCTTCATCTTGGACTCCATCCACAAGCACCTGGAGCTTCCTAACTCCTCCGCCAGACTTCTGTTCGCTGATTTCTCATCAGCATTTAACACACTGCAGCCCCACATCCTGGCCACCAAACTCTCTTCCTGCTTCCATCTGGACGACCAGCTTATACTGTGGATTCTGGACTTTCTGACCAACAGGACTCAGAAAGTTCGGGTCAACAACTCCCTTTCGGACCTCCGCTTCACCTCAACTGGCTCCCCCCAGGGCTGTGTGCTCTTCCCCCTGCTCTTCATCCTCTACACAGATGACTGCCGATCCACACAGCCCAACTGCCACCTGGTGAAATATGCTGACGACACAGTTCTCCTGTCACTGCTGTCAGGCCCAGCACAACATCATGGACCCGCTCTTCAGGAGTTTGTAGAGTGGTGTGACAGCTCCAAACTAGAACTGAACGTCAGCAAGACCAAAGAGATGGTGGTGACCTTCTCCAGCAAGCAGAGGGATGTGGCTTCTGCTGTCATCACCACCACCCACGGGAAGCCAGTGGAGGTGGTCGAGGAGTACAAATACCTGGGCACAATCTTTGACAACCTCCTGAACTTTTCTGCCAACACAGAGGAGATTCTCAGGAGGTGTCACCAACGACTGTTCCTCCTCAGGAAACTCAATTCCTTTGGAGTCAGTGCACCCATAATGATGACTTTCTACTACGCCTTTGTGGAAAGCATCATCACATCCTCCATAACCTGCTGGTTCCACTCCCTCAGCCTCCAGAACCGGAACAGACTGCAGCGCACTGCATCAGTGTGCTGCAAAATCATCGGCCTGCCTGTCAGAACTCTTTCACACGTTTACAGCCAACAGGTCCTGTGACAGGCAGCCAAGATCACCAAAGACCCCTCACACATACTCCACTCTGCATTTGAATGGCTCCCCTCTGGGCGACGCCTCCGCTGTGTGGCCTGCAAAACTGAGAGGAGGAAAGCCACCTTTGTCCCCAAAGCCATTCCTCTCTTTAACTCCAGCTGCTAACACCTTCCCCACACCAACACCCTACACACACACACCTTCCCCACACTAACTCCTACACACACACACCTACACACACACACCTACACACACACACCTACATACTCTCCCCGGACTACTCAATATCCTGTCTTCACTGTTCCACTGTTTATTCTGTTTACATTGTCTGCACTTTATTCACTCACTCCAGTCACCTTACTCTTCATTCTACATTGTGTACATACTGTATGTAGTATATTTATTATATTTTTATCTTTAATCTTATTTTTATTCTCTTATTTATTCCCACTGTCATGTCCCTTTTTTTTCTATTGTTTTTTAATGTCATGCTGCTCAGTTGTACCGTACTTTAATTGCCCCTCGGGATAAATAAAGTCATCTGAATCTGAATCTGAATCTCAATTTAGGACTTTTTTGTCCTATGAACATGGATTTTTCAGGGGAATTCATCATATGGTAACATGCAATAATCCTAAACTACTTCACAGTATGTCATCAGCAAAAATAGAAGCTCCACCCGCTGACCAATCACATCTCATGGAAAATGTCATCACCATTCATCCATGGATAGTTTGAGTGTCTCTGGAATTTGCAGAAACAAAGCCCTAACCCTGAGCACTAAGAAGTCATACCACCTAACTCTCATTACTGGAACATTTAAGAATTAAGACCCGCTGCAACTAAAAGAAGGACACCTTCGCTAATGTTAAATATCTATCTCATCTCATCTATGTTGGGTTAGGGTTAGGGCTAATCAAAGGTGAAGATGGTCACAGTGAATGAGAGTGAGATTAGAAATTTGTTAGTTAGCACTTTTTCCTGCTCGGTATACAGATTTCTGCTCCTCATATGGGTAAAGGATTACATTTAGGATTAGAAGATACTCTTCACTGAAATTCGCAAAATTCAAATTTTCCTTCTCTCCATGTTGCAGATCGTCATCTCGTGTTTGCTCCACCTCTTTCATGTGAAGGCACACATAAATAGGAAATGCTGATGACTTGATAACCAACATTGTGGTGCTGGTTATGCCTGACAGAGGTTGTTTGACTTTGTCAAACAACACACAGACAAGAAAAGACAGATAAGCAGATCCAGCTTCCTAGCAAAGGTCCCTGGTCCCATATGGTCTAGTGGTCTGGTTCCCCACAAAGGCACAGGTGGGGTTTTAGTCAAGTTCCATCCCATTACCAAGGGATCAAGATAGAAGCATTCACATCACAGTCTGTGTCAACTGGTATCACCAATATCACTTGCCAATTCTAACAAACACTTTGAAACCAAGCTGAAAGTCAAATGATGTCAACAAGCCTTACAAATGGCAGTAGCCCATCAGCCCAGAAAAGGAAGAGAGGCCAACACCTGTTCCCAAGGTCAGCTTTGACCATCATATCTCTAAATTTTGAAGGACTGTGTGCAACTAAAGAACTTGTTGCCCGACTCTGCAGAGAGCATCAGTGCGATATTTTCTGACTTCAAGAAACCCACCGCTGACCCAAAAATCTCTGCCCTCAAGTGGTAGGCATGACCACCCTCATAAAAAGACAACATGAGACACATGGAAGCATCATGTTAGCAAAAACTGGGGCCGTCCTCAAATCAACACCAAAGACAAATGAAAACAACATAGAGGTCCTAACTGCTGAGCTCAGAGGAAATACCAGCACCTCCATCAACACCTTTCCTGATGCCAGAAATATCGTCGCCTGGGAAACCAAGGATAGGAATTGGAGACTTCAACAGCCACAGCTCACAACAGGGATACACCGGGAACAACGCTAATGGAGATGCAGCATGAGCTGAAACCAACCAACTCTATCTGATCCATGATGCCAAACAACCTAAGTCCTTCAACAGTGGGCAATGGAAGGCTGCCTACAACCTTGATATTGTGTTTTTCAGCCAAAGCATCTCTGGACTGAGCAAAAAGCTGGTACTGGAGCCACTGCCAAAAACTCAACACCGCCCAATTGGCCTTACAGTCAATGCTGCAGTTACTCCAACCACAGTTCCTTTCTGAAGAAGATTCAACTTTGGGAAAGCAAACTGGCCTGGCTTCCTAGAAGACCTTGAAGGGAAGATCACAGACTTCCCAGCGGACCTCAAAAACTACCAAAAATTCACCAAGCTTGTGCACCAAGCAGCCCAAAAGACCATCCCTCGAGGCTGCTACACTCAATGCATCCCTGACCTAGATGCTTCAAATAGCGAACTATATGAGCAATACCAACAGCTCTACAGATCTGACCCCTTTGCTGAAAGCACCATCAAAGTAGGTGTGAGACTCATGACCTTCCTATCAGAATGCCGCCAGCAGAGATGGCAAACTCTATTGGAGACAACTGATATGGAGAGGAAGACCAAGAGTCTCCTCTGCTGCTGAGGAGGAGTTCATCCCAGTCCCCAGCCTCAGGAACCACCACTTAACAGTTCCTCAGACTGGAGTCCAGATGAAGGCCTCAGAGTTCTGGTAGCAGACACGTCTCTGCACCAACGGCTTAGAGGAGACGGTGCCAATCAGGCCTTGATGGTCCAACAGCTGCTAGGAAACCACCACCAAGGAGAAGCAACCAGCAGAGGAGGTTTGTTTGGACCAGAACCACAAGGAGTGGACATGAGACCAGAGGACATCTGGGCTTTGGTCTGATGAGTCCACATTTGAGATCTTTGGTTCCACCGCTGTGTCTTTGTGGGACACAGAAAAGGTGGAGGGACGGTCTCTACGTGCATGGTTCCCAGCGTGAAGCATGGAAGAGGAGGTGTGATGGTGGGGGGGGGGGGGCATTACTGGTGACATTTCTTTGACACTGTCATACCTTGAAGGGTTATGAGTTGAATTTTCATAAAATTTTAAATAGAAATTTAAATTTGAACAAAAAAGTACTTATACGACATCAAAGGCAGTATGAGTTATGAAATGTTACAGTCACCACTAAATCTACACCCTGGTTCTTAAATATACTAGCGAAGGTCAACTTCATGAATGTGACTCCAGTAACTTGTGCCTGGACTTCCTCGATTGACTGAAGCGACTCTGTGAAGGAAGCAGCACATTGGCTCAGGTCAGCTCAGGTGTTACCTGCTCCATGGTGTGCAGGTGGTAACAGAGGGAATCTCGGCTGCTGCAGTGTTGAGAAAAGAGAGTGGCGCCAACCAACCAGCAGAGGGCGAGCAGCAGGTCTGACACACTCAACAGGAAGACAGGCTGCAGCTGCACGCACGCACACACACCATCAGTTTACTACACAACCAACACCTTCCAATAAACTGCAGTGAGAGGAAACACTGACCTCAGACATCCGGCTAAATTGCAGTGACATCACACAGGTGACGATTGCGCCTGAACCCAGTGTACTGCAATGACACAATAAAAAACATGTGAAATATTCATTCCAGAACTGATGCATCCTTAAAATAGTTTAATGGTGAAAATAAAGGAACAAGTGGCAATAATTTACCCAAAAATCATATATTGAAAGGGCAGATCTGTGTTGTATCACATTTTGTGTCTTTAAACTTCTGAAGTTCTTCAATACACCCACTTTCAGGGAAAGTGCTTCATTGTCCAGCTGAGCCCGAGCTAGTTAGCTTGGCCTAATGACTGGTGGTGGGTGGGAAGTGTTAGCATCAGCTAGCTCAGGTCCAGGCTAGCAAGCTTAGCACAATGGCTGGTGGTGGGAGGGAAGTTTTAGCATCAGCTAGCTCAGGTCCAGACTAGTTAGCTTAGCCCAATGGCTGGTAGTGGGTGAGAAGTGATAGGATCAGCTAGTTCAGGTCTAGGATGCTGGTTAGCTTAGCACAATGGCTGGAAGTGGGTGGGAAGTGTTAGCATCAGCTAGCTCATGTCCAGGCTAGTTAGCTTAGCCCAATGGCTGGTAGTGGGAGGGAAGTGTTAGCCTCAGCTAGCTCATGTCCAGGCTAGTTAGCTTAGCCCAATGGCTGATAGTGAGTGGGCAGTGTTAGCATCAGCTAGCTCAGGTCCAGGATGCTAGTTAGCTTAGCCCAATGGCTGGTAGTGGTTTGAAGTGTTAGCATCAGCTAGCTCAGGTTCAGGATGCTGGTGTGTCCAGCAGGAATCCTCCTCCTCATCATCAACATCAGTAGCAGCAGTCGCTCTTCTAGTCCTCAACAAACGTTTGGTTCTGTTGACCCAAGTTCCAGTGGAGCTTTGGAGGTGCTGCGTCAAATCACTGCGCCCAATCAGGAAAGTAGTTCCGTCTACATGTCAGAGTCTACCACTACAATTTCTCCACATTCAACTTTTCAATTAACAATTAAACACTTTCCCTTAAAGTTGGCATGTTCCTTTAAAGAGGTTGAATATGATTGTGGCGATGCACTATGAAACAAAGAAAGAAAGTAACTCCTTCTATTTCTTTCATACATTATTGTAGTTTCTGGTTTGGTCAGAGAGGGAAGTGAAGTACTGGCCAGAAGACAGCAGTGTCTCTACCTAAGGTCATGCTTCACATTGACAGTGACAAGGCTTATATCCTAAAGATAATACAAGCAGTTCAGACATCTGGTGGACAAATCAGAGAAGATGTGACTGACCTGAGTAATGCCATGACCAGCTGGATCCACCTGACGGCTTCATATACCTGCAGATAGAACACACGCAATATCAAAGTATGCCACACAAGCCGAAATAGCCTAACAATAGAGGGAGGGGTGAATGGCCACATTACTTCTTCTATCATTTGGGAAACAAAAAAAACAAAAACAAAAATCATAATAGGATTTACTCAAATGTAACATTTGTATCTTATTCTCCCCCTGTTAATCCTTAGGTCAAGCACCCTTATTAAGCCTAAATCAGTCTATTTATTGATTGATTTTGTGACCTCAATGTTGGGAAACCATTAAAACAGAATACAAAGAGCCAAGTTGCAACATTGAAATACTGCTGAATAACAGAAACAAAAAGTACAATAATACAGTCAAGTGCATGATATAGCATCCTGAGGTATGTTGCAGTAAGGGATGCTGTGTTTGTGTGTGTGAGCAAGAGAGAGAGAGAGAGAGAGAGAGAGACCTGCGTCCAGTCCTCAGCTCTGGTGGTGTTTGTCTCAGGGGTGTAAACTTCCCCCAGCTGATCCTCTGCTGACATGTTGACAGGGACTGAAGACAAGTTGCAACAGCTTTTATCTGCAGCAGCACTCGGGACGCAGGCTGACCCTCTGTAGCCCCGCCCACACAATACTCTGGCCACACCCCTCAGGAGCAGACACACTTTCCTTCAGCACCACCCAGAGGACAAACTTCACATCATTCAACACATATAAACCAACAGACAACTACAGTCTCGACCAGATTACCAGACTTTTTAAATACCATTTTACTGGACAATCAAACATAATCCTGTTGTGCACTTTTAGAAGTTACTTTTGCTTTGTAAAATTCCAGTTCAAGGTATGAGCTGTAAGGGTTGACCCTGATTCCTTCAGGGTTAGACAGCTTCATTTATACAATCAGCTTTGAACATCAGGAAATTTCTTCAAATACAGCACAAATGTCTACTGGGTCTCAAGTATTTTGAGGTGTTTCAAGTATTTCAAGGTGATTCCTGTAGAAGTGAGACAACAGGTGGGTCAGGGACTCATTAAGACTTTTGTTCAGTTGTCTAATTAAACAGAAGAAACACAACAGCAATACTTTTAAAGTGAGACAGTGGATCCCTTCACAAAGCCCACATTACTATGTGATGATCATAGCGGAGACTTGGCTGGATCTGCACACTGTAAACTCCATGATAAAGCTAGCAAGCTGCACTAATCCTGGTCGAACTGACAGTGCCATGGGAGGAGGGCTGCGAGGAGACCCATGACAGGAAGGCTGTAAAGTATCAACAGCCGGTCCAAGATTGCCAAGACAGAGGCGGGCAGGCATGGTCTTCCTGGTGGAGATAGGCTGCAGGGGCTTTCCAACAAGGTCTGCATGGAGTTTCCTTTCTGCCATAGGGATGGATGAGCAGAGCAAGAAGCAAGCAGCTCGCCGTATGGGGGAGGAGGCGGAACCCACCAACTGGAGGGTGTTGAGGTTGAGGCCTGAAACACCCAGTGAAGGTCAGATACCACCTGGTGACATCTGCTCCTGGCCTAAAGCTACAGCTACCTGCTAAGGTAGCTGAGGAAGGCACCCTTATGTGTATTCATCAAGTCTACTGAGCAGGCTGGACCCTTCACTCTGCTAAGAGCAGAGGCGGAAGAGTTCGCTTTCACATCAACAGCTGGCATATTAACACCAGGGTCATTGACAGCTACTGTATGTCTGATACTGCCCGCTCATGCTGGACTAGCATTAAAGCAGCGGCAGAACACATTTATCCATCATCTGTCAGCATACTCAGACAGCATTACTGTAGCAGCTGGAGACTTCAATGTGGTGATGCCCATATTCTTTAGGCATGTTAATGTTCCCACAAGGAAGAACATATTACATCAGAACTACACTTACATCCACGATGCCCCATTTTCACAATTTGGACTTGCAGCTCGTGTGTTCCTGTCCGTCATCCCAGCATGTAAACCACTGCAGACAGAAACCACCTCATCACTAAAAGACTATTTTGAAGTCACAGATGGGAGTGAATTTGCTGAGGATGCAGACCTGGAAGAACACTGCAGTTCTCTGAAACAGCATAAATATCTGTGCAGCAAGTATGACTGAAACAAGGACAGGAAGTGTTTCTACATCAGAAACTTGGCTCAACAGTAAAATATGGACTTTGTCCGGAGTCAAGAGTAGCAACAGGGAGACTGAGGAGGGACATCCTAGCACCCAAGTGCAAGTACAAACGGCAACTAGAAAGACATTTTAACAAAATGTGCATATTTGGGGGAATAAAGACAATGAGTGGCAACAAGGACAATCACACAGCCTTTGAACCCAGGAACAAGACTCATGCAGACACATTGAACAAGTTCTTTGCTCACTTTGCTCACCAGAACCATGAGGTGACCTCCCATCCTGTTACGAGTTGACATCAGCAAAGCAGCTGCACCAGATGGAATCACCAGAAGAGTTTGTCATGTTCATGTTATGTACATTAATTTGGGGAGTTGCATTACAGTGAACTGCAGCTGATCTATTTGTCCACTTGTGAGCAACAAGAACAAAGTGACATTGTCAGTTGTTACAGATCGAAAAACTACGGCATTTGGTTTCCCAACAATTCTGGAACATCTTCATGGACAAGATGCACAAAATTGTGATTCAATTGTGTTGACGACGGAAATAAACTGTCTATCTGTCATGCTCTAACAGCTGCCACCACGAGCCACAGGATAAGGAGCTTGTGAATCTAACTGAATGCTAACACTGCAGCCTTTCCTGGTGGACCAGAGCTGTTTGGAAATGTTGACGTATGTTGTGTGATGATGTCAGCGTCTGTTGACAGACATCACTTGCTCATTCGTGACTTCAGCATAAAATGACCAACATTCCCTGGCAACTTAAATTGTCTCTGCTGGCTGCGGGGAAAGCAATGAGCGTGCCACATCATGCCTCTTCATATGTTTGCGGAAGATCCTGGCACCACTCAGGTTCTTCTTGCAGATGTCGCAGAAATATGGGCGAGTGTCAGCGTGCATGCCAACATGGTAGTTTAGCTCCAGTGGGCGGCTGAAGCTCTTGCTGCAGACGGGACACTGGTAGCGAATGCCCGAGTGTGTCTGCTGGTGGCTCTTGAGTGAGCTCTGCTGCTTGAAAGTCTTGTGACAGATGGGGCACTGGTAAGGCCGGGCATCTGTGTGCAGCCGCTGGTGTCGGCGCAGAGCACTGGAGAAAGTGAAGCTTTTGCTGCACTCCGGGCAGGTGTAAGGCTTCTCGCCTGTGTGCGTTCGCTGGTGCTCCGTCATGTGGACGTGCTGAGTGAAGCTCTTCCTGCAGGTGGGGCACTGGAAGGGACGTTCCCCAGAGTGGGTCCGCAGGTGCTTCTGCAGTGCTGACGCCTTGAAACAGTCTCGGCTGCAGACGGGACAGCTGTGCTTCCGTTCACCATCACAGGCGCCGAGGGCAGGGACCTCCGAGCAGTCATACTTTTCTGTCAGGAGAGCCACATAAAGAGGTTTATCATTGTTACTCATGTTTAAACAACATCAAACGAGTTAAAGAGCGAGAGGCCGATGCCAGGAAGATGCTGAGACCGTAAGCTTCAACATCAGTTCAATGGAACAATGACTTTGTCTTTCACCCGTCCTCCTTCCTTTTAACGTTCAAGCTCTGAATTCCATTTCTGAAGCTTCACAGCATCTTGTGATCATGCAGGGACAATAAATTGCCCTGTCCGTTTCTATGTCGCTGCTTCACCTTGGAGTGAAAACAAAATAAACTCGAAGAATTCATAGGTCAGCGATAAACACACTTCCCCACAAACAACTCCAGTCAGATGAGGTCATACAAGCTACACCAAAATGTCAAACAAACATACCCATCCGTGCTGGTCTCCAGTCCTCTTCCTCTCCATCTGAGTTGATCAAACCGCTAACTTCTCTGTCATCATCCTTGATTCCACCATCCTCCTCTGTTATGACCAAACTGTCTTTGTCACCATGGTTACCAGGCAGCGACCCTGGAGTTGTCCAAGAGTCCTGGAGGATTTAAAGATATTACTTTTCCCCCTTGAGCCTCCCCCTTTGTCCTGAATATGCCCTGCCCTTTTTCTTTGATAAATACCCAACAATCTCTTTGCCATTTGACACCCATGACCACGCCTCCACAGGGTCAATAATCTGACAGTTGAGCTGATTCTAGGGTTAGGGCTATGTTGATTCCAAATAAGACAATATTTCCATGGCGGTGTTAACATGCTACATGTGGAGCACAGAGCATCATAGCATTACACTATCAGTCCAACACTTCTCACCATCCTTGAGGTCAACTTTGCCTTTTGTTTTAATTAGCTAGGCTAGCAGAAAACAACCCATAATGCAACACTGGCTCTCATTCTATGGTATCATGACAAGCAATCATCTGATCCCCAAATATAGACTTGGAATAAACTAATTCTTTCCTCTTTAAGCATCATTTCCAGAATACAACATTTGATGTAATCTGAGCAATATGGTCCCAGCTGGTTCGTTTTACCTGCTCTTCTGAAACTCCCTCTTCCTTGTCCTCCGTCTTCACAATCAACCATAAGCCCTGAAACAAAGCATCTCTCATCAGTTTCCACCAATCTCATTGGCCAATTGTAGTGATGTCAGTACGCCACTACAGGGGTGACATGGCATCGTGCTAATTTCCCGCCTTAGTGGAAAAACATGAACTTACATCGCTACTGCTTTTGCATGTAGGCATGAACAATACACTTTACTTTTCATCTGAGTATGATTTGACATTGTGGCGGGTCAAACCTGCAGATCATCAAACTGATGGGATGATCATGAAGGAGTGAAGCTGATCTCACCTGCCATCATCAGCATTTGTTACAGCATTGTAAACAACGGTCAGTGCTGCTAAAAATGTCTGAGTGCTGTTGAATGTGTTTCCTTGACCAGGACACCAGCATCGCCACACCAGTATGGCGTCTCGCTGCTGCGTTCCGCTGCCATTTTTCTGTCTGGGTGACTGAGGGACTCACTGTGTTGGGGTCTCTGGCAGGATCATCTACAAGTCCGTCACGGACATGAATCCTCATGTGTTTGCGGAGATGGCAGGGCTTCAAGAAGCTCTTGGGGCACACACTGCAGCGGTGAGGTTTATCTGCTATGTGGATCTTCTCATGAGCTCGGAGGTTAGCATCAGTGGTGAAGGCCTTGCCGCACACCGAACAGCCATGCGGCTTCTCCGTAGTATGTATCTTGCAGTGCTCTTTGAGTCGGCAGGGTCTCGAGAAGCTCCTCCCGCAGATGGAGCAGATGTGAGGCTTCTTCCTGTGGCTTCCAGCTGTTAATATAAAGGAAGAAATGATGTCTCAGAAATATCAGAGGAGAAAAATACAACCTACACTCACACTTCCCACGCATAACCACGTCAAAGGTCATGAATGACGAGACTACGTTGTCGGTGAGTGGTAATTTAAAAATTTTGATGAACAGGCCTTTTTACAGGATTTATCTTATGCAGATTTAGATACCGTCTAAATTCCAAACCCCAAACAAACTGTCAATCAGTTCTGCACATATTCTAAACTATTGTACTGAGAATAATGCTCCATTCAAGAGAGTTTAAAAAAAAATCCCTTTAATCCTTTCTTATGTCCTCCATGTCACAGATCTGTCCAGATTTACTGACAATCCTTCTGACTCGCAGCACTTTAGACAACTACAGAGTCAGCAGCAGTTTGATCAGAAAAGCCAAATCTGGTCATTGTTTGTCCTCTCTTCCACAGAAACCCTGTCACCAGCAGCCAGCCTTCCTCCTCTCGACCTCCACAGATTTGCACTGAAGATGACTTCATCTTAAGCAAAGCAGATATATGTGATGTATTTAACCATCACTTCATCAAAGCTGGCCATCAGCCTGACAAGAATTTGCCGGCATGGTCCCAGGGGGCCCTATTCCTCAGGTCTCATGCAACAGATAACTGGATAGGGAATCATACACTGCAGAACTCACGCATCAAAATAGTCAATTCTCATTTGGGCCCTTGGCTGGACAGTAGCTTCCACACTCATGCAGAGCACCTGACCAAAAAGCTGAAAGAGGGAAATGGGCTTCCAGTTCAAAAACAAGTGATATCTTTTCTAAGTAGCAAAAAGATCTATTTTTGATTATGGATATGTCCTGCATCCACATGCTTCAACTAAAGTTCTGACACTCTTCAAGCAGGATTTCATAGCCCCAAATGTTTCATTTCTAGTGACATTTTTCCTACCCGTCACAGTGCCTAATATGAATAAGTGGATTGGCTTCTCTTGGCAGTCATAGAACAACGCTGCCTTTTATTTATTCACAAAGCTTTGTCTGGCAAGCCTTCTCTTATGTCTGTTTCTCATACTCGTCCAGAGGCGCACATCCAGCTAGACACACTGCATCTGAACACAGAGGCAGGAAAGAAAGCCTGCAGTTTTTAGGCCCCTGAAAAGTGGACAGTCTCCTAACTTGAACCAGTTCGTCTCTATGGAGATGCTGAGGAATCTAATTAGAAAGTACTTTCCACAAGGGTACTTTTTTGAATACAGTATGTACTACTTTTACCTTGCATTGTTTACATTTTTATTATGATTTTATTTCTGAGGTTTTTTGTGTATTTTATTCTTTTTGTGCTGTAATTTATTACAATGTGCCATCAATTTTTCTGATTTTGTGATCAAGGCGCATGGAGACAGACAGCTTGTTATCAGTTGGGTCCCCCTGAATAAATACAGGTATTCAATCTAGTTGTACGATGCTAACTAGCTAATTATCAACTCCCTACAGGGGGATGGAGATGATGGACAATACGAGAATCTGCTTTAAAGTGGGTGTGGTCCTGTCAGTAAAAGGGCTGAAGATGAAAGTCCTCATTTTTCTTCAAAGGTGTGACTGAGACAGCGCTGCAGATGATGTCACTCTCAAGCTGACCTTTGGGATATTAAACATCATCACACATTTGAGTGAATTCTTGACTTCTGTCCTGAAATATTTTTTGGAGGTCACCATGACCTTTGACCACCATGATGTATTAAGCTAATTTTTGAGTCCAAGTGAAAGTTTACACCAAATTTGATCAAATTCAAGGCACTTCTCTTGGCTCACAAAACAATCACAAGAACGGCTCCAGCCTACCTGGAATCCCTGATCCAGGTCTACTCTCCTTCTCGCCCACTACGCTCTGCATGCCAAAGACGCCTGGTGCTTCCAGCCCAGCGCTGCTCCAAATCTCTAGCCAGACTCTTCTCTTCTGTTGTTCCCAAATGGTGGAACCAACTACCGAACTCTGTGTGTTCTGCTGAGTCCCTTTCTACTTTTAAGAGACAATTGAAGACTCAATTGTTCAGAGAGCACCGAGGCACTGAACCTGACTCGGACCCTCTGACTGATTCTAACCCCAAAGAGGAGCAAAGACCGAGCACTTAGTGACTATGTAGCACTAACTGTGTCATGTGATGTTGTATGTTTGTCCAAAAAAAAAAAAAAAGGGAGGGGGGGGCGACACTTCTTCTGCCACTAGATGGCAGTACCTGTGACCAAATCACAACTGAAGCACTTTTGCACTACTATGGGTTTTTCCTTAATTAAGTCTGAGTTCTTGCTTGTGTTGTACATCGCTTTGGACAAAAGCGTCTGCTAAATGAAATTGTAGAATTGTAGAATTGTAAATTCAAGGCAGTACTGAGATATGACATTAACGAGGTGCTCGCTGCCACACCTGCTGCCGCTGCATAAGAAGAAGTTTCAAGATTTTCTCCATGTTAGAGTTAAAGAGACAAACATGAACTGATACACTTCCAGAGTTTCTCACCTGACACAAAATGAACCGCTGCCTCCTCTTCATCAACCTTCTGCCCATACACACCGCCACCTCCTGTGAAAATGGCCGCCAAGCTGCCGTCCTCACCCAGCTGGCTATTCATAATTTTTTGTCAATTGAAATAAACAACTAAGTAATTGGCAACAACAAAAAATACATTGAGCACAAGATTAGCAAAGAAATGATTGAAACATCAGTTTTTTTTCAACGGCACCCCAGATTTTGAGGATGCAAATTTCAGGCAAGACAATGCTCGTCATGAACGACTGCCTGATGGACTTCAACCTCTTAAAAATGAATATGAGTTTTCTGAACTTTAACTCCAGAACAATTACATATAGAATTCAACATCACGCTGAAATTCTAGAGCTCTTCGTAGAGTTGTGGTGAGCTGCAGGGTCACTGAGAGCATCCAGTGACAGGCTGACTGTTATCACATCAATATTGTAAAACTGGTGATGATCAGCCATCACTCACCCCACCACCAGTATGACCGTGAGAGGCATGTTTCTGCAGATGTTTCCTCAGCAGGTTGGGTCGGTTGAAGCTCTTGCAGCACAGCGAGCAGCGGTGGGGTTTCTGTCCGGTGTGTAGCCTTCTGTGGTCCCTGAGGGTCGACAGTGTGGCGAAGCCCCTCTGGCAAAAGGAGCAGAGATGAAGCTTCTCCTCTGCATGTGACTTCTTGTGAACAGACAGGCTCGTCCTGGAGGTGAAGCGTTTGGGGCATTGCACACAGGCAAATGGCTGCTCCCCGGTGTGTATCCGTTCATGTTGAATTAGATGCTGCCGCTGGATGAACCCGTGGCCACAAACCGAGCAGTGGTGGGGTTTCTCTGTGGCGTGTTGCAGTCGATGCCTTCGCAGGCAGCTAGCTTGGGCATAGCTGAGCCCACAGTCAGGGCAGGAGTACGGCTTCTCACCCGTATAAATGCGCTGGTGAACCAACAGGTTGGTCTTCTGGGTGAAGCTCTTTCCACACACCGGGGAGCTCTGCAGTTTGATTCCAGGGTGGGTGGACATGTGTTCAGCCAGCTGTGACGGACAGAAAAACTCCTTCCCACACACTGAGCAGTGGTGACCACATTTGGATGGGCAGTGATGGGGCAGCAACCCCGGTCCTTCTGGTGCAGACAGGCTCTTGGTGTCAGTCTTCATTCCTGCAGAAAGTTACACTGGCATTAATATCCCCTGTTATCCAACATCTCCTCCCCTCCTCATACTGTCTAATGGCACCAGAGGGAGATGATGACATCATTGATCTCACTTGGGTCAGTGGAGGTCAGGAAATGTAGTCTGGAGATGGGGCAGGACTGCTCCACCCATCATCATGTTACTGGCTCCACCATCATGTGGAGCAGATGTGAATGGGGTTTCCACCGTTGGTCCGCAGTGACGTTGTTCAAAGACTAACAGAGGCCAGCAAACTCTCAGAAGAAGATGCAAACACACAGCTTTATTTACCTCTGTTATTTGCATGTTTGCTCCTTCTAACAGTGCAATTACAAACATGCATGCTAACAGATGCTAATTCACTGTTCTAAGAAGCCAACTGACAGCTAACAGAGGTTAATACACTTTAAAAAGAGGTAAACATGAGGCTTCTTTGCTACTGTTGCTTGCTGCCAGTAGGTGGCTTTACTCCTCCCATCCTTCGCCCCATTGGATTGTATATCTGCAATCCATTCAACACAGTTGGGCAATCTGAAAGTAAAGCAGATAGCCAGACCCTAATCTCAAAGTTACTAATGGCTAAAATGTAGGCAGAAGAGGCCAAGAGACAGAAGAAGCTAACAGAAGTTTGATCTGGGACACATGTCCAGCGTCTGGGTCGGTGCAGATTGGTCCATCAGACTGGCATCAAATCAGAAACATTAACCGTAGAGTCATTCTCTCCAGTGTGCACGTACTAAAAGCTCTCAAAAGCGTGTTTTTTTTTTAGGAATTCATTCATTACTATTTCCAAATGGAACTCCATATTGAGAACATGAACACATTTCCAAATCGTCATGACTCTATTCTACTCTGTTGGCTCAATGTGTGGCCACTCAAGTGCTGGGTGAGAAAGACCGGCAGACATCTGTAGTTGCTGCTCATCTGAGAGGAAGACCAGCTGCTCCAGACCAGATGAGCCACAACTACAGACAGAAAGATGTTCTAGAGGTGTTCCTCCGTGTTCAGTATCATTGAAGACAGTATAAGGTGGGACTCTACTGATTCCTACCTCTTTGCTTCACAGCTCCCACCAAGCAAACATGCCACTTTATTAAATCTTGATAATCAACAAATCAAATTTCTTTGCATCAAATCAGGAATTTTGACCAAATAAATAAACTGCCGGTGAAAGAAAGAGTTGTCAAATTTGCCAGTCAGCAGCGATGGTCTTTTCAGGACATTTGTGCTTTTGTATAATCATGAATGAAGCTCTTGATGTGACAGAAATCCTCCCAACCTTCAGCAGAAAGCTGCCCGCTGGTGTCTTCTGCTTCCGGCCCGTTCATCTCGTTATGCCCACCCAGCTCTGAAATTAAGGGACAAGATCGTTACACCAACATCACCATGATGGATAACCAGAAGTCTGTAATTATTATTATCATCAGCAGTTACAATGTCTCAAAGAAAACAGGAGGGTTGTTAAACTAAATACATTAAAATGCTTGAAAGTTAAGCTGGTGTCAAAGTCGTCCATTTGAAAAGCCAGGTTGAGGAAGAGGTGACAGCTGAGATTCTTCATCTGGAAGCATTTTGTTTTCATCACTTTAGATAAGCAGATGTTCATTAATATTCATACCTCGATAACTGTGGACAATATCCCAGGAGACTGAAGTTAATGAAAACTGAACAGTTCACGATGAAAATGTAGTTAAGGAGATAAAAACATCCCTCCATCATCCATCATCCATCCCTCCATGTTCCCCCTCTTCTCCTGTTGAGGGTGGTGGGGGTGGAGCCTATCCCAGCAGCCTTCCCCCTGGACAGGTCACCAGTCCATGGCAGGGCCAACACATAGAGACAGACAACCATTGGCTCTCCCAGCCACGCCTACGGTCAATTTAGAGTCTGGATTAACCTGGTCCCTCTTGATGTCTTTGGACTGTGGAGGAAGCTGGAGTACCAGAGAGAACCCAGCAGGAACAGGGAGAACATGGAGACTCACCCAGAAAGACCCCGTGCTGCAGCCGGGGCTCCACCCACAACCTTCTTGATGGGGGGCCACAGTGAGGACCACTGCTCCACCCTGCTGCCCAGGACTATAATACAATATTGTGCTGCAGCCTGGTCTTTTAATGGGAGCTCACACAAAATGCAAAAACATGCTTCTGGTGTCAACAACCCAGTGAAATAACAGATATTTCCCAGCAGACATTTGTGTGAGGAAGAACCCAGGCAGAATATGCAGATTTCTCTG
Organism: Aulostomus chinensis; assembly: GCF_037954235.1. Taxonomy (NCBI): domain Eukaryota; kingdom Metazoa; phylum Chordata; class Actinopteri; order Syngnathiformes; family Aulostomidae; genus Aulostomus; species Aulostomus chinensis. The sequence continues at coordinate 80,860 of NC_141330.1, forward strand.
TCAAGGATCCCAGTGGAATCATACAAGGCTGCCCAAAGTGGGGCTGGAGGCCAGTTATGGCCATGAGGTGGAATTATACTAAAAAAAGTTGCACTGAGGAACTTTGTACATTTGTGCATCTTAATAACACATCATGTATTTGCTTTATTTGTATTTGCTGAAGCATAACAGCCAACTGTTATGCTTCAGTTTTGGCCCATAGAGGGAAAAGTTTGGGAACCTCGATGTAAACGAGAACTTATCAGTTTTTAACACTGAATAACTGTAATTGTTATTATTATTGTTATTATGATTAAGTACCTTCAGGCTCAGGCTTTATTATTATTATTATTATTAAAAGGGGGAAATTGGTTTGCTACAGTGAAGCAGAACAAGGCGATTCTGGAAGAGAAGAGTCCAAGTGAATTCTAACGTCTAACGACAGATGACATAGGGCGACGTCATCGGCATCGTTCTTCTCATCTGTCAACGTCACACCCGCTATAATCGGGATGTCTGAAAGCGGTTCCAGGTGACTGGACAAACCCGGCAATGAATGTTGCATACCGCTTCCATCCATCCATTCATGAACGTGTCTATTCACGCTAGCAGCCGGCCTGCTGACTGTCCTCCGGCAGTAAACGTACCGTGGTGTTCCGTGAAGACGCACAACGATTAACCCTCTCACGGTCCGCGGGGAACCCTGACCCGAAGCTCCATTCATCCCAGCTCATGCTAGCGAGCACTTGCTGACGCTTTCTTGCGCCGACGCAGGCGTCACACTACGTCACATGGTCCCGGAAGGCTGCTCCGCCGGTGAAACACTAATTTCTATGGAGATTATTGTCCGGTTTAAGTTCTGTCGATGAACCCACGACAGGGAAGAATATGTCAGGCGAACTCACGCCGATGTCGGACACGGACAATCAGCCAAAACAGAACTCACTCTTCTTCATCTTCTTCTTGAGCTCGATTTGCAAACCTCTTTCAAGCGCATACCGCCACCTGGTGTACGAGTGTGTCACATTATGTCATCTGCCCAACATCTTTTAAAACAATCCTTCTTGTCTACTGCACAATTTTTTTTCACCCTCAGTTTAGTCTTACAGACAGGGAGCAGGGTCTGAGGTAATTGATGCTGGACATAAACAAATTCTCAAAGTGGAAGATCTGGTTCCTCCATCTCCAGGTCACACACCTGAAATAAGGTGACTGGTTACCACCAGCTGGAGATATTAGCAGGCAGTGCCGCCTGGGCAGAACTGGATTGCCCCCCCAGACTCCACCCAGAAAGACCCCGTGCTGCAGCCGGGGCTCCACCCACAACCTTCTTGCTGGGGGGCCACAGTGAGGACCTCTGCTCCACCGGGCCGCCTTAATGTGAACAGTTTGTTGTTTTCTGTCACCATGGAAACTACGATGCCACCAAAATACCAATCAAAACAGACTAATAAAACAGAAATGATAATCAACTCGCTTGATGCCACTGGCAAAAAGTCCGGAAATGGATTTCTTTGAAATTTTTTATTTAAAAAGGTCCAACATTTAGGACGTCCATAGAGATTATGGTGTAGAATGTCATGAGAAAGAAATACATTGCATGCATGACTTTAGTGAGGTCACTTCCTGCCTCAGTCCAACAGTTGATCCACTTTATAAATAGCAACCTTGTCCGTATGTCCACTAAGACTGGGACACCAGAATGGAGCCGAGGAACTCTCATATTATTCAACCGAGTTTCAGGAGGCATCTATTGCTTCTTCTTCACCACGTGAGCACAGTCATATTTGCCTCGGACCACCACAAGCTTGACGCCTGGAAGGTCCTGTGTCCGCCCTCCCTGAACCAGGACCACATTGTGCTCCTGCAGGTTGTGTCCCTCGCCAGGGATGAACGCCACTGCCTCCTTCCCGTTGGACAGCCGCACCCGGGCACATTTCCTGTTTGCAGAATTAGGCTTCTTGGGCTTTCGGATCAGGGTCTTCAGGATCACCGCCTTCATCTGGGGCTTGCCAAAGGTGGCACCTACAGAGTTGGGAGGCAGTTTGGGCTTCCCCTGGCGATGCATTTGGTTGAGGGTGGCCATCGTCCTGGAGAAGAGGGGCGAAATCCCAGCAAAGGCATGCTGGGATGCTGCAGACGCTGAGTTCGTAAAAAAAAAAAAATTCAACATAAACTATACGATAACACGGCAAAAAGCAAGAACCAAACTGATAGAAACCAATGTCAGAAAATCAGTGATTGATCAGCTTCAACGGGAACTTAATATCAACTCGCCTTGAAGCAGTGATGTCAGCGCTGGTTTCAGGCGCCACAATGACATCATCCCTGAAACAGATTATTACATTTAGTTTACAACATGACCATCAAAGATGTGATGGGTTTTAGTTCATTAACGACGGACAAAACCAACACGTTAACAAAAAAAAATTAAAAAGGAGTGTAAACTCAGTTTAACGAATCCTCACATTTATTGACTTTTTTCATAATAAATTCACATTTCAACCCAAACCCATAACCTCTCTTACGAAATAAATTCAGATGCTAATTTCTTTATCACATATAATTCATAAAAAATTACAAACGATTTAGTTAACTAACCCTGAGAAACCCACCTTAAAATATTAGCTAATTACCTGCAGAATCGTCTTTAACTTCTTTAATCTAAATTACTTTTAATCTGTACGCAGGAACTCAAAGAGCTTGAATTATGAATGTTGTTAATAAAGTGTCAGAAGAAGTGAAAAGTCGTGTTTTTTTAGTTTCAGAGGCCACAGAAGGGCACATTTTCCATTATGTTGCACGACTCACTCGTATTTCGACCTCTTGCGGCTCACCTTCGCTAGCAGGACGCCGACAGTTACTGGACGGTTCTTCACTTTTTGTGCCCACTCGGAGGTTCCGGACAATCGGAGAGAATGTCGTCGTTTATCCGCCGAAAGGCAAATTCACCGACTTTAGTGCTGATTTCATTTATTGAAAGACGAGAGGAAATGCTGTGGCCAGCGTGAACTTCCGTTTGCCGGAAGTTATTAAGTCATTTTTGAACACTTTCCGGGTCTTACCAAAATAAGACATGTTCATATTTTTGTCGAAATATATTTTTGTATCATTTTTCTCATCACCATTACAGCGATCAAATGTCGAACAAATTATTTATCTTAACCAACCCCCCCCCCCCCCCCCCCCTTGTAGGGAGTCTGGGGGCGTCCTCCCCCAGAATGATTTTTTGTTTTTTTCACATACAAACGAAGCATTCTGGTGCATTCTGACGAAACAAAGAGACAAAATAGAAAATTTCCTTACAAACACCAGTGGGGCTGGGGAATAAACACCCCCCCCCCCCCCAATGAAACTTTAAGAATTTCAGATATTTTTAAAAGAGATTACAGACAAATGACTGTGTTAAGAAGTACCGCAACTGATCGCATTTGCTGCTCAGCTTTCGGCCCAAAAAGACAGAATTCCGGTATTTTGTCATCTCTCTGCGTGTATTTGTGTTGTTTCACACATGCATGTTCGGTCATGGACGCACATGCTTCACTCCCCTGAAAACCCCTCTCCTCAACCCGTCAGTAAATAGCCAATCACTGTAAGTATGCAAATGAGCCAATGACGTCCAGACTGACACTGGAGGTAGATTTCACTGACCCCAGGTCTGACCCCAGGTCTGCCACCAGTTTCTGAGCGTCAACACCAGCGCCCGAGACCCTTCGGTAAACCTGAATGGCATCAGAATTGATAGGCCACGGTTTGGGGCGCCGTGAACTGGCGATCTTAGAAGTCAAATTGGTCTGTTTGGAGCCTGAATTTTGCCATGAAATGTTAATAGAGCGCCAGAATATTAATTCAGTGGGCATCCTTAAGTAAAATTCAATAAATTAAAAAAAATCAATTTAAATTTAATTTAAATTAACAAAAAATATTTCGAAACTTTATTTTATTTTCATTTGATTTTATTTGGAGGGGACGTGCCGAGCACCCTTTATGGGCCAGCCCCAGCTATTGCCAAGTACATTATTTTATCTTGTCTCTTCCATCACTGGTTTGAATCAAATCAGCAGTTTTTCTTAAAACTGAAAAACATGATGAAAAAGACTAATAACTGTACTTTCACTTGTGGCATTTCACTCACTTCACTATTCACTTGACTGTTTGGTATTGAGAAAAACACAATTTCTGCTCTTGTAATTATTTTTCAAACAAAAACAATTAAAGACACACCTCAAAATCATTTACAAAGGGAAGAGACACATGTTAAAAAAAATGTAATGTACTTGTAAAGTAAAAGAAATCGGCGAGGACACTGTCAAAATATCATCCATAAAAACTACCCAATGTAAATATTCTGTGCTACACATACATCAACATCAACACTGTGTTAGTACTAGTATCAGTACAAGTACTTTAATGCTCATATTATTTGGAAGTTAATGCTTCAGTAGCTAGTAGATGTTATTAAAAAGCAAAACAAAATACTCCTCCTGGAACCGTCACCTTATCTTTATCATGGTGGAGGAGTTTGAGTGCCCGAAGGATCCTAGGAGCCATGCTGTCGGGACTGGTCCTAGGCGAAGGGCCAGACAAAGAACCATTCAAAAGTGCCTTAGTGGGAAGGAAAACAAAGAGACTGTGTACCCAGCCCAGAGGGTTACCAGGGCCTGGAGCGTGGCCCGGGCCCGTGGGCGAGTACCTGGTGGTCAGGCCTTAGCCCGTGGTTCCAGCTGGGCCAAGCCCTAAAAGGTTACATGGACCCTTTCCCTCGTGGGCCCACCACCAAGAGGAGGAACCGGAAGGGCCCTATGCAGTGTGATTTGGGCAGCAGACCAAAGCAGGGACTTTAGCTGTCTGGTCCACAGACATGGAGCCTGGCTTTTGGGACATGGAATGTCACCTCTCTGGAAGAGGTCATGTGTCGAGGCCTCACCTTGACACAGAGCTTCAGGTCTGGAACCCAAGTCCCTGAGAGGGGTTGGCTCTCTCCTTTGCTGGAGTTGCTCCAGATGAGAGGTGGAGGGCCAGGGTGGGCTTTTTGATAGCCCCGAGACTCTCTGTCTATACGTTGGGGTTTCCCCCGTGAGCAAAAGGTTTGCTTTCCTGCGCATTCGAGTCGGGGAACAAGTCCTGACTATGGTCTGTGCTTATGCACCAAACAGCAGTTCAGAGTACCCAGCCTTTTTGGAGTCCATGGGAAGGATGATGGATGGGGCCCTGACTGGGGATCTCCATTGTCCGACTGGGAGATTTCAACGCTCACGTGAGCATTGACAGCGTGACCTGAGGGGCATGATTGGGAGGAAAGGAAGGCCCAACCTGAACCCGAGTGTTGTGCAGTGATTGGACTTCTGTGCGAGTTGCGGTTTGTCCATAACTAACACCATGTTCGAACATAAGGATGTCCATCTGAACATGTGGCACTGGGACATCCTAGGTCATAGGTCTATGTTCGATTTTATAGTCGTATCATCTGACCTGACCTGCGGCCATATGTTCTGGACACCCGGGTGAAGAGAAGAGCTGAGCTTTCAACTGGTGGTGAGTTGGATCAGGTGGCAGGGGAAGAAACCACAAAGACCTGGTCGGCCCAAACGAGTAGTGAGGGTTTGTCAGGAATGCCTGGCGGAAGAACCTGTCAGGATGATCTTCCGCTCCTACCTCCTGCAGAGCTTTGACCACATCCTGGGGGCAGTGGAGGGACATTGTGTCCGAATGGATCATGTTCTGCTCTGCCATTGTCGAGGTGGCTGTTGTAAGCTGCAGCCATAAGGCTGTTGGGGCTGGTCGTGGCGGTAATCCCCAAACCCGCTGGTGGACACCAGAGGTGAGGGGAGCTGTCAGGCTGAAGAAGAAGGCCCCAAGGGTGTGGCTGGTCTGTGGACCTCCAGAGGAAGCCGACCGGTACCAGCAGGCCAAGTGATTTGCAGCCATGGCAGTTGCCAAGCCAAAAACTCGGGTATGGGAGGAGGTTGGTGAGGCCATGGATAATGACTATTGTCAGCTCCGAATATGTTCTGGTCCATCGGTCCATCAGAGGGGGGAGGCAGCAACTTATTCACAGTGTTAACAGTGGGGACAGGAGGCTGCTGACGTCAACTGGGGAGATAATTGGACGGTGAAAGGAATACTTTGAGGAACTCCTCGATCCCACCAACATGTATTTCATGAAGGAAACAGAGTTGGGGGAGTATTGGGGGGGGGGGGGGGGATTATCAAATCTCCGGAGCAGAAGTCGCTGGACTATTGGGGATCACACTCCTCATCCATCCTCCCTGGAAAGGTCTACTCCAGGGTACTGGAGAGGAGGGTCAGGGCAATAGTCCAACCTCAGATTGAGGAGAAGCAGCGTGGTTTTTGTCCTGGCCGTGGAACCGTGGATCAGCTCTTCACCCTCGCTAGGGTGCTGGAAGGAATATGGGAGTTTTCCCTACCAGTCCACATGTGCTTTGTGGATTTAGAGAAGGCTTATGACCGTGTTCCCAGGAGCATCCTGTGGGGGTACTCCGGGAGTATGGGGTGGATGGCCCCTTACAAAGGGCCGTTCAGTCTTTCTGCCGGTGGAGTGAGAGTCTCGTTCACATTGCTGGCAGTAAGTCGGACTTGTTCCCAGTGAGGGTTCCACTCCGCCAAGGCTGCCCTTGTCACCAGTTCTGTTCATAACTTTTATGGACAAAATTTCTAGGCGCATCTGGGTGGTAGAGGGGGTCGAGTTTGGTGGCGGGAGGATGTCGTCTCTGGTTTTTGCCGATGACATGACCATCAAGCCGTGACCTCCAGCTCTTGCTGGGGCAGTTCGCAGCTGAATGTGAAGCGGCAGGGATAAGAATCAGCACCTCCAAGTCTGAGGCCATGGTCCCACAGCCAGAAAAGGGTGGCCTGCCCTCTTCAGGTCGGGGGGGGGGGGGTCCTGCCTTTGATAGAGGAGTTTAACTATCTTGAGTTCTTGTTCATGAGTGAGGGTAGGATGGAGCGGGAGATTGACAGGCGGATTGGGGTGGCATCCGCAGTCTTGCGGGTGCTAAACCGGTCTGTTGTGGTAAAGAGAGAGCTTAGCCAAAAGGCGAGGCTCTCGATTTACTGGTCAATCAACATTCCAACCCTCACCTCACCTGGTCATGAGCTCTGGGTAATGACAAGAAGAAGAAAGAACAAGAACAAGATCACGATTACAAGCAGCCGAAATGAGTTTCCTCTTCAGGGTGGCTGGGCTGTCCCTTGGAGACAGGGTGAGAAGCTCAGTCATTCAGGAGGGACTCAGAGTAGAGCTGCTGTTCCTTCATGTTGACAGGAGTCAGTTGAGGTGGTGAGGATGCCTCCTGGACGCCTCCCTCGGGGAGGTGTTCCAGGCAAGAGTAAAATTTCACTTACAAGAAATAGTGCAACAAACAGTCTTTGTATTCTTGTCTATCAAATGGACCAGTTAGCTGTCACCATGGCGACCATTATCCATTGGGGCTGTAAAGACTGGCTGTGGTAATGAAAAGCTTATGGCGCCACAGCGGTTTATCTACAACAGTTGGACTGAGTTCCAGATGGGAATGGATGAAATAGTGCTGATAAGACCCCATTAGAGCACAGCTTCCAGGCCAAGGTCTCATCCTTTACAGCATCAGCAGATGTTTATCAGATCATGGAAGTTACTCATTAAACAGATCTTTAGGTGAGCAGACAGACAGAGTTGCTGCAGTCAGTGAGGAAGAAGATGAGGATGAGGTTGGAGTGTCTTCTCACCGTCACAACGGTAATCGCTGCTGCTGCACATCCGTTCAGAGATGCAACGAAGAGGAACAAGCTGCTCCTGATCTCCTTTGATGGCTTCAGGTGGGACTATGACCAGGACGTGGACACGCCAAACCTGGACCAGCTGGCTGAGAATGGAGTGAAGGCCAAGTACATCACCCCCCCCATGCTGACCATGACCTCACCGTCACACTTCACCACGATCACAGGTACCTCAACTTCAAATTCAGTAACTTTATTTGTCCCCAGTGGGGCAATTCATTTCGTAGGAGTGGGAAGTAAAGAAATTACCCAGGTACAGAAACACATAATATTGATAAATGGTTAATAAATTAATCACACTGGGCTGCTGTCGAACAGATTCCACAAATCAGCCCATTGCTGCCTCCTCTGCTAGACGTAGAGTGAGAGGGAGATCTAGGAACAAAGGAGCGTTTGTGTCTGTTGGTCCTGATTGGTGGAAGTGTGACAAGATACCCAAGGGAGAAGCTCAAATTGTCCATGTAATGAATGGGACCTGCCAGATGTTTTTTGATATTTAGGGATTGAAACAAACAGATAACCTCAACAAAGGATCAATAAACTATGTCCAGCAGGGTCCTGTAAACCTGGAATCCATCAAGTTTCCTAAGACAGAAGAACTCTGGCTCTCCACTCCAACGCTGAATCAGTGTTATACATGAAGTCAGTTTCCAAGTACTAACAGGACTCTACTAATTCAATGTTCTGACCAGTATTTACAGCACTGAAGGGAGACGGATGGAAGTTCTAAAGTCAATCAACATATCTTTACGAATAATAAATAATTATCGATAAACATGAATCATGACAACAAGAATTAAAATAATCAACAACAGCACCACAAGAGAATTCATTCCTGTTCAACTGACAGACAGACAGAGTATCTCTTTGTTTTCTTGCGGGATGGGACACATACCAAAATGTAAAAGTTACAGAGAGATTTGTCAAGCAGTCTTTGATTTAGTTCCCCCTGAATTAAATTGAGGGGATCTTGGGAAAGCAACTGCAGTTTCTACACAGTCTGAAAGATCTGCTCAGAGGCCTAAATCACGTCGACCCTTGGATGAATGTGCACCACTGTTATAAAGACCTGTGTAAAGTCTCATGGCAAATAAGGCAGCCCCACAGACACAGTAAAACAGGCAAACAAACACAGATAGCAGCTCAAAATGGTGATCTTGATGTTGAAGCCGAGCTCCAACCCTTCACTCACCATGTCACTTTGCGGGTCTGCCTTCCCATGGCAGGTCTCTGAGACTGCCAGGATGCAGGTCAGAGAGCCAAAAGTTCCTCAGTCTTGTGACGAAGGGACCTTGTGTTGGCTTATAGGATGCAAGGCGAGACAAGCGCATCCCCCTCCTCAGATTGTATGGGGGTGCTCCAGTAAAGGCATTATATCCATAGCTGGAACTCCACCAAGTCAGGAAAGACAAGGTCTGCTGGTTTGTATCTCCCAGTTATGTTGTGTGGAGCAAGAAACCCTGAAGTTGGTAATCTTGTGTCCCAAGGTTTGACCGTATCAAGTTTCATTCCAATGAGACTGATTATTGCCAAGATTTACAACACTTGCTGTTTTTTATTGCAACCTACAGGAAGTTGTTCCTTTCAGTTTTGGATTTTGTACATTTTCAACATGAGATTTAGGATTTGCAGAATTATTTTTTTTTAATCCAGATGGCATTTACAGACTAAGAGCCTTTTTTTAAAAGTTTGATAATTTTCACAAAATTGTGTAAAAGGGGGTTTGGCTCATTAGAGATGGAGCTCAAGCCAGGAAATAGGTGACTTTATGTACATGTAGGATTGTTTGGGGCAAAGCATAGTTAAACTGAGAGTAACACCACCTGAGTTTGGACTCTGCCCTCAAGATGAGTTTGGACTCCAACCTTTGATCTACAGGTGATTGGGTGTTGGACCTATGAACTTTAGATATCAAATCACCCAAATGTTTCAAACATAAAACAGAATTAGAAAAAAAAGATCTTTTTGTGTCATCTGCTAAAAGTCAAGAATACAAAGACTCCTCATTGGGTCAAACAAGTCAAAGGTCCTCGTACTTGTGACGTCAGTCCAGTCATGTGACTGTTTGTTTATGCAAATACTACATAAGTATTTAGCAGTAGAATCAGTATGAAGAGAACTTCACCAGTTACAAAAGGAAATTAAGGGAGTCACATAGAGACTGTTTAAGGGTAAAAAGGAACACCTGATTAGACATAAAACATTGGTATAACATGATCTGATCCCCAGTACTTTCGAAATGACCAGTTTTATCGAAGACTTTTAGCTGATTTCTTCATACATTTTATAATATATTTGCATATAAAGTCACCTGGAGAACATATGGGAGACAAAGATCAGAAGCATCCACTATTGAGCGGCAATGATGTTTCCTGTGCATTAGGCCGGTGGGTCGAGGATCATGAAGTCGTCCACAACATGATGTTCAACACAAAAACCAACCAGAAAGTTCCTCACAAACAGACGCTGACCAGGTCTGAGTGGTGGGACAACGGAGTTCTGCCATTGTGGATCACAGCTCAGAACCAGGTGAGTCATGGATTCATAAACTGTGTCAATATTGATTATTAATGATGATTATGATGATTTTAGTCTTGTCTTGATTGTTCTTGAATCCAGAACCCACACAGTTCCATCAGTACAGAGACTGCAGGTTGAGCCATCAAATTCATCAAGTTTACCACATGCCGATGTACTTGATTGAGTCTATCTATATTTTCATTCACACATGATTAAGGGATGGTTTCATCTTTAGACAAAAAGCTGAGAAAAACAAATTTTAACCTAAATAAAACCTAATTTGATATTTGTTTTGAGTTTTTTCATGCTCATGTTGTTACTGGAATAGTATGCTATAGCAAATAACAAAAAAGTACTTGTCCAGGTCTCTGTAGACCACCAGAGCATCCACCCTCCTCCTCTGTCCAATTCAAGTGCTCTTCAGGGGTCTGGTGCAGCACCAGAGGCCCCCTGGAGACCCAGAACATCCATGCAATCAACCGGTTCATCTATTCTCCAACAGAGTCAATAACATTTAAGTACAGTTGGCCTCTGCTGCCTCCAAATGGCCACAACAGTTAAGACAGGTTTACATCCAACAATTCATCTGCTGAACTTTGTTTCCTTGTTGTTTCAGGGTCTGAAGACTGCCTCCTTCCACTTCCCAGGTGGTGGGGCCAACTACAGCGGCCAGGGGGTCAACCGAGTGTTGGTGGAGGAGCCGGGTCACCCAGATGACAATGAGACAGAGTGGCGCCGCAACATTGACATGGTGATGAGCTGGTTCTCAGAAGAGGACTTCCACCTGGTGACACTGTACTATGGCGAGCCTGATAATGTGGGCCACTCCAAGGGGCCAGATCACCAAGACAGGAAGAAGATTATCCTGCAGATTGACCGCACCATCGGCTACTTGAGGGAGGCCATTGGGCGCCATAACCTGACAGACAGCCTGAACGTCATCATCACCTCTGACCACGGCATGACCACTGTCAAGAAGCGACCGCAGGTGGACGAAATCATCCTCAACAAGTACCTTAATTTACTGAAACTTGCCAGCTTTGAGATCCTCGACTATGGCGGGTTTGGCATCCTGACGCCCCGGTCTGGGAAGGAAAAGGAGGTTTTTGAAGCGCTGTCCAATGCACCCAACCTGACAGTGTACAAGAAACATGAGCTTCCTGAGAGCTTCCATCTCGCCAAAAGTGAGCGTTTGCCTCCCATCGTGATCATCGCAGATCTGGGATTCAACCTGAATTCGGTGAGGTGAAGTTTGCTGTTTGTGTGCTTTACTTAATCAACACAAAATATAGAAACCAACAGCCTGTAAACATCTTCAAATGTTTGTCTGGCAGATGAACAGAAGGGAACCATCAAGCCATCTCTGCCAACAGAACATCTCCAAACACAATCACACGTAAAATAATAATGGGTACCAACCAATGAGTCATTTTCCTCCACACAGAGCTGGGGGCCTGCTGCACCACTGGTCCCTCCCTCAAGTTCTACATTATTTAAATCCCTTATCACAACTTTTTCAGAACCCCTAAAATTAAATGTATAATTGTTATTAAATTCTATTTATTAATTATAATCGTGAAGACAAAACCAAAGCAGTTAATGTGTTCAACTTCTTCTTGTCCACCAGAGATTTATCGTCTACGTCAACAAAGGTGATCACGGCTTCCATAACGGAGAAATGGACATGAAGACCATCTTTAGGGCCTTTGGACCCAACTTCAAGAGGAACTTCCTGTCAGAGCCTTTTGACAGCATCCACATTTACCCTCTGATGTGTAAACTGCTACAGATTGAAGCAGAACCACATAACGGATCCCTGGCAGCTACCGAGAAGATGCTGTTGCCCAGTGGTAAATCCAGCTGATGACATCACAAACTGATCAGACAAGGTCGTGGCGTAGGGGCAATAAACTAAGTGTGACCATGGAGGGTCACCCGCAGGACAAGTACATGAGAACCTAACTCTTCTTCATTCCAATACACTTTTCCTCCAATCTGTGTCATCGTCATATAGTAGAGGGTGCTGCTGAGCACATTCTGACACAATACTGCACATCTAGGTCCAAAACCAAAAGCAGAAGAAGTTCAAGAAACCAGAAGACGCCACAGATGGATGGATGTTGTGGTTGTCAGAAACAAGGACCAGTACTGTTGGTCATTTTTTTAATAGTCTACTATCAAAGTACAGCTTAAATTCTGTGTCGTAGTCAACTGGACTGGTACAGATTCTCCTCTCATTGGGAGGGTTCTTAAATTCTAGTCTCTGGTGGGGAGTTGCAAGTGGCCTAGTCTATGTGGTCCGGTGCAGCAGGGTGGAACCAGGACCTGGATGACTGAGAACCTTCACAAGCAAAGTAACTTAACAGCAGTGAAAAAAAACCTTGAAATAAAAACAAATATATAATTTTTATTCTTTAAAATCCCCTTTTTTCATATAAAAACTTGTTTCCCTCAGCTTGATGTTTGAGAGGAAAGCCCCACTTTTTCATGTATGGATTGAAGAGAAAGATGAATCGACTATGAAATGTATATTTTCGTTAAAACAGAGGCTAAAATACCTGGGGTCTGGGAAGTTGAGTGAAAGTTTTCAAAACTGCTGGTTCATGATGGTCTGTTTATATTGCAGCTGGGTCACAGCGACCTCATCTGTTCGTGACCGTTCTGATGTCAGTGCTGATCTTCATCTTCACACCACTGTAATGGACCCGTCAGACTCTCGCCAACCTGCTGCTGGTTTCTCTGGTTCCACGATGAAGACCAGATACTTCTTGTAAAGAGCACACAGGATGTTTCTCACATCTGACTGAAGGAATGTTTGATAGAATCATATGTTAGAGTGTGTGTGTGTGTGTGTGTGTGTGTGTGTGTGTGTGTGTGTGTGTGAGTGTGTGTGTGTGTCTTGACTGAATCATCTTAACATAACATTCTTAACATTTAAAAATTAAAATTGGTTTCCAGGATCTTAAGGACAATTTTAAATGGATTTTATGGGTAAAAAAGAAAAAGAAAGACACAACAGGAAGAGAAAAATGTAATGTATTCCAAAATGCCTATAAGGGTGCTACTTATTGAAAAATATTATCTGAAATACATCTGTCTCTTCAATATTTAAAATAGAGTAATAATTTTAATATCATGTAAGACTGGAAACAGGGCAAATCAGACAAGATGAATGGGACAGGATCTGCAGAGAGTGCCCCCTGCTAGAGAGAATTCAGTTGGAAGAATGTGGCCTGGTTCTTTTCTACTCCAGCACCAAAGGGTAAATTCTGCAACCACACTGTTGTTATTGGTGTCCTGGAAACAGTTTTTGAGATCAAAGTTTAACCTTTAATTTCAAAAAGATATTTGTTAGTAAAGGTACAAATGCTTGCACTGGGGAATTTCTCAAGGGATCAGCCAACCATAATTGAATGGCTTGATTTACTTCACAATATATACCAACAGGAAAAGTGTGCATTCAATTGAAGGACTCAGATTCATAACTGAGGAAAACTGGTCAAAATGGCTGAACCATACATCCAAGATGAGGCCCGCCGGTCCACATCCATTTTCCTCTTAGAATCAGCATTGTAGGACAAGAGGAATGTGTATGTTATATAGCACCTATATATATATATATGTGTGTGTGTATATATATATATATATATATATATATATATATATATATATATATATATATATATATATATATATATATATGTGTGTGTGTGTGTGTGTGTGTGTGTGTGTGTATATATATATATAATATAATATATATGTGAGCAGTGTAGCTGACAAGGGGCTTAGCAATGTAGCTGACTAGGGACTTAGCAATGTAGCTGTGCCCTCAAGTAATTTTTTTCCTCTCTTTATTTCACAAAGTGCTTAGTACACACATCAATAAACAAACGAGAAGTGGGGAAGAAATGACAGTATGGAGAGTATGATATAGTAAAGCATATTGAGAACACATCAGCTCAAATAAGTTATTGAAAAAATAAGTAAATAAATATGATAAAAATACATAATCATAATGTTGATAAAAACAAAAACACACAAAGTACGCATGAGTGTGACATAAGATTCATTTTAAGACACCAAACTGATTTACAATATTCACCATTTTGATAGTTTTTTTGTTTTTTGAGGACTCAAAGACATAGATTTTTTTTATTTCCTTCATTAAAACAAAGTATTAGGGTTTGGGTTTGTAAATTCACATTTATGCATATGGACTTTACAAAGAAGTAATTTTAGATTGATGAGGAAAAATGTATTAGCATCTTTTTCTTGCTGTTTGAAACATCCTAGTATAGCAGTCCTTGGCAGAGAGCAAAATCTGGGAAGATCTTGTGTGTTATGTAGTCATCAAAATCTTTTCAGAATTTATCTGTAAAGTTACAAGACCAGAATAAATGAGAGCAAGTTTCAGGATATAATTCACAGAAAGAGCAATTTATGTCTATGTCTCTCTTCAATTTTTGCAAATAATGCTTCACTGGATAAAATCTATGAATCAACTTGAATGAGACCTCTTTCACCTTATTTGTTAGAGGGTACTTTTGCAGTAGAGACCAAACCTTCTTCCAAGCAACTTTATGCTGATCAGCCACATTGCTCACAAAATTCCTCCAGTAAAATGTTGCTGAGGGAAAAGAGACCAGAGGTGAACCAGGAAGTTCATCCCAGCCAGGCTTCCCTTCAACAAGTGGCTCCTCAAACCCTGAACTCCCAATCAGAGGTCACAGGTATCAGGACGGTGGGTGGGATCTCTCTCTGTCAATCAAGGCTTACCCTAACCCCCCCTCCCCGGAATATTAAAATCAAGTTTACTATTCAATCAGTCACTGGTGACACCTCACACTTATTAAGATTGAGGGAGAGCCCGGATGTGCTGGAGAAAGACTGGATTGTGCCGACTGCCACTGGAATTTGAGAAGCATCCTTCATGAATCCTTCTAGACTGTGTGGTACACGTTGAAAACAATAAGGAACTTAACATTGGGGTCCACAGGAAACCCACCCATATGGATCAGTATCTTCTGTTTGACTCACACCACCCACTCCAGCACAAACTAGGGGTGATCCGAACTCTCACAGAGCACAAAATTTCCCTTCTAAAACAGATGGGAAGCGAAGGGAACACAACCACATCCACTCAGCTCTCCAAACTTATGGTTCATTTCATTTCATTAAAACTGCCAAGAATCCCAGGGAGGATAAGAAAGATGAAGCCCAGAAGAAGAGGAGCGTTGTCGTCCCAGGGGTCTAAGAGGAACTCAGAAGGATCTTTACTACACATCAGATCCCCGTGCACTGAGGCCCAGCAACACCCTGTGGCAAAAACTTGTCCATCCTAAAGACAAGGTTCCAGGGCACATGCAGAGTCTTATTATTTATGGAGTCCAGTGTAACGAGGAGCGCTCTGACCTGTACAGGGGAGACCCACTTGTTTTTGGCACCACCCCCCTGGGTGGTTGTATACCTGACACCTCCCACCAGAATTTTAGAACTGAAGAAGCTTCTTGGATGAGGCGAAACGTCTACACTTACAAGAGGAGAGTCCAGCTTCCTAGTTGATCTTTTTTTTAGAGAATCCTTTAGAAACAAGACCGCATCAGCAGCTGACTGATAATTATTCCTCGATTGATAGGAGCAACGCCGTTTCAAGAACTGGATTTGGTCTGTAAATAAAGAAGTTGTGCAACTAGAAGGAAGGGTATTCTGACAGAGTGCACCCTTGTCGTACCCCACATTTTAAGGGAAATTCAGGGGATGTACCACTGCTCAGTTTAACAGAGATGTTCCTGTTGGTGTAAAGTGTTTTCAAAGATTTGCACACACAAAAAATCACCGCAACCCCCTGCAATGGACTGGCGACCCATCCGAAGGATCCTCTAGCACAATGTCAGCTGGGTTAGGCTCCAGCCCCCCTTCCCAACCCTGAACTGATAAGCAGTATAGAAAATGGATGGATGGGTTACTGAAACCAAATTTGTTAATGCAGTCTATGAAATCGTGCTCTAGGGAGTCAAAGGCTTTCTAAAAGTCTGAACAAACGAGTGAAAATGTCATCTTCAACCAAACTCCAGTAATCCAGTCGATCTAAGATTAAGTGCATGTTATTTGGAAATAAGTCTGTTTTGCATAAAACCTGACGGACATTCGTAGATGATGGTGTCTAAAACAGATCTTGTTCTTTTAGCGAGTATAAGGGCAAAAATTTTGTTGTCATTATTCAATAAGAAGATTGGCACCAATTGTCCAGAAGGAGGGGGTGTTTTTAGGGTTGGGGGTCGGAGTGATAAGACCTTGTTATCATGTAGGGGGACGTAAACCTCTGTCAGCACTTTCAGCAAAAACCTCTTTTAAGAATGGGGCCCAACTTACAGAAAAACTGCTTATGAACTTCAGCAGTAAGGAGGTGCCTTCAGGTATACGTTAGCTAGCAAGAACAAAAATTATCAGTTGCTAACAATGTAGTTATTCTGTACAATACTGAGGCGGAAATATCTTTGCAGTGGCTTCTAGGGTGAGTTGTTTGTGAACACTGGATAATTATGGTCATAGACTTTTATCACCCCACCTTCTCTATTTTCTAGCAAACTTTTTATACCAAATAAAATAGTTTATGGTTACAAATTACCTGCTCACTGGTCATCTTGGTTCCTACTGTCAATCTCAAAGAATTTAATGGTACTTCAGTCAAAGAATTACAGGGGAAATCTACTTTCAGAGCTAATCTAAGGTCCCTGTTGACACTGATCAGCATAAAGTTGCTTTCCACTTCCTACTTACTGTAGGACACAAGTGAACATCCAGTGGTGGTTTGGGAGCAGACGGAGCCACCATGGTCATGAGGTTTAAATTACATTTAGCACAGACCAGAGGATTCCTCCCTGCCACGTCCCTGTCATGTGGTCACAGCTACTAAACACTGCAGTGGCCACAACAGCAAGAAAAGCCAACTTTTCTGTTTCAGTCCCATTCAGTTCTGGAGTTTGGAGTCCGGTCCAGTGCTGTTACAGAAGTGATATGAGCCTCCTCAGCGGCACTGAAGAGTTGCAAATATGAACGGTGAAGTACGACTTAAAGCTCAGAGTCGCCTCCAGGTCACCACTCTGACAGACACGAAACCTCAGTCAGTGCAACTTCCACTTTCTCTCGTGTCCATCAGCAAAAACCCTTTTCTGATACAACTAAGACGAGGTTTGTCAGGCGCACACACATATATACTGTATGTGTGTATATGTGTGTATATACATGAACATACACACATATACACATATATTACGTACATATTATGTGTATAAATCTGTGTGTACATATATATGCATGTATATAAATATACATACACATATATCTATATCTATACACAAATATACACACAAACACACACATATACATATATACATACAAATATATATACATATATAATTATAATAATATATATACATATATATACATATACACACACATATACATATATACATACAAATATATACATATATAATTATAATTATATATACATATATATATACATATACACACACACACACATATATATATCGTGTATTTATAGCTGTCAGAACAGCCGAAGGCTGCAAGCACAACCAGAAAACACCCAGGAGGCGGAGCTTCTAATCTACGAGTCATCCATATAACAGGTCAGGACCAACAGGTCCTAGGTCAGGACCTCGGGGTCCCAGGTCAGGACCAACAGGTCCCAGGTCAGGACCTAGGGGTCCCAGGTCAGCACCTAGGGGTCCCAGGTCATGGCCAAGTCAACACTCATGTCAGACATCCGCAATTCATATTTGTAATGAGTTGTCAAATGTTAACTAGCAGGCCCAAGATCAGGCCATGACATCACTCTTCAGCACCACCATGGACAGCCGACTGATGGGGGCTGAAGGGGTGCGGCTCTACCAACATGTCAGTGTCAGTCATTGTGACATCTCACCCTACCCCCTGTCCAGGTAAAGACTCCAGGCTCCAGACCTGCAGTGTCTCTCAGACTGAGTAGTTCCTCCCGTCAGCTTGTGAACTCTCTCTGAATGCCCAGAGCATCAACGCCTCTCGAGCTCCGAAATCCTCCAACAAAAATGGTGAAAGCAACTCGGGACACCGGCAGGGTATGAAGACCCTCCTCCTTAGGGTTAGGGTTAGGTTTCTGAAATCAGAAAACACTGAACAGCACATGGAAAGTGATGAATCTGGCATTAACTTGACCCTTGAAGCATCACATTTCACTGTCTGGTTGGCGCTCTTTTCACCAGGAAACCATATTCACTGAAATAAATGGCTTGAGCGATTATTGTACAATGATGTGCTCCTTTTCAGCCATCACTGCCCCAAGCACACAAGGAAAATAATAATTCAGAACAAATCATTCTGCCACATCTGGTGGCCCGGTTCCATGCGGTGGAGCTCGGTGAGGCTACATGGTAACTCGTTAGCTCATGCTACAGCCGCCAGCAGCTGAAACATTGACGCAGTAGCTGTGTGTGTGTGTGTGTGTGTGTGTGTGTGTGTGTGTGTGTGTGTGTGTGTGTGTGTGTCACCTGGCCTGTGAGCAGATGCTCACGTCCCCATCAGTAAGTGTCAGTCCGTGGATGTTTCGGTCCTCGCCGGAGAAAAGTTTCACCTCTGCTTCCATGGAACTCTCAGCAACGAAGGAAAGTGAGAGGGAGAGTGAGAGGGAGAGTGAGCGGAATCCTGCAGTGCGCAAGGCAGCAACCTCACCCTGTTCCCATGGAAACAGCAGGGGCAAAATCCAAGAGGACAGGGACCGACCTTGCTGAGGAGCTTGTGATACATTTAACCTCACGAAAGACATCCACCAACCTGAGGTCAGAGGTCACCTGCAGCATGACTGTCCTACTGCCAGCTCCAACCTGCAAACCCAGGTGATGTTTGCCTGTGTGGTCGTACTTCCGTTCCCCAGCAGAACAAGAGGATGTTGGAGGTGACAGCCTCCAGTTCCAGACGCATCAGGATTCCATGTGACACCGGAAGCACGTCAGGTGAAACACGTTCGCGATAGTGATGGACTGAAAGTCTGTTGCACCTTAGATTCATGACTTTAAACACAGAAACGGTTTGATTGATTCATAAATCAAGGGGCCAGGGGTCAAATTTCACCTGGTGGAGGGTTGGACTCTCTGAGCTTAGCTGGAAGCTTCAGACTGATTTGACTTTAAAAGTAACGCCAGAAACAACAGCCACTACATGATGCAGATAACTTTATGACTTCATTATTATAATATCATATTTATACTATTACTGTGACATTGGTACAGTTATGCTGAGATTTGTCCTTTTACTTTGGATAAAATTAATGTATCACAGCATCAAAAGCAGAAAAACACCGTACTTGAAACCCTTGACAGGGTTATATGCAAACAGCCAACAACTGGTTTGACTGACAAATATTGTATTTGTTTCCTCATCTGAAGCCCAGATGGAGGGTTCAGGAAACACTCGAGGACTGAAGAGGACTGAAGGGTTCAGGAAACATTCGAGGACTGAAGAGGACTGAAGATTTCAGGAAACACTCGAGGACTGAAAAGGACTGAAGAGTTCAGGAAACACTCGAGGACTGAAAAGGACTGAAGGGTTCAGGAAACATTCGAGGACTGAAGAGGACTGAAGAGTTCAGGAAACACTCGAGGACTGAAGGGTTCAGGAAACACTCGAGGACTGAAAAGGACTGAAGAGGACTGAAGGGTTCAGTAAACACTCGAGGACTGAAGGGTTCAGGAAACACTCGAGGACTGAAAAGGACTGAAGAGGACTGAAGGGTTCAGGAAACACTCGAGGACTGAAGAGGACTGAAGAGTTCAGGAAACACTCGAGGACTGAAGAGGACTGAAGGGTTCAGGAAACACTCGAGGACTGAAGAGGACTGAAGGGTTCAGGAAACATTCGAGGACTGAAGAGGACTGAAGAGTTCAGGAAACACTCGAGGACTGAAGGGTTCAGGAAACACTCGAGGACTGAAAAGGACTGAAGAGGACTGAAGGGTTCAGTAAACACTCGAGGACTGAAGGGTTCAGGAAACACTCGAGGACTGAAGCCCAGACGAAGGTGACAGGTAAGATATCAGCTCCGAGAAGGGAAAATGCCCTTTTGACTGTAAAACAGAAAATAATAATAATAATAATGATGATAATAATAATAATAATAATAATAATAATAATAATAATAATAATAATAACAACGATAATAATAGCAATGATAATAAAAATAACAATAGTAATAATAATAAAAATAGCAATAATAATAGCAATATAATAGCAATAATAACAATAGTAATAATAATAACAATAGTAATATTAATAATAATAATAACAGCAATAATAATAATAATAATAGTGAGATGTGTTTGTGTTCAGACATGAAAGTCAGAGGTTGTGTTAACATATTGGAGACAGTTAGTGGGGCTCTGGGCAGCTGGAAACCCTCTTGTAATCGCTCAGCTTTGGATTAACACAATTATTAGAATTTTCCTTCCATAAATGCGATACTGCGGCCTAAACCTAGCCAGGTATTGAGGTGAACCTCCCAGGACTGCTCCAGACACTCCACACACCTCATACCCACCACAAGTTGAGGCTTTTAGCAAGATCAAAATATTGAGGCCTTGTCAAAAATTTAAAACGTTACATCCCTGTGTGTGTTGCAGTGATCTCAAGCTTCAAGATAAGCCACGCCCATTTCCAAAAATCAGAAACCTGTTTTTCTTCGTCCTCCAAAACAGTACGTCCTATCAACCTAAAACTTTGCACAGAGGATCGATGGATGCTCATGAAAAAAAGCTATCAAAACCACTTTGAGACTGTAAAATTGTGGAAGTTGTACTGGAACAACTTTCTGGGAAACAGAGTTTAAACAGGAAGTGATGTAATATCTTGGTCAAGTCTCCTATTTCTACCAAACTTTAGGTCATTAGGCCTCATGCCCCACTGAACCTTTGTGCAAAATTAGGCCATGTTTGACCACTGCATTTAGCAGGTAAATCATTTTAAAGAAACAAAAAGTCCAATCAATACCAAACGTAGTATGTTAGTCTCCTGATGTGCACAACACTTTGCATATACGATCTTCAGACAGTCATGATGAAAATCAAAGAACTTTTGATAAACGTCACACATTTTAGTATTTTGTGTTAATTTTTTTGTTTTTCCGGATCACCAGGATGTAGCGGACCCCCCATACAGGATCACTTTTATGTCAAATCTTCTGTTGTGTCAAGTATTTAGCTGAGTTAACCTAATACTGCTGTGACAACTTCAGAGTATAAATACATGAACAGGGCTTGTTGTTTGTCATTTATTGTTTTCAGGAAAGTAGGAAAAAATAGTAAACTACTACAACTTCAACTAAATGATGCAATAACATCTTTGTTGTTTAGTTTAGTTATGTGTCCTGAGGTGCTGGTGCTCCTGCTGCTGGTCGTCGTGGACACAGGTACGAGTCCCGCCAGTGCAACACATCAAACACAAATATTTAAATTTCCATGAGAGCCAGAAAACTCAGTGTAAACCCTGACCTAGTACCTGTACAGGTGTACTGTAAAGATATTGTTTATCCCTCCAATACTGGAACATTTAGCAGCTAATGAGCTACATATTTTTAAGACATAAATAGCAGGTGAAGAATGACACTCCGACTTTTCTATTTCTATTTGGATGAATATTCATCATCGTCCAATGCTGCCTTCAAATGGAACTGGTGAGGTGGTGTCCCCGACACGTGAGGTCCTCCCGTGAGAGGAGACACCAGTGGACTCTTCTCAGAAGCACAGTAACCAGGATTCCTTCTGGAGGCAGCGTTGCTTCCTCATCCTCATCCTCAGTTAGTACTGACAGACACATTTTGCTGAATCAGCTGATCTTTTCTCTTTCCCAGAATCCTCTGATGACAGCACAGGTCTGAATTTCGTTGTGGTTTTTCCCGAGAATATCGCCTACTATTTTCCAGAGGGACCTGAAAACCGGGTCCATATCACTGCTCTTCATAGTGACACTGTTGTCTCCGTTCAATCATACACCTACTCAAAGAAAAGTGAAACTCTGATGGCCGGAGAAACTCAGGATTTTAAACTTGATCAAAGATTAGAGCTCAAGAATGTGAAGCTGTCTGATAAAACTACCAGAATCACCAGTACCAAGAGAATTATGGTCCAGGCAGTCAGCCTGAAGTCCAACAGCGTGCAGACTGCTCTGGTACTGCCTACTGACCAACTGGGTACAGAGTACCTGGTCCCACCCTCCCCCATCATCCAGGGCATTAACGCCACCACCGCCACAAGAGAACCCTTCAGGGTCATTGTGGTCAACTCAGGAGAGAATAACACAGTCACTCTTGAAGGTATGGAGTTCAAACAGGTTTTGCTGGGACCCTTTCAAAGTGCACAGGTCAATGTGAAAGCAGAGGCGGCACTGAGAGTTGTAAGGGCAGAGCAGCCGGTGACGGTCCTCTTTGGTCATGCTTGTGCCATCGTGTACAACTGCACGTGTGTGATGCTGCATACGCCGTTGCTGCCAGCAAAACAGGTCAACCGCAAGTTCTTCATCCCTCCTGCCTTCGTCAAGAGTGTTGAGGATGCAACGTTTGTGCTTCTGTCAGACAGAAAATCCTCAAAAGTGGAAGCCTTCAGCCCAAGCACACCTTTGGTGGAGACCACCGGGACCGCCATCCTCTACCGGCCCGGTTTGCTCCTTGCGCTCATCCCAGAGTCAGACTTTGCTGCCTGTTATGTCATCAATTTCATTCCTAACCTGCAGAATTTTGTGGTGATTGTGATCAACAAGGGTCTCACTGATGGGGTCCACATAGGAAGTGCTCCTCCAGAGAACCCACAGTGGCAGCAGCTGACAGGCACCGATTACGTCTCTGCAGTTGTTGCTCTGGCTGAAGGGGAGAACGTCATCTGGCATGTTTCCTCTAAGATGGCCGTCTATTTTATGGGAAGGAAGGACCAGACTCTGTTTGGGAACCCGGCAGCTTCCATCAGTAAAATATCAGGTGAGATAAACGTAGGTAGATTACCAGCACCACCTGGTGGCTGGTTGCACTGCTGGTGAGAAATGTTTTCCTCTGTAAGACAAACCACAAAAACCAAAGTATACATCAACTTAAGTTTTCCAGTGCTGGTTTCTGTTATTTCAGCTACTTTTTATCACACTGAGGTTTGTGTTTGGTTGCATGATGGCATCAAGGCTGGTATGCCATCGTCAGAGTTGAGCGCTAATGCTAACTTCTCCTTTATCGTTGTCTCATCCAAACTGGTAAAAATGAGTTGTTCTGCTGTAAAACAGAGCAGTACACAACATCATATACTTTTCTTACTCTCTGGCTGGTTGATGTGCTTATTGTTATATTTTTGTTCTAATTTTATGTGCAAATTGAAAATGTAACTGCCGTTATTAAGGTTTTTCCCTCCAGTCTAAACGTCACTTTGGTCTCAAGCGTCTGCTGAATGAAATTGTAGAACTGAAAGGGAACACAAATGCATTAATTCCAGTTGGACTGTGGACTCTTTATTTACCGTCTCCATCATTCCAGCGCCGGCACGGTGGAGCAGTGGTCCTCACTGTGGCCCCCCAGCTAGAGGGTTGTGGCTGGAGTACGGGGTCTTTCTGTGTGAGTCTCCATGTTCTCCCTGTTCCTGCTGGGTTCTCTCTGGTACTCAAGCTTCCTCCACAGTCCAAAGACATCAAGAGGGACCAGGTTAATCCAGACTCTAAATTGACCGTAGGCGTGGCTGGGAGAGCCAATGGTTGTCTGTCTCTATGTGTTGGCCCTGCCATGGACTGGTGACCTGTCCAGGGGGGAGGCTGCTGGGATAGGCTCCACCCCCACCACCCTGAACAGGAGAAGAGGGGGAAGATGGAGGGGTGGATGATGGGTGGATGGACGGATGATGGATGGATGGACGGATGATGGATGGAGGGATGGATGAATCATTTCAGCTTTTAAATAATTGTTATTTATGACTGGAGGACACTGATACATGACAGTACGCACGTCCAATAACACCAGACCACCACCAGGTCTGTGTTCAACCTGCACCCTGATGTTTCTGTTCTGTCTCATCACCAGACTACAGAGGATGCGTCTTGTCTCCTGAAGTTGTGGAAATTGGAGATGTGGCAGGCAGCTGGCGTGAATCTGTAAAATACTGCAGAGACAAAGACCTGGAGCTGGTCAGCCTCCCCTCGACTCAACTTCAGAGCCAGATTTATGAGAAGGTCATGGAGGCCAACAGAGGCCAGCTGCAGGAGGTGTGGATCGGCATGCGGCGCAGCTACCGGACTGGGGACTGGTACTGGTTGAGCAAAGCCTCGGTGACCGACGTCAACTGGGAGCACGGGGAGCCTGGCAGCGTGAATGATGGCCAGTGTGTTGCCATGAATCTAGAAAGCAGGAAGGACTTTGGCTGGAGAGATGAGGACTGCTGCAAGGCCCTCCATCCCATCTGCTACCGCAGCCCCATCCTCTTTCCCAAATAGCGGGACGACTGGCTGGCTAGTGAGGCTTCATGGACTTATAAACCTCATCGGAGCACCTGTGGACTTGTAGTAGTCAGGTCTATTTCAAAATGTAGTAAGCTTCTTTAATTTAGTTCTGCATTATTCATCATGGTAGCGTGTGAAGAGTGATGCATCTTTTAGGTCCAATTCAAAATGGCTGCTCCACTCGTCAATATTGTGAACCCTTTGGAAATATACAGATTCCAGAATTGTTATGTCTTAATTGTGCCACATTAAATCAGTCATACTGATCATCCCACAGATCTGAAATGAGATCTTCAACCAGACATTACAGACAAACCTCCCAGCAACAGGGCTAGCAAGACTCAGCTGGTGATTAATGCCACCTCACATGCAGCAGAGTGACGTCACGCCTCAGTTGACAGAGTAGAAGTGCAGAAACGTAAAAACCACACTTTGTCAATGTCTCTGCCATTTGCAGCACCAGTTGACGTTCACCAAGAACATCCATAAACAAACTTTGATTTGAGCTTTCGGCTCACTAGAACGATGCTGGAGCCACACCACCCTGAGTGAGTGTGACCCGCTGGAGCCTTCAGCTGAGTCAACTCATTCACAATCTTATGTTCACCAAGTGCCAAACCTGAAATGTTCAGAGTCACAAAGAGGAAGAGAAACCAGTCCCAGTGAGCTCATGACACCTATTAGCAATACTTGAAAGGTGAATTATATGTGTTATGTGTGACTTCAAATCTTGTTGTCCATGTTGTGAGGAAAGTGACATCAGGTTTAAGATTTAGTAGAAGCAAGAGACCAGTTTGTTGGGACAGAAACTGCTTGAACTTTGTAACCCACTATAATCAAATAATCTATATATAATCTCCCTGTATAATATACAACATAAACATGTGCAAGTACAATAAAGGAGACTTTCAACACACAATGTTTGTTTATATGATGTAAGCAATAATAAACATTCAGACAGTCACTTCCACCAGCAGCTGAGTCCCTGCAGGGCCCCGGCCTGCACCAGCCACACCCCTATCCCTGCCAGCAGGATGACCTTTGATCCCAGAGACACAGACAGCAGCAGCAGTAGAGGTGGCGGCAACCTGGGGGCTGGTGGCGGGGGTCGGGGGGGTAGCACATACAGCGTGGCCTGCTCTTTGCCCAGCGGATTGGAGGCACTACAGGTGTACTGCTGGCCTGGATCCACGTCCCTCAGCTGGCTGATGGTGTGGTAGCTAATCGATGAGCCCTGAGCCAGCGGGCCCACCACAGAACCCTCCAGCAGGTGGTCCGGGCCGAGCCACTGGACGTCTGGCAGCGGGGACCCCTGCACCCGACACAGGGCTGAATATCCGGCCAGCTCACTGCCCTCCACCGACACCGCCAGGATCCTGGGAGGAGCTGAAGGAGAGGAAGACAGTAATGATTTAGAGTGAGATGAACGAGTGAATGGGAGTGCAAGACAGTGAGTGCATTCCTAAGAGACATGGGACAATGAGTGAGAGTGTGAGACTTTGATTAAGTAGGTGAATGAGTGAGTGAGTGAGAGTGAGACAGGAAGTGAGAAAATGAGTGAGACAGTGAGTGAGAGAGTGAATGAGTGAGTAAATACTGGACTGCAGGAGAGGTTCTAGGTTCTAACTCCATCATTGGTGGAGGATTGTAACATTCTATGTTCTTCAGTGACATTGTTTTCAAACATTTGTAGAGGTTCGGACACCCCCCTATTCCCCCCTGCAACACAAACACCCCCCTCCCCCCATACCTTCCACTCTCAGTCTGGTTCCCATCTTGTCCTCAAAGCTGACGTGTTCTCGACCCTGAACCTCCACCCGACAGTAATAGCGTCCACTGTCCTGCAGGGCAGCGCTGTTGATACGGAGCGACAAGTCATGCTCTCGCGGGTTGCCCTCTAACCGATACCGCTGGTCCTGCTGGGGCCCTGGCTCACAGGTAGGGGCCCCCGGTCGGCTGGTGCAGTGGTACAGGATAACAGCACCTCGACCATGACCCAAATGCCAGAGCACCTGAAGCGAGTAATGCTGGGACTGCTGCGGGTGGCTGAAGGTGCAGGGCAACACCACCGGGTATCCCTCGATAGCTCGGACCTCTGCCTGCACGTGCATGGACCAGCCGTCGTCTCCAGAGCAGAGGCCTGACGAGAACACCTTAGTTTAATGGTAATGGATCCGTCGTCATGGTTCCTGAATTGTTCTAGTCTGTGACAGTTTACACATTAGTGATACATTCCTGAAGGGTATTTGGTCACTGGTACTAGTTATGAATGCAGTCTTAAAGTGTTCTGTCGTTACACTGAGCAGCAGCACCCTCTAGTGGTGAGATACAGGGAGCTGAATGATTGTGACATGAGGTGAAACTATAAAACCGCATCATTAAACCATGAGTACACACAAGCAACAAGAATTTTCATAGCCTGTTTGTAATTTCCTTTATGCTAATGATTGATCTTGTAACCATGACAACAGGATGGACCCACACTTGTTGTGTACCTGTTAAAATGCCAAAACATAAAGCCCATAAACTTTATCTTCCTCCACTTTTGCCATTTTCATTAGTTTCTCCAGACACAGAGGCATGAGACAAGAACACTAGTGTCCTGAGGAACATCCCCTCAAAGGAACCTTTCTTCCCTAACAAGACGAGAGGAACATTTACTGAGCAAGTAAATGGCCTCATTGACCCTGTTGACTCTGGGTACAGTAGGGTGTACTGTAAATACTGTAAATACTGTAAATACAACTGGCTGCCAGAACATCAGCAGTATGGCTGTCACTTTGGCAATGAAACCAGGAAGTGGTGTCTCCTCCTCACACACACACACATACACACACACACACACACACACACACAATATACACACACACATATTATATATATACATATATACACACACACACATATGTGTGTGTATATATATGTGTATATGTACATATACATATACACATATATATGTGTATATATATATATATATATATACACACATATACATATATATATATATGTATACACACACACACATATACATATATATATATATATATATATATAATACTGTATATTCCCCCGAATAACCCATCCATCCATCGTCATCTTCCGCTTATTCCTTCACATTAAGGGTCGCGGGGGGGTGGAGCCTATCCCAGCATCTACGGGCAAGAGACGGGGTTCACCCTGGACAGGTCACCAGTCCATCGCAGGACCAACATACAGAGACGAACAACCATTCACACTCACATTCATACCTACGGTCAATGTAGAGAATCAATCAGCCTCGTCCCCAAATTGATGTCTTTGGACTGTGGAGGAAGCTGGAGTACCAGAGAGAACCCAGCAGGAACAGGGAGAACATGGAGACTCACACAGAAAGATCCCGTGCTGCAGCCGGGACTCGAACCCGGAACCTTCTTGCTGGGGGGCCACAGTGCTGACCACTGCACCACCGTGCAACCCCCCGAATAACCCATTTTGGATATTTTACAGAACAGTTTATATATGTCTGTTTCTGTTGATGCAAATAATATTTTCATTTTCCATCCATCATCCACCCATCCATCCATCCATCCATCCATCCATCCCTCCATGTTCCCCCTCTTCTCCTGTTCAGGGTGGTGGGGGTGGAGCCTATCCCAGCAGCCTTCCCCCTGGACAGGTCACCAGTCCATGGCAGGGCCAACACATAGAGACAGACAACCATTGGCTCTCCCAGCCACGCCTACGGTCAATTTAGAGTCTGGATTAACCTGGTCCCTCTTGATGTCTTTGGACTGTGGAGGAAGCTGGAGTACCAGAGAGAACCCAGCAGGAACAGGGAGAACATGGAGACTCACCCAGAAAGACCCCGTGCTGCAGCCGGGGCTCCACCCAAAACCTTCTTGCTGGGGGCCACAGTGAGGACCACTGCTCCACCCACAACCTTCTTGCTGGGGGCCACAGTGAGGACCACTGCTCCAGCCAGCTACCTACATTTCATTGCCATTTTCCATATTCTTATATGCTAGGAATATAATATAATACCTTGCTGTAGAAATAAACTTCATTTTCTGATCCATAAAGAGTACAGTAAATAAACAATTTGATTTTAGTTATATGCAGCTAATACTCTATGCATCGTATATAAGATATCAAACCCTTTTAAAATTTCTTTGATGATAATAATTATTGATTCAATTCATTACTTTATAAAATTGTTTGACTATACTAACTTTAACTGACTCTATCACGTTTGTCAACTCACCTCCAGCAGCAGCAGCGAGCAGGGTCAGAAGGCTGCAGACCAAGCGGACGTCCATGATCCAACTGGTGGGTGGAGGATGTGTGTCTGTCTCCTGTTCATATGACTTCACTCTGCGTGAGTGTCTTTCCATTCATCTGCTTCTCTTTCCTTCACATCTATTTTTGAAATCAGGAAATCAGTTTGTCGGCAGGACAGAAAACCAGGGAAGTCAAGACAAGCTGTTCAAACCTACCTGGCAACAAGAAAATTCTTCAGAGGTTTAGAGGGCAAGCTTGTAATTATCTTTTAATTAGTGATTTATTATAACAAGATAATAACATTAATGAAGTTATAAAAGGTTGGAGGTCATTGGGTCTGATGCAGTTGGAGGTGCCAGAGCCACAACGTTCGTCAGCTCTAATCTTGCTATGTTCGCTAACCACCAGTGCTAACAGTAACTTTTTGGAACCTTGAAATTGTTGATAGGGCTGATCACCCTGAACCATGACAGCAGAAATAGAGCAGAAGCGGCCATGTTGGTTGCCACCATGTCAACTTCCTATACATGAACACACTTGAAATCCCACAGTGCTCAACAGTAAAACAATGCTGGCTGGCCTGTGGCGAGAGAGAGAGAGAGTCCCCATCGCATGAACTGCTGTTAGCTTGGGTCCTTGTCTTGGCGGGTGACCCTATGATTATCCAGCTAAACGTCAAGGAAAGAGTTAACCAGACATCTAACTCAAGGCATTTGACCTGAGCTGAGGAAATCCTGAGAGGTAGTTTTTTCTTCTTAAGATCCTGTCGATACATTCAGCTCGCCAGCAACAGAACGACACAATTACGGCCACCACGATGACGATGTTGTGATCATACTGAGCGTTCTCACAACCTCCTAAAATAGTTCAATTTTATTCCTGTCAATCATGACAGTTTACTAGTAGAGCAGGTTTAGAACCGCACTGCAGTTCCCTGGGAGCCAGAACACCTGAGACACCTGAGACAGCAGAGATGAAAACCTTCCTTTACCAGCAGGAAGGTGGAGCAGATCCAGGATCAGTGGGGACGGACGTCTGCTTTGACCTGCTGGAGGGAGAGAGAGACGGAGGACAGGATGAGGACTGGTGCTGTGCTGGGCGCTGCTGGTGTGTTAGCAGCTCACCTCTTGTGATGAGCTCCATCAAGATTTGGAGGAGGAGCGAGGGATCGTGATCTGCCCTCCAGACGCTGATGCCTCTCATGGGCACCACAAATTCCCTCATAATTTCAGCGTGACAAGCAGGACCTTCATGGCCTCGACCCCCTTTTCCCTGTCAAACTCATGTCCTCCTCTTGTCTCTGGTCCTGCTCATTTATTTTTGGTCAATATGTTTATAGGTTTTTTAATTGTTTTTATCCAGTCAGCTTAAAACAAACAAAGTAAAATAAACTCTGATGTAAAAAATGCTAAAATAAAACATCCTAGAAGTATAAACCTTCAACATTAATGTTCCAGGCCGTACAACCATGGCTGAGCTGTCTCCATGGCAACTGAGCATCCATCCTTGAACAGGAAGCATCCACTCCTTCATTTTGTGACTCTGATGAGTGAAGAGCAGGACAAGAACAAGCGTCAGTCGGGAAGCTTCCGGCTGCTGCAGCGGTCTTGACCGGAACCACACCCCCAACATAAACAAAATAGCACATACAGGATGTCGCTTTCAAAATAATAGCTCCTGCAAAAAAAAGGCAACAACTTCATCTGTTTGAACACACGCAAAATATAAAAAGAGAACACTCCAATCACCAGCTCAGGCAAGAAACTCACTGAACTCCACTGAGAAACAAGTGATGACCACACAAATCATAACTTCATACTTCATGTCCAAATCAAACATCATAATGTTGTTATTCCAGCAGCGTCTTGCGTTCCGTTAGGCAGAACTGAATCACATCCAGAAGCAGAGTTGATGATGTCATGATTCAGTCACACCCACGAGTACACACTGTGAGACTGCTATTTAGTCATGTTCCTGAGGGAACATACATGTTCAGCTTGTGCTCTTGCTCTATTCATGACAGTTACATGCGTTAACACAGAATTCCTCTGAACAAATGTGTGAGAAACGTGAGGCAACATAACCAAGAATATCAGACGAGAAGCCCGAATGCGACAGGTACATGAATGTCATGAGTCATGAGATGAGATGTGACTCATGTCCAATTTGGACTTGTCAAGTCAGTAATTCGATGTTCTCAGTTGTACTTGTGATCATGAAGTAACTCTTTAGTTTTCATATGCTGTCATCAACATCCGTATTCTGTATGTTTTTATGGAACACAAGCAGCCACTCATCAGGGTTCTCATTTGTGAAAACACATTTACGTGTTCCTGCCCTGAAAGAGGCGTGTCTGACACGCCATAACTACATTGAACATGAACACCTCTAAAAGATTGCCTGCTGAACTCTTATGGCTTTGACTGCGTGGTGTATCTGACACACACACACACCTGTACACTTGTGTATCCTAAAATATGAATGAAATATGATAAGTTCCTGTGTGGAGGCAGCAGTCACAGTCACAATACAATGATGTTTTTGTAATAAATGTGGCTACGGCTCCATGAACACCACAAAATTCTGCTTAGTTGAAATAATTTGGTCAAAATTGTGGCAAACAGTTCAAATTAAATCAAACATGTCACATGTGACTTTTCATGTAAATATATTTTAATGACACATCTTCACCTCAAGGCAGTCCGGTGGAGCAGTGGTCCTCCCTGTGGCCCCCAGCAAGAAGGTTGTGGGTGGAGCAGTGGTCCTCCCTGTGGCCCCCAGCAAGAAGGTTGTGGGTGGAGCAGTGGTCCTCCCTGTGGCCCCCCAGCAAGAAGGTTGTGGGTGGGGCAGTGGTCCTCATGGTGGCCCCCAGCAAGAAGGTTGTGGGTGGAGCAGTGGTCCTCCCTGTGGCCCCCAGCAAGAAGGTTGTGGGTGGAGCCCCGGCTGCAGCACGGGGTCTTTCTGTGTGAGTCTCCATGTTCTCCCTGTTCCTGCTGGGTTCTCTCTGGTACTCCAGCTTCCTCCACAGTCCAAAGACATCAAGAGGGACCAGGTTAATCCAGACTCTAAATTGACCGTAGGCGTGGCTGGGAGAGCCAATGGTTGTCTGTCTCTATGTGTTGGCCCTGCCATGGACTGGTGACCTGTCCAGGGGGAAGGCTGCTGGGATAGGCTCCCCCCCCCCCCCCACCACCACCCTGAACGGGACGAGAGGGGGAAGGTGGAGGGATGGATGGAGGGATGGATGGATGAATGGATGGATGGACGGATCTTCACCTCAAATATTTCGCTGCCCTTTCCAGTCCAAGCTTTTATTGTGAAATGCCTCAGCGGAAGTCATCACGTTGATCCAGTGTTTCTTGACAGGTGCGGACTTAAACGTTCCCTGTCGACGGCGATCGACTCTCCGTTGCGGCTTCAACTTGTCCCAACGTTTACTAGCGGATCAATTTACCGACAACATGTCGCACACCGTCATCACCAAGACGTCCGGTTCGGACGGGGGTCTGAACCTGGGCTACACCCGGACCATCCCGGGACTGCTGAAGATGGGACAGATGGTGAGAGGGATGGGTTCATACTCCATACCGGAATATATTTGGTTACTGTTCACGTGACCGTTAACAGCAGGAGAGGGTGTGGCTCTGATCCACCCATCAATCGATCAGTTGATGGGTGGATCGATCGATCAATCCGTGGGTGGATGATAGACTGATCGACAGATAAATGCGACAGTTAAGGAGGAAGTTGAGGGAAATTTCTTTGAGTACAAATGAGTGCCTGTGCACACGTGAGCAGGTGAAAGGTCACACATGCGCACTCCATTATAGCTTCATGTCAAAGAATCCACTAAGACTGGGCAGAAGTACTTTTTACTCAACTACTGAATTACTGGGTTTAAAATACTCACAGAGAAGTGCAGCTGTGGTCTTTGAAGAGCATCTTAAAACGTTCTGAACCATTTGCAAAGAAATTCTTCGCCCTGAAAGTGTATTTCACTTTTGAACAGATGTTTGGAAGGGAAATTGGGAACCTTTCCACTTTTGGGGCTGAAACATCATGAAATATTGTTCGGTTTTAGTTTCATGTATTTTGACTCCATGATTTTTGCTTTACTCCATCAAACATTTTGTCTCGTTTCAAATCCAAGTGTTTATT
The DNA here is from genome assembly GCF_037954235.1 of Aulostomus chinensis. Lineage (NCBI taxonomy): Eukaryota > Metazoa > Chordata > Actinopteri > Syngnathiformes > Aulostomidae > Aulostomus > Aulostomus chinensis. The sequence goes on from NC_141330.1 coordinate 114,060, forward strand.
GTCGTATTCACAGTAAAGAATCACGTTTCCCGGTCCAGACATGTTGGTGTTCTCGTCTGTGTGCAGCAGCGTCACAGCGCCGCCGTCTCAGGTGGTCCCTGTAGTGCAGATGTTGACAGACGCCGCCGGGCGCAATTTGATTTCGAGCTTTTTTTGTTTTTAACTCTCTTTTTAAAATCATCCACATGTCTGAGGACAACTTTTGCATGGGACGGGTCACCAAAAATGGGGTCTGTCCCTTGAAATCAGGGATGTCTGATCACCCCACTTCATAATGTTGCAAGAGCTCATGGCAGCGCCGCCATGTGTGAGTCGTTGTCACCATGAACGAGTGTGCACGAGCAAGCTCACACTTGTTCACTGTAGCTCAGAGCCAGAAGTTTTTATCTCAAATCAAAGAGTTTTTGGGTCACTCCTCACACGCCTGCACGAGAAGTTCTGGACTGAACTTGGAGGAAGTCTGGACTCAGGCCAACAGGACGCCACTTTAAAACTGAGCTTTAGATTCTTTTCTAGGCAGAGCCTAGAGAAATGGAAGTCAGCATGGGTCAGGCACCTGAGGAGAGGGAGGGCCTTGTACTGGACTTTGATTGGCATCTACAGTAGCCAATGGCAAAGCTGTCCAAAGGAAACACCGGTCTAAACACAGTCAATTGCCATTGACACAAAGTTATCAGGTGCCATTAGGATGCCACAGCAAGTATCGCTGGTACATTTGGTCCAGGTGCTTTGGGTGAGTCACCTGCTGCAGGTAAGTCACATGCAGAGATGATCACACCGGTGTCAGCCCCACTAATAGGGCGTCACAGCAACTCACATCAATATCAGATGAGCGTGACGGTCCATGTGACCAAAAGAGCCAGACCCGTTGGCGTGGCGTCAGCTAGCATGTGTGTTGCCCTGTAGACCTGGGGGTTACTTTCGCCTCCCTCTGCTATACGGATTTTGAATGATGCTTGATTAACCTCAGCCTGACTCGTCATGATCAGGGCCCTGGAGCAGTCTTCTTCATCAACTTCTGCGTCATCATCATCTTCATGACCATCACACGTCTGCAGTGGAACAGTCGGAGTGGAGGTCTCGAGAGGAACACGCCCTCTTTTAGGAAGTCTCTCGGACTTTGCCGTTCAGTGGTTTCTGTTGGCGCTACTTGATTTGGCTGCGTGAGTTGGAAAAATATATCAATGCAATGATTCTGACTGATTTTACAGTTATGATTCAATTTGTGATGTCAGAGGGGAGATCCATTTTTATGTAATAAGTAACATGTTAAATGAAAAACCTCATGAATGATGGTGGTGATTTTGGTGTGGGTTTGTATCAAACAGGGAGTTTGAATCTGCTGTTGAGACCTTCAACCTTTCAACAAACACTGCACGGTCCGGTCGTTTGAAAATTGCAGCAGGTCATATTTTGATTTGTAATTGATTTTGATTAATTTGGCAATGCTACTTGATCATATGATGGTACAGGTGGAAATGCACCTGAGATACTTTGAGGAGGGAGTGAGCTGATCTGCTGCAACCAAACTGTAGATGCAAATGTCTCTGATCACCCTGATCAACTCTGGGCTGAAACACACCGCACGGTAGCCAGCATGTCATATTGTGGTGGCCGCCGCAAATGGATGAAAGAGTGCAAAAGCCTGGAGAGCAAAAAGGGCAATCAGACTCTGATGTGGAGTAAATGTAGGCGGTCAAGTACTGATCCACTGAGACGTCCTTCGAGGGAGCTGATACCCATAGTTAGCTTAACACAGTGAGTGTTAGTGGGCTGTACCAAGGTGAAATTCTCAGTGGGGTTGTAACTTAGTGAAGGGGATTGCTTCAGTGTGTGATCTGGGTTTGCCACTGAGTTGGTCCTTGGCATCGGATGGTGTGGGTTGGACCTGCAGGTCCAGTTTCAGACAAAACTAATATGCTGTTGACGTTCCAGCTCGCCCTGCTCGTGGCCTTCCTGTGTGTCCTTTGTGCAATGGGTTGGACCAGTTGGGCAGCGTTCCAGTTCTTTGAGGTGGTGACACTGTGGTTCTTCCTCGTCCTCCTCGTCTTCTTCCTCATGCACCTGTTTCGGCTCCAGGGAAAGATGCCCTGCATCAACTGGCCACTGACGGTGAGCTTCTCATTCTTCATTCGTTTACCTTTGTCGTGTTCCTATCTTGTATTGGTACAGGCCACACCCACCTGAGCTGATGTCATGATAATGGTGTGATAATGGCTGAACCCCCGCTGCTGCTTCATCAGTCTTTGTTCTGTTTCAGGAGTTCTTCCACTACTCTGTCGGGACCGTCCTCATCTTCATTGCTTCCATCATAGCAGTGGGGAAAGGCATAGGAGTTTCGGCACTGGTGGCTGGATCAGTATGTAAACACTTATTTGAGCTTTGTAATTTCCACTCTGATTTGGTCGCTATGGCTACAACGGCCAAAAAAACAGTCGATGAGAGCTGTGCGGTTCAATTGAAAGAGTAAAGTTGAGGACGAGGACTTCACTACTAAGTTGGTGCTAAAATTCTGCAGCAAGGCACCTGCGACGGTGAGCATTTCAGATGCATTCTGAATGAATCTACCGCGGATCAACACATTGCCTCCTAGACTTTAAAAGTTCCTGCTCACCAACTGCTTTCAGTGAAAGTGGCAAACTTTTATCATGGAAGCTTGCAATGACCAAGGCTCACTTAAGGTAGCCTGACCTTTATGATGGTTCTTACTTTAGACACAAGCTTTGCTATTTGCCCCACCCCCTCAAAATTAATGAACTGAAGTGACCCTTTGCCAAGACCCACCATCCTTAGTTACTGTTGCTAAGTCCGTCCAGTTGTCAGAATAAGTGTAGCTTTCCCACTGTCACTGACTTCTCTCCCTGGAGAAATATTGTCTTTGTTTTAGAAAACAAGACTGTGATTTCTGACAGAAGAGACTCCGACATGCGTGTGTAGGATTTATTCAGTTTTTCTGACTGCTTCAGAAACAAAATCACATTCACGCAATAAAGACAGAAGCTGAAGCTACAGAGCAGAGTTGAGGTGAAGCGTCAGCTGATGACGGAGGAGCAGCAGTGCTCCTTTAGCGCTGGAAGCTCTCTGTTCCCTGTCCTTAGCAGTCCTGTGAGATAGCGTTAGCGAACCAGCCTAACGTTAGTCGCCTGTAGAGCTCAGTGCATCGGCCCTCCATGGCAGTCGTTACATACGTTGGAGCAGACCAAGCTGAGCCTGCTGGTCTTTGAGAGGTTCACCGACAACGCTTCAGGGTTTGATTTGGGTTTTAAGGGAAACTACGTGTCTCCTACCAATCTCTCCAGGTAATGAGCATCCCATGAGCCCCAGCCAGGCTCAACTAGTAGCCCTAACTAGCTACAAGTCCACAAAATCATCTTGACAATGAAGACGACCTGAAACTTTTGTATCTGATTCAACGGAGCGCCGCTGTGAAAGGATGATGGACATCTGCTGTGTTGTTATTGGCATGTCTGCGTTTTCGGGTGTGGCTGAGCAAAGGGCCAATTGTGGAAGTTTTGGAATCACAAAATAAATAAAATTACAGTCAATATTTTAGACTGAAAACCTAAAATTAAATCCTGGTGGTTCCTGAATCTTAAAACAGGCCTAAGAATGCTGGTCACATTTAACAATGATACTGAATTACAATACAAAATGTTAGCAGACTACAAAACCCACCTGTCCATCCATCCGTCATCCATCCACCCATCCCTCCATCTGTCCATCCATCCGTGCATCCATCCATCCGTCATCCATCTGTCCGTCCATCTATCCACCCACCCATCCATCCATCCATCCATCCACCCATCTATCCATCCATCCATCCATCCATCCATCATCCACCCATCTATCCATCCATCCATCCACCCATCCATCCATCCATCCATCATCCACCCATCCATCCATCCACCCACCCATCCATCCCTCCATCATCCATCCATCCATCCATCCATCCACCCATCCATCCATCCATCCATCCATCATCCATCCATCCATCATCCATCCATCCATCCATCCATCCATCCATCCATCATCCATCCATCTATCCATCCATCCATCCATCCATCCATCCATCATCCACCCATCTATCCATCCATCCACCCACCCATCCATCCATCCATCCATCATCCACCCATCCATCCATCCACCCACCCATCCATCCCTCCATCATCCATCCATCCATCCATCCATCCACCCATCCATCCATCCATCCATCCATCATCCATCCATCCATCCATCCATCCATCATCCATCCATCCATCCATCCATCCATCCATCATCCATCCATCCATCCATCCATCCACCCATCCATCCATCCATCCATCCATCATCCATCCATCCATCCATCCATCCATCATCCATCCATCCATCCATCCATCCATCCATCATCCATCCATCTATCCCTGGGAGGGTCCTAAATACAGGAAAGGTTTTAATTTGCAGGGACTGTTTGAGCGTGGAGGGAAATGAACAGGAAGTGCTGCTGAATAAAGACATAGACGCTGTTAAATTAAGTCATTAGTACATTGTTAGATAAGTCATTTAATAAGATTGATTGATATATTTTATTTGTGTATTCATTCTGACTTAATGCTGCTTTTCTTAGGTGTTTGGTTTCATAGCAACGTTTCTGATGGCAGTCAGTTTGTGGACTTCTTATAGTGTTTCCTGTGGCTCGCATCCAACTGGTACGTCTCGGCGCACCCTGACTCCGCCCCATTACACATCATACATGACCATTAGCAGGATTAAATCTAAGTTTTATCTCTGATTCTATCACTGTGGTTGTGTTAAATCGAGCTTTGACAACAATGCTAGCTGTGCTAACAACCCTACGCTGCTATAATAATGATATCGATGATAACTTTATTAACGATGCTAACTGCAACGACTAATGGGGACTATGTCTTTAACATTGAAGGTCTTTGTGTGATTGACAGGCGTGTTTGACATGAGAGGAAGACCATTATTTACTGCAGTGACACTTTTCCACCCCTCCTCTCCTTCCTCCCCTCCTCTCTTCCCTCTGTCCTTCCTCCCTTCCCATTCTCTCTTCTCTCTGTCTTTCCTTCCTCCCCTGCTCTCCCTCCTTCCCTCCCCGCAGGTGCAGCTGTTTAATGACCGACTGGTCATGAGGGAACAAGGTGGCAGCCTCTGTAACATGATGTGATGCGGTCAGTGTTCTGGTTAGCAACCACCTGGATCTTGAATTTCATTGGATGATAATTCTTACTGCATGAATGATGGACCAGCTGATCCAGGACCAGCTGATCCAGGACCAGCTGATCCAGGACCAGCTGATCCAGGACCAGCTGTCATTTGTAACAATCTGAAACACTAATTTTATGATCATCAGTGTAAACATGTGGGAGGAGCCGTTGCAGCATCATTCAGATTCCCGATTCAGTTTTAATGACTCTTTTAGTCACATGACCACGTGAAAGGTGCTCAGTGTCACATCAACACATCAGTATTTGAATCATTTTTTATATTACAATGACATGCGGAGCAAGCACTCATTTTCCTGGTTTTGTTGTCAAGACTACATTTCCCATGATCCCCTCTTCAGCCCCAACACAAATGTTTACATTTTTTAAATTTTTGTGTTAGTTTTCACTCAGTTGACGTTGGAAAAAGGACAGTGGCCTCATCCTGTTCAGTGCCATAAAGTGAAAGTGCCAGCCAACAGGATGTGTGTTTACAGTGTCGAGCTCAGTTTTCTTCATTTGCGCTCAGATGTTCAGTTTAGCTCTGTTGAAATATTCCTGCAGGAATAAATCAGGAAAAGCACTGGGACCTCTGAACTCTTTAAATAATTTTTCTTAGACATCCACTTAGGAAACAATGTAGCCCTGTTAGCCAGCCAGGCTAACTATTCTTAGCATGCTGAAATAGAACTCTGTGTATTCTAGTATGCTAACAAACATTAACAAGCTAATGTTTTGCAGAAAATGCATGCTAATGGCTGTGTTAGCATGCTAAAAATACTCAGAAGCTAAAACTACCCTGTGCAAAAAAGTAAAGAAAACATGCAGAAGTGAATTAATATAGCAGAAAGAGATATTAGCATGCTGTCTAACAATATTTGGTTATTTTCCAAATGTTGTCCTTATACATCCTGTTTGCAGATACCAACAAGCATTGTCTGAATCACTTGTTAACTTATCATGGAAAGAATATTCATAAACTGATATCAAATATCTATATGGTCCCTGAAAATCCAGAAAATTTTGGACTCCAATTTTAAATCAAAATGCATTCATCCACTGCTAAAAGCAGTGATATTATTATGATTCCCTCTTGTTTTTCAAAACAAAACAAACAGGAACCAGTTTTTTTTAAGTCTATGTCTGTTTTGAGGGACATTATCTTGTTGTTTTCTGCATGTGGGATTTGAACCACCAACACCAGACCGATCCTTGAAGTGTAACGACCCATGTAAATGTAAGGTGAGCTTGTCGTCCTCTTCCTCGCTGTTGGCATGGTTGCAACTCCCATAATGCACCTCTGTCTGCTGGGTTTAGAGTTTACTTAGACTTTCACAACAACGGGTTTTTATCGGATGGGACTGGTATGAATGGCCTTTGTGCTTCAAAATAACAAACTTAACGTTTCATCTTCGAATGAGTTTCCATCCCATGATGCATCAGGAGGGTACATCAGCTTTCAAAGTTGCCAAAACCAGAAAACATTCTGCAGAAACAGATGGTCTTTGTAAAAGTAAAAAAAGGACATAATGAGCTGGTGTGCAAATCAGCACGTACAGGTGGCTAAAACAGGCGCTGCCCTCCATATTAACCCAGACGGGGACATTTGCGGGTAAATGAAAAACGTAACTTTCAACCCTGCCAACAGGGTTTGAGGTTCAGAGAGTTCATAAAAGTGCATACAGAAGGGTTCACACAGTGAAGGAATCTCTGAAAAATCCAGTTGGAACAAGCAGAAAGTTATAGACATGTCATCACAAATACTTTGATGTCAGGGTTATTGAGGTTCAGAATCTCTGATTATTGATTGACTTTCCTACGCATGTACATTGCTTGAAAACACGATTCTGCTGTACATGGATGGACTCAAATGGACCCATTTTTACACAGCGCCTTTCTACCTTAGTGGCACTCAAAGCGCTTTACAGTGTCGTCTCATTCACCCTTTCACCCATTCACACACACACACTGATGGGGGAGCTGCCACACAGGAAGCTACCCTGCTCTCAGGAGCAGTCAGGGGTTCAGTATCTTGCTCAAGGACACGGTCACCGGCCACTCTACCTCTGAGCCACACCGCCCACATGAATGTGAGCAAACTGTTCATTAAGAGCATCGATTAAATTCAAACTCCTCAGATGCATGTTGAAATCATGGAAGTCTACTGATTAAATACATTGATGAACCCTGATAGAGATTCTGAATCAATACAGGAAGTAAAAATGGAGACTGATTTATTGTCATCCGCTCAAATGAAAACGACTTCAATAAACACATTGTGATTTGAAGTTATGATTTAGCAACACGGATTGTAAATTCTAAAACCCATGTCCCTAACAGACAGAAGCAAGAAGAAAAAATAATTGGGTAGTAAAGATGGCGTCAGAAGAACTGCTGCACCGTCATGAACGTCCTGGTGTTACCAGGCTGAGGTGACTCATTGATGAAGGGTTAGATCTGGAACCTCGCTGGGCGCCTCCTTCATGATGTTTCAAACATGCTGTCTGATTGTATTTCATTATTGTTGACTGATCCTGGTGCAGATATCCACATCAGTGTATTTTCTGCTGTGTGACCTCTGGTGACCTCAGTGTCTGTGCTGTTGAATGTTTCTTCTTTTAGTTCTACAAACATTTTGATCATCCAAACAAGTGTAACTGAGTGGAATTCTGCTACAGTTCAATGAGTTGTCATCTAAAAGAGGATTCGTTCTATATAATTATTAAATGGCACATCTTATTAGCTAATGCTAACATGGTTTTAATGATTATTGTATCTTATTAGCTAATGCTAACATGGTTTTAATGATTATTGTATCTTATTAGCTAATGCTAACATGATTCGAATGACGTTATATTGTTTAGGCAGGAAATGACTGTAGAACTAAAACTTGTGCTGCTTCATTTTTACGAGGAAACTCTGTGGATTGGAGGGAACCGTTTCTGTCTCCAGATCACTGCCTACTCTTGATTACTGATGATCACATGCCAAAAACCTCTATGTGGCGCTATGATGTCACACTGGCCTCCTGACGTTTCCTCTGAAGCACAAATGTTTCACTTTGATTGATGGATTCAGAATTTCTCCAAATATAGAGAGTCTAGCAAAGTCATTTTACCAGAAATGAGACGGGTGAAAATCATATTCAGGCGTGTCTCTACGGGTTCCTACGGGGCACTTGTGTTAATGCACACTGCTGGACATGGGGGGTCCTGACATGGGGGTTCATCACATGGGGGGTCCTGACATGGGGGTTCATCACATGGGGGGTCCTGACATGGGGGTTCATCACATGGGGGGTCCTGACATGGGGGACCTGACATGGGGATTCATCACATGGGGGGTCCTGACATGGGGGTTCATCACATGGGGGGTCCTGACGTGGGGGTCCTGACATGGGGGTTCATCACATGGGGGGTCCTGACGTGGGGGTCCTGACATGGGGGGTTCATCACATGGGGGGTCCTGACATGGGGGGTCCTGACTTGGGGGGTCCTGACATGGGGGGTCCTGACTTGGGGGGTCCTGACATGGGGGTTCATCACATGGGGGGTCCTGACATGGGGGGTCCTGACTTGGGGGGTCCTGACATGGGGGTTCATCACATGGGGGGTCCTGACTTGGGGGGTCCTGACATGGGGGTTCATCACATGGGGGGTCCTGACATGGGGGATTGGCAGGTTGGATCGCTGTTCAAATGTCAGGGAACTGTTTTCCAACAGAAAATCACAGCATGTCAGAGCCACAAGAATGTTTAGTTTAATGTTGCTGAGGTCTGAGACAGTCAAGTTGAGTTGTCCAGGACGTTCACGTCGTCCAGGACGTTCACGTCGTCCATGCGTTCAAGTTGTCCAGGATGTTCACGTTGTCCATGCGTTCACGTTGTCCATGCAGTCAAGTTGTCCAGGACGTTCACGTTGTCCAGGATGTTCACGTTGTCCATGCGTTCACGTTGTCCATGCAGTCAAGTTGTCCAGGACGTTCACGTTGTCCATGCGTTCACGTTGTCCATGCGGTCAAGTTGTCCAGGACGGTCAAGTTGTCCAGGATGTTCACGTTGTCCATGCGTTCACGTTGTCCATGCGGTCAAGTTGTCCAGGATGTTCACGTTGTCCAGGACGTTCACGTTGTTCAGGACGTTCACGTTGTCCATGCGTTCACGTTGTCCATGCGGTCAAATCCACTTCTGCATGCTGTGGGTTCACCACTTCCATTATTTGCCAATAGGTCTTGACCAGGACCGAAGCTGATACGTCTCCAAAGCTGTCACATGACTTAGGAGAGGTTGTTGTGTTCTGAATTATTCTGACAACAGTGGTCTTTATTCTTGAGCCTGCACCACATTGGTCTTGCTGTCTGGATGGGTTGTGTAGTGTCGTACAGTGAGAGCCAGCGAGTGATCAAGATCAGCACAGCATCAAGCACATAAACATGTAACGACCCTCTTGACCAGTAAAGAGGGGACGAGTGGCATTTTCACGTCCATGTGCAATGTCTGGGTCGTGACATCATCACAGTCCTGGGGTCGGGATTATGACATCATTGCATAGATATGACTGTGATTTTATTGTAATAAATGGATCACAATTATGCTGGAATAATGCCATCATTGAAGTGATTTGGACAAAATATGAGACCTCAATTTGTCAGGTGTCACTATGACAGCTACAGGAAGTTGGACGCAGTGTCACATTTGCGTCTTCACGCAGACTAACAGCTGCGTTGGTTCAAAGACACGCTAGCATCAGTGAGTGAGACTGAAATGTAAAAAATGATGTCAGTGCACTTGGATAGATGTTGACGTGTCCTCTGACCTCATCGCCAGTTCTCAAGCACAACATCCTGTTGTTGGTTTACGTGACAAAACTTAATACATAGTAACTCAGTAACTGTACATCAGAAGGGTTGTGGTTGCTGAACATGACTTTGAAGCATCCAGACTCCTTTGTTCTTGCTCCTGAACAAAAGTAAACCAGACTGTTAATTTCTTTATTTGAGCACAAATGTATTTTTCTGATGCTAATGACGATTCTCAAAGTGATGAAGATGATGAAGATCTCAATTTTAATGTTCAGGACCCTTATACAAGGGACCACTCTGCTGAGGGACATTGCTTGTCAGACACAATAGGTGAAATTAAAATTAATAATTGATTAGCTCATTAATTAAATTGATTTAGAACATGTCGAACCTGACCAGTTGAGGAACCTTTGACCACACAGTGATACAGATTTGATGTCACTAAATCATCAGATGTCTTCTGATGATGATGAAGTGTGAATATTGATGTTGCAGTGGATTCCAGTAGTTTCTATTATTTCAGCTTTTCTCTTCTAAAGTGCCTTCCTGTGCTGCTGGTGTTCAGGCCTGTTAGCCTGCTAACTATATTAGCCTGCTAGCCTTATTAGCCTGTCAGCTGTTACCAGCTAAAGGGTGGTCATAACTGAAGGTGTGTTTGAGATGAAGTGATTTTATTATACTGAGAAGGAAAATAATTCTATGTCACATGACTGAGATATCACATTACGTGTTTTTCTACATTTTTTAAGTGTGTGTGTGTTGCATGTTGTTAATTAAAGGATCATTGCACCAACAAATGCTTACACGCCTCTGTTTGTTTGGGTGTTTGGGATGGAAGCATCACTGACTGTTCAGGTGCTGGAGAGCAGCTGGCTCTTGGACATTAACCCACACGTCTTTACCTGACATCGACCAGGCATGGCACCTCTACTTGATGTGACGCCTCGTGGCAGCGTGACTCCACAGGTGACACTTGTCCTGACATCTTGATCTGAAGCTCTGACCCAATGCGATGCCTCTGAAATTTTGGTTCCAAAAAATTATGATCAAATGGTTCTCAATATAAAGTGATGAAATCAGTGATGATGTCACACTTGAGCATCAACAACGGCTGATTTATTTGCTTAATCAGCTTTCTGAGGAAAACTTTTCACGTTGACATGACGTTTGCATCTGCAGAATAATGCACTGAAACACCATAAGACACGGGCTCCACTGCAGGTTGAGCCGTCGCCATTAAGCCATTTTCATCACTTCAACCATTTCTTCAGCTGATGACCAAGGGGATTTATTCATGTGACCACTGACCTATCTGAGAATTGACAACTGAGGTGATGTAGTTCCATTAGGTACAAAATGAATCCCATAAATTTCATACGTTTACTGAGTTTCTTTGGCTGTTACATTAAAAAGCCAAATTTATAAAATCACCTTTTACATACAAGTTTCAGTCACAAGAACTTCCATCAAATGGTTGACGTGACATCTGACTAGCATAGCTGGTGTTCAACTAACCTGGCATGGTATCTAACTAACCCAGCGTGGCAAATAACTAGTCCAGTGAGGCATGTACCAGGCCTGGCTGGCATTTAGCCAGCCTAGTGCTGCATCTAAATCAGGGGTCTTAAACTGGTCCAGCACAGCGCCGTGTGGCTGCAGGTTTTCATTCCAACCCAGCAAAAGGGTTAACCCTAACCATCCATCCATCCATCCAATCATCCATCCAGAGTCTGGATTAATCTGGTCCCCTCTTGATGTCTTTGGACTGTGGAGGAAGCTGGAGTACCAGAGAGAACCCAGCAGGAACAGGGAGAACATGGAGACTCATCCAGAAAGATCGCGTGCTGCAGCCGGGGCTCCACCCACAACCTTCTTGCTGGGGGGCCACGGTGAGGACCACTGCTCCACCGGACCGCCCTGCATGCATTTGACACTTTATAACTTTATGTCAGGCTGTCTTTTGTCTTTGGTGGCAGAAGAATACAAGAAGATCTGTCTTTAAGTAACCTGAACATGATCCTGACTCACGGAGGAACGTTCGGGGTTATTGAGCTTTTGGCCAACTTTGACGAAATGATTGAGGAACAAAAGAGTGGACAGGGGGGCTAGAACTGGCCCCAGTAATTTGATACATACTGGTTACTGACGTGTGTGCGCACGTGTGATTAAAATGGAGCTGTTCTGGTCACGACCACTAGATGGCAGCATCACACCACTGAGAAAATTCACAATCAGCTTGGTTGTTAGCATTTACACAGTCAAATGTCTAGCACGAGCTAAATAGCCAACAAACAATTCAGGTTGTCTTCACAATTATTTCTTTTTTTTTATTCCAGTGTCCTTATTAAACAGTAACCTCATCAACATGACTGTCACATTTAGCATCAAATGTACCATGTTCATTTTCAAAACAAATACAGAGTTAAAACCAGCTGCTTTTTACGAAGTGGACACACTTACTCAGTGAAGCACCATTTTGATATGAACTCATCCATGTTGTTCACTAACAGATGAAATGGGAATTCCTGCCTCACCCTGGTTCTCACCGAGCGCTGAAACTCCACCAAAACCTTTCCACCTGAAGCATCTACACTTCACAACCTTTCGTGTCGCAGATGGAAAGCTTTGCTCGCACCACTGTGAAGTTTTAAGGCTGCCATGTCGATGGATCCATCCTTGTGTATCCAGAACCCAAGATGGAGCCAGTTTTGTTCCGACTGCCCCACTGTGACAGAGGACAGTTTTTAACCCTTTGAACAGAAGGCCAATCTTCTGCAGTCCAAAAACAAAGTGAAAAAAAGGTTTCTGGCTCCTGACCGAGGTGACAGCTTATGGACACAGTAGGTTTGATGTTTGACACCAGGCATTTGACAGCTAGCACCCCCTGCAGGACTCTCCACTCAAGGCCACCTGTCCTCCTCTTGGCTGGCGGATGTCTGCAGTCTTTTCTACCCCTCAGTTTCTTCCTATTCATGGCCTGGACCCAGTATTTATAGGTAGTCTTTCCAGCATCATTTGCAGGTTAACAGCAGCTCTATAGGCCTACAGTTGTGCACTACTTCAGTCTCTAGGTGTCTCATAGATTTGGTGATGTCATGAGACACATTGAGAGTATACAGTTGACAAATCTGCCAGATCTCTATTTTTCACAATCCCACTTCTGTCTCGATCATGAGTTTTAAAAACCTTCAATGAATAAATAAAACTCTCTCTAAAATGTTCATCCAACAACAACACAGTTGTTAAAATGCCAATATGCAGATCTGTGCTTGACATTTTCAGTACAAGCAGAGCAACAAAACTGTGGAAGGATCTGAGAAACCAGCAGGTTGCACCCTGCAACAACACCAAAATGATGCTTAAAACAATAAATAGCCATCCCTCCATCCATCCATCCATCCATCCCTCCATCCATCCCTCCATCCATCCATCCATCCATCATCCCTCCATCCATCCCTCCATGTTCTCCCTCTTCTCCTGTTGAGGGTGGTGGGGGTGGAGCCTATCCCAGCAGCCTTCCCCCTGGACAGGTCACCAGTCCATGGCAGGGCCAACACATAGAGACAGACAACCATTGGCTCTCCCAGCCACGCCTACGGTCAATTTAGAGTCTGGATTAACCTGGTCCCTCTTGATGTCTTTGGACTGCGGAGGAAGCTGGAGTACCAGAGAGAACCCAGCAGGAACAGGGAGAACATGCAGACTCCCACACCATGCCACCCTAAACAACAGATATAACATAAACCTGTCAGGTTTAAGCCCAGGTTTATGTTTGTGACCCATTTCCCTCCAAATGTCAGTGAGTCTGTGACATTCTACCAGCTGCAAGGCTATTGTGGGTTCCTTTGATCATCAGCCAGATCAAACCTCCTCCTGAAAATAAGAGCTCCTCTGGCCCACACCAAATCAGAACCAGACTGTCTAGAAACCGGACTCTGTCAGGGCCTGACTTCGTGCATAGACATCGATGAGACAAGAGTGTACTCACAACACTATCATCATCTCAGCGCTCCACACACTCACTTCTTCCTTTCTGTGTAGTTGTGTTGGTGGTGGTGGTGGGGGGGGGGGGGGGGGGGGTTGAGAAGGAGAGTGGGAGAGAGTTGGAGCGAGACAGACAGGAAGGGGGCGGCTGTGAGTGAAGAGGGTCCAGACCTGGTTCTGAGTGTCAGGGTCCAGCTAACTTTGATTGTGATAAACGGATCAGCAAGTGAACCAACGTGATGCTAGTCAAATGTTTGTTCCACTGGTGGTGTTCTGACCAGAACCCATCCAGGCTCTCAGGTCCTACCACCTCCATAAGACAGGAAGTACTCCACAGCTACCCTCCGGAGTCCTTCTTTCTTTCTTATGTCATGATATTGATGTATTCAACTTTAATGTCTGTTGCTTAGCAACTAACTCTTCGTTTGTCATCTCGCTTCCATGAGCTGTTTCTGTTGGATTTTCTCTTTTTTGAAACACACAAAAATGGAATGAAAGCAAAGGTGTTGTTTGACCTCAGGTGTGATCACCTGAGGGTCCGGGGTGGAGGTCACAAACCTCCTGAACCTTCTAACCTCCCAGGAGACGCTCCTCATGGCCCAGTTCTGTTGGTTTCACATGACTGGTTCAACTGGTCCAGTGACATCTCCCTTCAGTCACACACTCAGCAGAAAGAGCAGGGTGTCCATCTATACACCTTTAAAGCCGGCGGTGGTCAAGTTGTCACCTCATGGTCACCAACACAACGGAAGGAGGTTGTGTCTCGCTGCCCAGAGGAGGCACACTGAGTATGCTCTGAATCTGGCTACTTCCTGTTAGCCCTCTGCTAACTTGAATGTGGATCAGTATTTGAATCATGACTGTTAAAAGAAAACCCTTTTTCTATCATTTTGTTATCAGTGAGACTCCAGAGGCAGCTGAGCTGCATCAACAGTTTCATCATGACAGAGTCCACGAGAGAGTGCTCTGGTGTTCCTTCTATATAGAGTCTTGGGACGGTCCGGAGATGAACAGGCTGCACAAGGACATGGCGCAGCTGCTGGACACGCTCGTCTTATCCAGCTTGCATGAGATGTCACTTCTCGTTCATCTGGATCACAACGTTCATCTCACACTGATTTACAGAGTTGTAACATCTTTTGAACCAGAGTGACCAGCTGACATTTAGCAGGTTCCTACAGACACAAAGTTTTAATAAAGCTAATGACTGCTACCTAGGTCATATGCTATAGTGTCGTGTAGTGTAGAGCAGTGCAAAAAGGAATTATCTCTGTTCTAGTGTCCAATGAAGTCAGAATCTAAAAACAAGCAGTTTAAGAGGTTTACTTGTCAGCAAATTGACTTTGTTTCCTAGCAACAAAACAAAACTCCTCTCAGGATACAAGACCAAACCCATGAGCTGGGATTCCTGGTTTCACCCGGGTGACCCGGATTAAACTCCCAGTATGAGGCAAACATTTACCTGTAGTGTTCAACTGTCCAGAATTCACTGACATGGTAGACTGCGGCTCTGCTTGTGTCCATGAAATATGTCTCGTTAATTATGGACCAAAATGGGGACGGCAGCTCGTATGACAGCGTGTGATGGTGTGAACAGCTCATGGAGGGAAACTACTGCCGCTGCATCAAACATCTCTGGTGGTTCGGTTGGTCAGGGACAAGCATCTTGAGTCGACTCTCTCCTGCTTTAATCTCTGATAAACGTGAGACAAGTAACGCCGGCTGCTGCTGCGCTCTCTTATCAAGTCTGATGTCTCTCGACCATCAGCTGATCTCTCTCTCTCCCAGCTCACCACCTGACATCATCCAAAACAAGAGTGTAATTCCTTCAGGACTAAAAATATCAGCGACAGACTGAGGGGATGAGTCGATCTACACAGCAACAAATAAAGGGGTTTCCTCCCTGCAGGCTGTGGTTGCTGCCTGGCCAGGTAAAAACTGTGGCGACTAAACACGCTGAGCGACTACGATGCTAACGTTGGTCTTGTAGATGTTTATCTGCATCCTGCGCAGGGATGTGATGTCTGGTGTTCTTCAGTTGCACTGCTGTGTGTGTGTGTGTGTGTGTGTGTGTGTGTGTGTGTGTGTGTGTGTGTGTGTGTGTGAGAGAGTGAGAGAGAGTGTTTGTGTGTATTTTTGTTTGTATGTAAGTGTGTATTTGTATGTGTGAGTGTATTGTGTGTGAGTGTGTGTGGACGTGTGTGTGCGTGAGTGTTCCTATGTGTGTGGGAGTATGTGTTTGTGTGTGTTTTGTGTGGATGTGTGTGTGAGTGTGTACGTGTGTGTTTGTTTGAGAGTCAATCAATCAATCTATTATTTATATTTATTTTAAACTCTGTTCTGGATTTTACTGGAAGCCGGTGCAGCCACGCTAAGACGGGGTGATGTGGTCTCTGCTCCTGGTTCCTGTCAGGACGCCTGCAGCTGCGTTCTGGACCAGCTGGAGAGCCTTTAACCACTTGTTGGTGCAGCCTGATAATAAAGAGTTACGATCGTCCAGCCTAGAAGTCACAGGTGCATGGACTCGTTTTCACCTGGAGACAGAATGTTTCGGATCTGAGAGAAACTGTGTCGATGGAAAAAGGCGGTGCTAGAAATTCCATTGATGTCGGAACTGAAGGACAAATCCTGATTTTTTGTTCCCTGATTCTTTTGTGTGGGGGTTTTAGTGTCAGTAGTCCCCCCCCCCCCATTTCCTGTGGCTGAAGCCTCCCTCTTCCAGCTTCCCTCCTTAACCCAACTGCCACACTTCAAAAATGTCTTCGCTGTGGTTGCATAGCAACAGCAAATTGCCCTCCCGCTTGAAGCATGAGTGAACAGTCACTAAACAGTTTGTTGGAGTCCCCACAGCACAGACGAAGGAAGCTCCTCCAGTTGGGGCCACGCCCCCTGGTTGGACCCTCAGGACAGGAGCCCTCTGAAAGAGTCCTGGGTGTGTCACTGTCTGACATCAAGACATCTCTGAACATCAGTTATTTCTTCACCAAATACATTTGAATCCATCGTTGAGCCTAAACTTGCATGATTGGAATAAGTGAATTGCTCCGCCTCCTGCAGGTGAAGCATTCGTTAGCGACACGCCCCCTGGATACAACACACCTGCTGCTCAGGTGGGAGGATCAACATACTTGGACAGTAAAGCTTGAACTCTTGAGTTTCTGGTTCCACAACAGCCGATTTGATCGATGTCAATCAAGTTTGACTGATGGGTGTTCGGCACCACTATGAAAAGCCAGTACTACAATTCACCATTGCAACTGTGGTAATACATGTACCTTTACCCTGTGGAAACAGAAATACTCATACGTACGTACAGCAGTTTTTATTTAAGTTTTAATCACACAAAAAACAAGTAGAAACTGATGAAATGGTATTGAATATTATTATTTCCATCCTGCAGTCCTGCAGGCTAAAAGTGAACTCAGCCCAATGAAATAACGGTCACCCTTCAAACAAATGACTGGAAAGTTTGCCGCTTCAGGGCAGCAGAAACCATGAAAACTATTGCTGAAAATTGCGTGTCAGAAAAGGTATGAAATCCCCAGGAAGCCAGTCCACAGACAAGACCTGAGCCTCACACTGTCCCAGTTAGGCCCTGTTACCCACAATCCAGAGACCGGAATTCTCTTGGACCTTGAATCCTCATTTCAATTTGTCTGCAGTTATACATAGTCTGATATTACTTCTTCCCCATCATGCAACAGCTGCATTCGTAACTGACCTCTGATCATGTGACCTCATCCACCCATCCACCCATCATCCATCCATCCATCCCTCCATGTTCCCCCTCTTCTCCTGTTGAGGGTGGTGGGGGTGGAGCCTATCCCAGCAGCCTTCCCCCTGGACAGGTCACCAGTCCATGGCAGGGCCAACACATAGAGACAGACAACCATTGGCTCTCCCAGCCACGCCTACGGTCAATTTAGAGTCTGGATTAACCTGGTCCCTCTTGATGTCTTTGGACTGTGGAGGAAGCTGGAGTACCAGAGAGAACCCAGCAGGAACAGGGAGAACATGGAGACTCACCCAGAAAGACCCCGTGCTGCAGCCGGGGCTCCACCCACAACCTTCTTGATGGGGGCCACAAGAAGGACCACTGCTCCACCGGGCCTCCCATGTGACCTGATACTCATCATAAAAACTCTGCAACAAAGAGCAATACATTCATTCAATCAATTGATCATTTTGAACATCCGTTGATCCAGCAGCTCCAGCAGGAACCTTAAACTTCCCATGCCACATGAACCAGCTCTGACTGGGGGATCCCCAGTGTCCCTCGGCCATCTTGGCGATGTGGTCCCTCCACCTGTTCCTGAGTCTGTCTCGCACCTCCTCCCAGCTGGACACACCTGGAAAAATCCAACATCCCGAAATAAAACCTGTCATCACAACAACAGGTTTGTCGCACCTGCTTATACCAGTGCAAACGTGTGCTGGTGCTGACCAGCCTGATTTTTGTACTCGAGTGTTTGAAGTCCTGGGACTGTTCAGGCAGAGGATGGAGGCTGACCCACTTACACGCCGACACACTCCATACCAGTAACCTCCCAATCAGATTCCTTCCGGGTGTGTGTGTGTGTGTGTGTGTGTGTGTGTGTGTGTATGTGTGTGTGTGTGTGTGTTGGAGGGTCATAAATCATGGCTGCATGCAGATGATCATCCTGAATGGATACGGTGTGTGAGTGTGTGTGGAAACTGAAGAGATCCCACGATAGAATTCCTATGGATGTGTTTGCCATGGTTTCCATTGAACTATCATCCTGCTGATTGGTTCCTTCAGCACCACGGCTCCAGGTGAGATTACTGCAGGTTCACTAGGGGTCTTCAGTTCAGTGGGAAGAGCTGGAGGGCCCACATCATTTACATAAGAACATGTCATGTGAGCCAAACTCATTAATCATTGCAGGTGAAGTTCACTTTGCAACATTCATGTTCCCAAGTTGATCCTCCGTTCTTTTATGTCTTTGAATCGTTATTTCAACTTATTTTTCATGTTTTCAGAAGATTTTCACAGACAAAATAGAATCAAACATTCCTGCTGAAAAGCCCTGAAAAATCCCACCTTTGACCCACCAGAGAAGAAGCAAACCAGTACAAGGACAGTGAGATCTTTGAGCCCAGTTGGAGTCCAGTATGATATCAGTTACATATTAAGACATGAACAGATGACAAAACTTAACGAAAAATGAGATTGTTAATGTCAAGAAGGTCAAGAAGACAAAGCCTGAGAGGGAAAGGGCGGCACAGATGGCAGGCCGCACACGCACACAAACATGTATGCCTGTCCTTGTGGGGACCAGTGGGTGTGGTAGAGCCTCCACATGAGCGTAGGACACTTCAGCTGGTCTGACCTGTTTCATCACTTCCTGTGGGTGTGTGTAGTCAGTCATAAGTTGTGGTACCCACCTGGTGGTTCTTAGCCCCAGAATGGGCTCATCTGTAGAGCTGTCCAGTCCAGCGTTGCTGTCCTGTCTTCTACAGATGAAGGCGTTGGATGTGCCGTCCGGTTGATGGTCTGACGTGACTACAGAGGACACAGACAGCTCTTCTGCCTGGACTGTCAAGTTACCGTGTTCAAGTAACAGCTAATCATTTATCCTCATGGATGTCTGGCAGCAGCCAGCAGACAGCATGTGATGAGACATCCTGTTATCCCATCTGCAGATGGCAGGAGGGTCCATCAGAAATATAAGGTGGCCTTGAGGGATAAACCAGGAGCTTAACTGAGTTTTCATGTTTGTGTCCTGCTGTGTGTGGCTTTTATGGATTTGCAGTGTGTCAGTGGTTGTTCTGTTGCTTCGCCCGAGTGCTGCTGCTGCTTGTTGTGAGGCCTTGAGGGACAACAGCTGAGTAAACCCAGCCACAGGTCCACCTCGCATGATCCACAGCTGATCTGCTGGGGCCTGCTTGAATGCGTAGCCCACACACTTGCAGCACGGCAGCTGAGCCGTGTCTGAGCCTGAGGTGTTCGAGATGAGGCCAAATTGTTGCTATCAGGCAGCAAGCTGATCTACGTTCTGTTCAGGTGTTTGTGTTCATGAATGAAGGATTAAAGAGTCCGTCTGAAATGGAAAGAGCAGTTGAATGGAAAGCTCAAAAAGATAATCACATCAGCCTGGGCCCTCCCACCAGACTCAGTGCCAAGTGGCCTCTTGGTGTCTTTCATAACCCTCCTTACAGCCAAAGGTTCACCTGGGTGTCTCTGTCTCTGGTCTCTGCTACAGGAAACTGGCTGAAGAGAAAAATGAGGAAACCCATTCTGAAAGTCAGCCTGGCTGGATACAGTGTTACGAAATACTGCCATATTGGATTCGGTCCACAGAGGGACCCTTTAATTGATCCTGTTGACAGGTTAATTAACCACCTGACACACCTGGAATGTTACCTTTCAGGCAGCTGGATCGTTTCAAAGATCAGTTACACTTTTTCTCCAGCCACTAGAGAAAAACTGCAGATGCTGATGTTCCAGCTCTACTGCTCAAGAGGTGCTGCCAGGAATCTTACATTTACAGGACAGTGTTACAGTCTTTTAGCGGGGAAAACAGGACCCAAGCATAGATGGCTTTCAAACAAAGATGTTTGATATACAAAAGGCAAAGTCGCAACACAAGTAACTCAAAGTACAAAAGGAAGGAAAAAACAAGGTATCAAATAAAGTGGTCAAAAGGTTTACGTCCTGGACAGATGAAAAGTACAAAAAAAACAAGATAAAACCAAACTAAACAGAAGAACTCACATGGAACATGGAGGAGCTGAGAACACGGCAAAACATGAAGCAGGACACATGCACAGACACTGACAATAATCGGACAAAGGAAATACAGAGGTTAAATACACAGGGGGAATGAGAACAGGTGGTACAAAGAACATAGGTGAGACACATGAGGGACTCATGGAATGGAACACAGGAAGACAGGACACCAACTACAAAATAAAACAGGAACACGAGACAAGGATCATGACACACTGGGGTCACCTGCTAGCATGCTACATAAGGTCAGCTAGCCAGCTAAAGTTCACATGTTCTCTAAAAGATGCTTCATGATTAAAATGGATAAGACGACCTACCCTCTCTTTCAGCTGCTCCTTCCTGTCTTTCAATTTCCACTGAAGGACAAAATAACTTCCAATAATTGTTAGAATGCTGTTTTTAAACTGTGTTCTTATCTGCGCTACCAAGTCAGGTTTATTTGTGTGGCACCAAGCCCCAACCAAAGTTCTGTCCTGACTCTGTCCAAGTAGAGCAGGTCCAGCACCTCCCTCCTTCAATGAACCTCCACCCAACAATTCTCCATCAGCAGCACATCCTGCAACAGCAGCCACCAGAACCTTCCTTTACCAGCAGGAAGGTGGAGCAGATCCAGGATCAGTGGGGACGGAGAGAGAGCAGGAGAGCAGGACAGAGACAAAGACAAAGAATAGAGGAGGACAGAGAGACAGAAGGAAAGAGAGGGACAGAGAGAAAGAGAGAGAGAAAGGAGGGGAGACTGATGGACAGAGACAAAGACAGAGAATGGAGGAAGACAGAGAGACAGAAGGAAAGAGAGGGACAGAGACAAAGACAGAGAATGGAGGAAGACAGAGAGACAGAAGGAGAGAGAGGGACAGAGATAAAGAGAGAGAGAAAGGAGGAGAGACTGATGGACAGAGACAAAGACAGAGAATGGAGGAAGACAGAGAGACAGAAGGAAAGAGAGGGACAGAGATAAAGAGAGAGAGAATGGAGGAAGACAGAGAGACAGAAGGAGAGAGAGGGACAGAGATAAAGAGGGAGAAAGAAGGAGAGACTGATGGACAGAGACAAAGACAGAGAATGGAGGAAGACAGAGAGACAGAAGGAAAGAGAGGGACAGAGATAAAGAGAGAGAGAAAGGAGGAGAGACTGATGGACAGAGACAAAGACAGAGAATGGAGGAAGACAGAGAGACAGAAGGAAAGAGAGGGACAGAGATAAAGAGGGAGAGACAGGAGGAGAGACTGATGGACAGACGAGGACGTGAGCAGGTGGAGCTACGGGTGGCAGCTGGAGCCTCTTCAGGTCTGGAGCCTCCTCCAGCAGCACCAGGATCTGGGATGAGGGGAGAAGAAGAGGAGTTAGTAACACGTCTGAGGACAGGAGGAGGAGCGAGAAGCCCAGTGCATCATGGGAGATCCCAGCAGTCTGAGCCTATAGCAGCAGATCTAAGGGCCAGCCTAAGCAGTCCTGACTATAAGCCTGATCAACAAGGAGGTCTTAAGTCTGCTCTTAAACCTAGAGAGGGGGTCTGGGTCCTGGACTGAAACTGAGAGACGGTTCCACAGGAGGGGAGCCTGATAGCTGAAGGCTCTGGCTCCATTCTACTGTTAGAACTCTAGGAACCAGCAGGAACCCTGCATCCTGGGAGTGAAGGGTTCTAGCTGGATCATAGGGGACTAGGAGCTCTGTCAGGGATGAAGGAGCCTGACTGTTGAGGACTTTGATGGTAGAAGGAGAATTTTAAATTCTGTTCTGAATCTGACAGGGAGCCATGCAGAGAAGCAGTCCAGGAGAGACCTGGTCTCTGCTACCAGTTCTAGTCAACACGCAGCAGCAGCGTTCTGGACCAGCTGGAGAGTCTTTAGGGACCTGTTAGTCCAGCCTGGTAGGAGGGAGGTGCAGTTATCCAGCCTGGAAGTGACAAAAGCAGGGACTAGTTTTTCTGCATCTTCTTGAGCCAGGATGTGTCTGATCTTAGCGATGTTACGTAGATGGAAGAAGGCGTCCTGGAGGTTTGTTGAATGTGGGAGTTAAAGGGTCCTGGTCAAAGAGAACTGCTAGGTTCCTACGGTGGTGCTGGGGGCCAGGGTGGTGCCATCCAGGGTACCTGTCTCATCAGATCAGGTGGTCCTCAGGTGTTTGGGCCCAGCACAAGAACTTCAGTTTATCAGAGTTTAATAAAGGAAATGATGGTCCTCCATGTTTCCTGTCCTTCAGACAGGCCTCCAGTTCAGTCAGCTGGTTTGTTCCATGTGGATCATTGATGAGTTCAGAGTGTCGTCTGCATAGCAGTGAACATTAATGGAGTGTTTCCTGATCATGTGACCTAGAGGAAGCAGGTACACGGTGAAGAGGACTGGTCCAAGCACAGACCCTTGTGGAACACCAGAACTGACTGTAGTGGTCTCAGAGGAACCATCATTAACTGGTACCAACTGAGATGACCTAGTAAATATGACCTGAACCAGCTTAGTGTGGTTCCTTTAATACCAGTGACAGGTTCCAGTCTCTGTAGAAGGATATGGTGGTCAATGGTACCAAAGCTGCACTGAGATCTAATCAGACCAGCACAGAGACCAGTCCCTCATCTGGTAACAGTAGGAGGTCACTGGTACCTTTGACTAGTTCTGTTTCTGTGCTAGGATGAACCTGGAACCTGACTGAATCCTCCAATCAGCTGTTGCTGTGGAGAAGTCACAGAGCTGTTTAGCAGCTGCTTTCTCCAGAACCTTGGAGAGAAAAGGAAGATGTGAAGTTGGTCTGTAGTTGGTAGAACTTCTGGATCCAGGCTTGTTTTTGAGGAGGGTTTAATTCCTGCTACTTTAAAGGACTGAGGGACGGAACCAGATACCAGCGCCACATTGATCATATCTAAGAGGGAGGGGCTAACGAGGGGAGAGAGTAGTGCTGCTACTAGACACCTCCTACCACTAGTAGTACTGGTACTTGTCGTACTACCACTAGTATTACTGGTACTTGCAGTAACATCAGCATGCTGATAGTACTAGTGTCAGCACTAGTACGTTATTGCTGATATCCAGTTGAAGTTTAGGCTTCAGTAGCTGGTGGCTGTCTCTGTCTCTGTGTCTTTTTCTCTTATTTTAAAATCAATAAAATTGGCTCAAGGCAGATGTGAGCATCTATATTTAGCTTCATTATCAGGGTTGGCGAGGCCACATATGAAGTTTAGTGCTGTAATTAGTGGATTAGCATCAGCATGGATTAGCATGTGCAGCACGGAGGTTGAGGAGCTTTGATTGTAGTCTGAATGTGTTTATGCTCAAATTATCATAATATGATCCTCCCAGACTGAGCAGCACCCTCTCATTAGAGAGTTAACACACACACACACACACACACACACACGCACACACAGGCATGCACACATGCACATACACACAGAGCAGAATACTAGTGTATCCAGCTGAATTAATGGAGTATTTTCAACACTCACCAAATGAGACCAGGAATGCTGAGGGTGTGGCACGTGTTTCTCCACCAGCAGGTCAAGAATGATCCTGGGATGCCGCCTCCGCTGGCTGCCATACATTTAAGATCCAAACATGCGAGTTTGTGTCACAGGTTATCAGAAAACACCACCATGACCTGAGGTTTGTGATGCCTTGATGCCTGGTACGTGGTGTTGAGATTCATTTAGTCATCACCCCGCCTTCAGGGAGACATGCATATGTCTTCACAAGCCAAAGAAGGGAGTCATGTTTAAACATGACGCTCCATGTGAGAATCAAACAGTTCCAGCAAGTTTGTTTAACCAACTTTGGTGAGAGATTGGTCAGATAAACTCTGGGTCAGAGAGAGAACTAGGACTTGTCTGGTTGGTTAGATGGTGGTGGCTGCTAAAACGGGGACACCAAGTGCTCTGTTTTCAGTTGAGGTCAGCTGGTCTCCATGGCAACAGCCTCCGATGCAAACAGCTGCTCTCTGTGGAGATTAAAGGATGAAGATGGTGAGGAGGAGGAGATTCAGCTCATACCATGATGATTCTCAGGTTGCTAGTGCAATGGTGTCACTGCTCCAGGGTGTGTGTGTGTGTGTGTGTGTGGGTGTGTGGTGTGTTTGGGGGGGCTCCATGAGAACGTCATCATGTCACATTTGTTGTGGGTGTTTTTGTGTATCAGCTGCATTTGTTGGTAACGGCCAGGCATCATTCCGGTTGCCGTTATTTAGAGCATTTGCAGTACACGAAGGCTTTTCAGGAACAGAACAATAGAAAAGTGGTGTAAGCCTATGTGTGTGTGTGTGTGTGTGTGTGTGTGTGATATCGTTAATATAATGTCCAAGCAGTACATGAGGACACGTCTCCTCCAGGATGAAGGAAGTGCTCAGTAGCAACTCATGTGGATTACGATGATGAAAAAACTGTGCGCAGAATTCACATGAAAACATGGCGCGCGCAGGAAATGCAAAAAGTGCATACTGACAAAAATATTCTGATTTACAACAAAATACACGATGTCCTGTCAAGTTAATTTTTTTTACAAAGTGCCGTGAGCCTTCTTTAGTGTGTCAGCAGCATCTATAAATGAGGCCCCTGTTGAGTCTGGAAACAAATGCTTCTGGACAGTTTAGCTGATGCTAGCTGTCACTCTTCGTTAGCTTCCAGCTAAATATACGTAGCTGGCTCTTTCTGCATTCTGGAGTCACTGAGAAGTGATGTAAGGGGGGAAACATCTTTGTGCACTCAAGACTCCTATTAGTGAATACTTGGAAGGTATTGATACACTTTTAAATTGCAGTATCAATTTAATCTGAACTACATTTTTATGACTTAAAATAAAGATTAAATTTAGAACAATTTAAAGCTTGTTATTGTTCATCTGAGGTTCCTCAGGTGAACCCGAGTCCTGTTTATCAGGTAGTACTTGTTCACAATAATAATAATAATGATAATAATAATAACAATGTATAACTTTGAATTCAAGTAGTACCACAAAACCAATGTTATACGTCTTTGATGATTCTTGCCTTCAATAAATCTGCTTTCATGTTTCATGGTGTCTCTAATGAAGGTCATAACGTGTTTTTTTTAATTTCATCTAAAACTTCAAAGAAACACTGTCAGTATTTCCTCTGAATCATTGATCATTTGAGCAGCGTCAAATATGTGAGCCTGTGAATGCAGCCGTCAGGAAATCAGGTGATGAACGAAAAGGCACCAGTGTGGCTCTCTGGGTGCCATCATGCGTGTCGTCTTACTCACCGTTGCATCATCACCACCGTCCAATTGAAGCAATCTGCTCTCAGGAAATTGGAGGGAAAGAAAAAAACCTGCATCACAGCTCATCGTGTCTTCCATCAGCAGCGCCGAACCAAGGGCCCGAGGGGACCACAAGTGCCCCTTCACCAGCTTCCTGTCACCATCTCTCAGGGTCACATCCCCATCATCCTCACCAACTTCCAAAGATTCTCAGACAATAACACGTCCTGAACGCCACATCGAAGCCACCGTGTTTCCACCAGTTCAGTATATTTTACTAGGTGATGTTGCGATGGATCGAGTCATGTTAGTTTGATGTAAGTTTTCATAGGGAGTCTTTGGGCATCTTTGGACAGTACATGAACAAAATGGTTGCTGCGGCGATCATCAGAGTCCTGCCGCAATTTCTGTTTCGAGGACAACTGGAACAGTCGCTAATTCAAAACAGTTGACAGGGAATGTCTCATGACGAATGCATCACTGGGAAATCTCTGCACATTTACATCATCATTGTGTTTGTTGACTAGCACTGGACATTTAAAACTCACATAAACACAACTGAAATGAATCTTCTCGAAGAGGGACTAGTACACCTAGATAATGTGGGCGAGGCTCTATTTACAGGTATAAGGAGTGCATAACACACTAATGATAAGGACGATGTCATGAAAGATGCACTTGATGTTTGTGTACAATGTTTGGTGGTGAGACAGGAAATTAGTTAAAACTAATAAAGCTCATGTGTTTATGTTCCCCTCTGAACTGCTCCAAGTGTGATGACTTGGCATCAGAGTGAGAGCCGCACCCAAAAGCAACAAGGGGACGAGGAAGGTCTATTGCAGGGAGAGGGATAAGGACACCAGGGAGCAGTCGGGGGCTCGTGACACCGATCAGGGTTACATGAGGTGGCGGGTGAGAGGGAGGCACTGGGAGGGAGAGATGAAGAGATCAGGTTTGTGCAGCGGTGGAGCAGTGGTCCTCACTGTGGCCCCCAGCAAGAAGGTTGTGGGCGGAGCCCCGGCTGCAGCACGGGGTCTTTCTGGGTGAGTCTCCACGTTCTCCCTGTTCCTGCTGGGTTCTCTCTGGTACTCCAGCTTCCTCCACAGTCCAAAGACATCAAGAGGGACCAGGTTAATCCAGACTCTAAATTGACCGTAGGCATGGCTGGGAGAGCCAATGGTTGTCTGTCTCTATGTGTTGGCCCTGCCATGGACTGGTGACCTGTCCAGGGGGAAGGCTGCTGTGATTGGCTTCAGCCCCACCACCCTCAACAGGAGAAGAGGGGGAACATGGAGGGATGGTTAGAACAGGTAAACAAAGCAATATGGACTAATAACTCTAGGTAGGGTTAGGGAGAGCTTGAGAGTTGACTGATCTCCCTGCTGGCAGGTTGGGGGAGGGAACAAGCGGTCATTGGGAGCACGTGGGTTGATTGCAGACATGCTGCAGGTGTGCAGGTGAGAGAGTGCGCTCCATCGATGCCGTCCCCTCACACGAAGTCCATCACACTAGAGGGCAGTAGGTGTGAGGGCAGCCTAAAGGAGCGAATCAACCACAATGAGAGCAGGCTGCTTCCCTCGTATCGCTGTCTGTCCTGCAGGTCATCATTGTTATGGAGACCAAGGGTTCCATTACTTAAATATTATTTATTGTATTTGTGTTGCTATGAACAGTATATTTAAATAATAGGCACACACCTTTGTGGTAATGTTTGTTGAAGCAGCAAACATTTTCTGTGCCATGAAGGAGCTCTGGGGGGGCGGGAAGCCCAGGGGGACTGGCCATGCTGACTGTGTCAATGAAAATCCCAGTGTCAGTCAGTGGTCATCGCTGTGCAAGGCATGGTATTTTGGGTTTATCAAGTTTGTTTCATGTATATGAGTCAATTTCAGGAATCAGTGTCAGTACTCACCTCTTCCTGGGTCACCCATGTCAATGCGTGATTGAGTCATCTGTATTTCTGTAAATATTTAGTCAGGTTATGTTATTGAGATGGAGCTGGTTTTATTGTAGAGTATGGTTGTGGTCTCACCTACACTTCATGGCCTGGTCTGTCTAATTTCCTGCAGCCAGGAGGGTATAAAAGGTAGTCAGGGGTTTTTAATGTAAGTTGATGCTTGGTGTCTCATGCAGAGAGCAATAAACGGCACCTTGGTGTTTGCATGTCTGTG
The DNA here is from genome assembly GCF_037954235.1 of Aulostomus chinensis. Classification (NCBI taxonomy): domain Eukaryota; kingdom Metazoa; phylum Chordata; class Actinopteri; order Syngnathiformes; family Aulostomidae; genus Aulostomus; species Aulostomus chinensis. The sequence goes on from NC_141330.1 coordinate 142,173, forward strand.
TAGGTTCTCATTCATCCAGGTCATCGTAGATCGAAGCGAAGTAAAATCTGGTCAACTGGACGTAAGTTTATCTTGAAGACGTTTCACCTCTCATCCGAGAGGCTTCTTCAGTTCAGAACTGAAGAAGCCTCTCGGATGAGAGGTGAAACGTCTTCAGTTCTGAACTGAAGACGTTTCACCTCTCGCATGAGAGGTGAAACGTCTTCAAGATAAACTTACGTCCAGTTGACCAGATTTTACTTCGCTTCGATCTTGGTGTTTGCACTTTACTTCCATCTCATGCCTCATTTTAAAAAGAATATTCAAAGCCATCGCCGGCCAATCTAACAATCATCGATAGCCATCAAAACCTGTCTGAGCAAGGACTGACCTCCTCATGGTGTCAGCTCAGGTGAGCTGTTGTCAGCAGCTTCAGAGGACAACAACGTTCAGGGCTATTTTAGGTCGCCATTTGACCTTTACATGACAGGACTATTCAGCAGAGGCCGACCTTCTGTCCAATAACAGTCCTCATATGAAATAAATGAGGTTGATACCGAGATCCGCCTGCAGGTCTAATTAAGAGGACACGTCCCATTTAGCAGACACAGAAATGTTTTTAATTTGCTGCAACATGGAAACCTCGTTTCCCAGATGCCTTTGAGTTTTCTGCTGGTCAGAGCACATCGATGTTGTGAGTTTGGACATTAAGTGTTTGGTGAAGGAGGGCATTGTCTGATCGTTAAAAAGAAAAAGCTTTCATCTTTAAAAAGTGAGGAGTAAAAGTGAACTAATGTGTTTCATCAATCAGCCAGCAAATCAACTCAGGACCGTCTGAAGGCGACACCCCCTCAGAGATGTGACTGCACTAAAATAGGTAAACAAATTATGTCAGTTCCAAAGGAGCTTCTGACTGAATTGTACAAATGAAGCTGGTGCTCAAGTGACTGGAAAGTCATTTTTGCTTGTTTTTCTTGTGTTGTCTTGCCCTGTCTAATCAGACCAGCACAGAGACCAGTCCCTCATCTGGTACCAGTAGGAGGTCACTGGTACCTTTGACTAGTTCTGTTTCTGTGCTATGAGTGAAGGATGACCATTATACAATCTCTTCGGAGTCCTCAAACCAACAACTGCACTGTGTTTATGAGCTGAAAATCAAAGAATGTCTTTGTTACCAAAGCCGATACTCAATCACTATTCCACTAATTCATCTATGTAGGGCTTTCTGGAGTCTCAGAAGGTCAACTTTAATCTCCAAAAGCACAATGAAAAAAGCCATCTTTTTCTTCTGAATCAGTTTGGCTTCATGCCCTCATTTCCACTTTTCCTCAAAGTGCATGGGAAGGAAAAAATCTCTATCCCTTTTGTCTTCGATCCTTGGCCCCGGCAGAGGTGCAGCCGTTGTCATGTGCTCCCTCTGTTGCCTCCAGGAGCAGGATGAGCTTCTGACTGGGTCTTTGGTTTTAGACTCTTAGTCATGTGCAACTCATCAGAGAAGAAGCCAGGGTAGTCTGTAGATTTCAGGAAGTTACAGACCCCAGAAAGTTGACTAACTCAACTGATCCAACCGAGCAAATGATCAGGAGAACACACCCCCATCTCATTCATCAGCTGCTTATGAGCTGATTAACTAGTGATGCCTGAGGTGTCCTCCACAACGGTCACTCAGTCACTCACAATCTGTTAAATTTTGTCTGATATTTTTGCTCATTCAGTCACAGAAAGGACAAAATGTGACATCACATGACCATCCCATCACCAACCTGAACACTGTCTGGTGAATAATCAAGAAAAATAACGTTGCAGCTCTACAGTCCTTCTGGATCCTCTGTAGATGAGGATGAGGAGGATGGGGAGGAAGGGGGAGGACGGGGAGGAGAGGAAGGGGAGGACGGGGAGGAAGGGGGAGGACGGGGAGGAGAGGACGGGGAGGACGGGGAGAGTTGTCTGTGATTGAATGCTGGCGGCCACTGCTGCTGGAACAGGATGAGAGTGAAACTGAGTGACAAGCCAGCACTCCACAAAGGGCCTCATTAACATATTTCACAAAATGCCCCTGCCAACACACACACACACACACACACACACACACACACACACACACACACACCACAGCTACGGATTCCACTGATGGGTTTCTCCTCGCAGATGTTCCCTCACTAATATTAATTTAATGGAATATGTGAATAATTCCAGTGTATTTTCATGGTTATATCAGGAAACATGAATATCTGAGGGAGAGGGGAGCTGGCACCCCATCGAACCCCACAGGAGCAAGTAGGTCACTGACAACCACCAAGCTGTCCCTAATCTACAGAGTTTGAAGTGTTAATATTACACAAACTGGTTATGGATCAAGTCTCAGGGAGGCATGGATCGCAGGTGGAGGGGCGTTCAGCAACCAGAAGGTCGCTGCCTCGATCCACACTTTCCATCATAGAAGCAGCCTGTTAGAACACAACAAGCAGGTCCTCGTTAGCTAACCAACTTAAGCCTTTAGCAGTTTAACTCACATGGATCCCAAATGTAATCAGTTACCTTCAGTCTTGGGGGCTTCCATATTTCTTCATCCCCAACCTGAGGAAAAGGAAGCTGTGGAAACCAATTTGCTCAAATTATTTTGCACATGTGGAGACCAGTTTGAAATTAAAGTGATACTACACCAATGAAGTGTGTTTCTATTTTTAAGTACTTTATTGTCATTGCTTTCATTTCATGCTTTTACACATATCTCCTGTTGCACAGCAATATCATATTTGAATGAGTATCGCCCAGTGAGTCCATGCATACCCTCTCCAACAAGGGGAAGCTGTGGTGGTGTGTAGTTTTGATTCATTTCCTTCCAAACATCCTCTGATATATTTGTCTGAATTTCTTCTTCCCATTTTAATTTTGACTATATGTCTTGATGCTTATTGCTATTTCCTAGCACACTGCAAACTGCTTAGATTTGGTGTGACACTCGTATTGCTGCAGTTCAGGAATTGGACATGTGGGTGGAGATCCTTGCTCGTCTTATTTCCAATTGTACTCTTCTGTATATAATTTCTCTAAAAGAAGTGTGACTTTGGTAAATGACGTCGTTACCTGAAATTCAAATGAAATAAATCCCTTTTCCTTCAGACATTGTACGAATATAACTAGTCCCTTCTTTGCCTGTAGATCAAAAACTGTAAAGTTTTTGTAGTCCAAAAGGAGGTGGTCATGTCGGGAATGACCACCGTCAGTCAGTGCACCGGTGCACAGCTGAGGAGAATTCATCGGTGCACAGAGGGGAGGAGACTCCATCCTGGCACAGACTCGTTAACGTGCACGTAACGTAACTGAGGAGGGAGTTTGAATCCTTGTCGTCATGGGAGATTGTTGAGCTGACGCCAGAATTACCCATTTTGTAAATTCTAAAGAAAATGTAACAATTTAAATTTACATTTATGAGGAAAAAAATGTGAAATTTTCCAGCGATTTTTTTTGCAGGATTAAAGTTACACAAACTAAATTTTTTAAAATCTAAACTTCTACCATTGAAATAAGTTTTAAAGATTTTCTATTGAGAATTAACAATTCCCTCTAACACACCACCATAGAAAATGATGAATGAATTAACAACAAATTACTTGAAAATTCGTAGGACACATAAGTTACAAGAACATTCTGGCCTGAAAGAACGAGATGAACAGCACAACCTGTGATCACGAACAAGCGACTGATGCTACCTCGCCGACCACCGGAAAGGAGGAAGTCACATGACGTCAGTGAAACCAGGTGACTGGACATCATAAGACACTGAGGCAGTTTAAAGATAAAACTTTAATTATAATAAGTTTGGCATTGTTTTGCACACAATATTGCATGTTAACAACAACAAGTCATGTGACTCAACACCTGTCCTCCATCTTTGTGTTTGATTAATTGCTAAAACTGAAATGCTACAATATTCATATTAACCACTGGAGGGAAACAATGTGATGCTGCATATGAACAGCCAATCAGGTGTTCTGGGAGAAAGCTGGTAAGGAAGAACGACTTTACTTACAGAAATGTTTGAAGTGATTAAGTGGAGAACAGTAACACAAGCAGTTTAATGTCCGAAAGATGTTGGACTCATTAACCTCGTTAAATTTAAATTAACATTTAAAAATAAACTAAAAACATCTTTCAACATGTAACAATGAAACAATGGCAGATGCTAAGGTGTCTGGAAGACATTAGATTTGATACTTGACTTAAAATTTAAAAAAAACTCCAGCATCAGCTGTCATCGGTATTCTGTCCATCAGCACAACCATCATTCAACCAAATATCACAGCCTCACCCCGCCGGCAGCCAGGCGGGCTCAATTTGAGCCAACATTGGTCGATAGGGGGCAACCAGAGTATTTCTACCAAAGCATGACCACAACTTCCAGCTTTTTCACGTGAAGCAAACATTCAAATAATAAAATGAATAATATATTCTTGAAGTTCATAGCAGGGTTAGAACCTCAACAGCTGAGTCAACAATTATACTAAAGATTGACCGTGAACATACTCATGTAGTTTGTACAAACGCAGAATGTTTAGCCCTCTGCGGGCGTAGTCTTCACACTTAACATTTATTTGCATGCAGACATTCCTCATGCAGCATTTCTTATTCACTCCCAAGAGAATAATCCCCTCGCCTGGACTTCTTACAATTTACACCACGCAAAAACCTAGAGCCACGCAGGAAGTGGGTAGAGGGTTGGACGTCTTCAGTAAGTCAAACATTCAAGTGGAATGCCAAAGTTAGCGACAAGATGAAAACCTGAATTATTTCAGGTGGATCAAGAACATGCAGAAGAAGTGGGAGGTTTCCCTCATTTAGCCTGAGAAAACATCTTGAAGCCACCAGAGGAGCTGAGATCCTGCTGCCACCAGATCTGACCAACAGTCCACACGAGTCTGATGCTGAAACCCATTGTCTGGTCAATGGATAAGGTTAAAAAAAAAAATCATTCAGCATATCATAAATTCCTTGACCCTCTGGAAATGTTACATGAAGTATGAAAACCAATCAGCCACAATGATAAATCATCAACTCCATGAAGCCTGGAAGTGTCCCAAGGTGTCATCTAGGGATCAGACAAATTTTCCAAGCTCCTCCAAAAAAAAAATTGGCTGGATTTAAGTCCAACACCCTTTGCAGTTTAATAGTCCATCCATCATCCATCCATCCATCATCCATCCATCATCCATCCATCATCCATCCATCCATCCATCATCCATCCATCATCCATCCATCCATCCATCATCCATCCATCCATCCATCCATCCATCATCCAGCCATCATCTAGCCATCATCTTGCCATCATCCATCATCCATCCATCATCTAGCCATCAGCCATCCATCATCTAGCCATCATCCATCATCCATCCATCATCTAGCCATCATCCATCCATCATCTAGCCATCATCCATCCATCATCCATCCATCCATCCATCCATCCATCATCCAGCCATCATCCATCATCCATCCATCATCTAGCCATCATCCATCCATCATCTAGCCATCATCCATCATCCATCCATCATCTAGCCATCATCCATCCATCATCCATCCATCCATCCATCCATCCATCCATCATCCAGCCATCATCCATCCATCATCTAGCCATCATCCATCCATCATCCATCAATCCATCCCTCCATCCATCATCCATCCATCCATCATCCCTCATCCATCAATCCATCCCTCCATCCATCATCCATCCATCCATCCATCATCCATCCATCATCCATCATCCAGCCATCCATCCATCATCCATCCATCCATCCATCCCTCCATCATCCCTCCATCTTCCCCCTCTCCTCCTGTTCAGGGTGGTGGGGGTGGAGCCTATCCCAGCAACCTTCCCCCTGGACAGGTCACCAGTCCATGGCAGGGCCAACACATAGAGACAGACAAGCATTGGCTCTCCCAGCCACGCCTACGGTCAATTTAGAGTCTGGATTAACCTGGTCCCTCTTGATGTCTTTGGACTGTGGAGGAAGCTGGAGTACCAGAGAGAACCCAGCAGGAACAGGGAGAACATGGAGACTCACCCAGAAAGATCCCGTGCTGCAGCTGGGGCTCCACCCACAACCTTCTTGATGGGGGCCACAGTGAGGACCACTGCTCCACCGGGCCTCCCCAGTTTAACAGTCAATTTCCAGAAAAATTTCCCAATTGGCCTCCATTGTGAAACAAAATGGACGTCCCGAGCAATGCTATTCGCACATTCAGCACCCGTAAATATGTGCACTGACAAACATGAAAAAATTCAAAGACATTTCCATGGTGATTTGGCTACAGTGTGCCTGCTGTTGGGACATGTGTACCCCTTCACCAGTGCTGCACACTGCCCAAGGGTCGTCCTCAGGACAAATGTGTTTTTACACTCTCAAGAACAACCAGCAACTCTGAGAAGGTCCCCAGTCTCTGTGAGAGAAGCATTCAGACCCTGACTGACATGGGCAGTGTTCAGCTAGTTGTCTCAACAAAAGACATGGTGCCTGGTCTTCCTCAAGTAAACCGGGTGACTCATCTGACCAGGCCACCTTCATCAACTGGTCCATCTCCAACACACACTATGATCTTCAACAACATTCACTTGATCACCCATTCATGCTCCAGTATCTCCTCAGATAGGCAAGCCCTCCCTCCTCACGCTCAAGGACCAGTCTCACATGCCTCAATGCCCCATCCACTGGTTTGTGAGTATAGAACGAATCCTTTATTCATCTCCATGGATGGGTGGATGGATGGATGGAGGTCTGGTCTGGTCTGGTCTGGTCTGGTCTAGCTGTGGTCATACGCTCTGGGAGCTTGATGTGTTAGCCTCGTGTCAAAACAACCCAGATCTCTTGTGACTATGCTGGCATGCACCCAATATTGCACTATTATTCCAGAATTTTCTCCTATTCAGAAAATGATAATATTCTGACAAGGCTGTTAGCTGAATAACAACAACAAACCTTTGTCTCCTTCTTGTGCTGTCGTGTTATTCTACTCTTTCTTACTTTGTTATATGAAAATGCTGTGTTCATGCCCCCAGAATGCTCCTCAAACCTGTCTGCCATCGGCTTATATCCAACATCTCACCTGGAAAATATTAAATTCTGAAAAAGGCAAATTTGGGAAATGCTGCCAGGCTGGTTTCATGACTCCAATTCAGATTTTGAATATTGTCTTTTTGTGAATCGTAGAGTAAATTTGTGTCCATGTAGATGTAGCTATGATTCCTGAAAAATAAAGGGATGGTTAAGCTAGACTTTCCACACCAGATGGGGTTTTTCAAGAGTCCAAAAATAAAAGCATCTGACAGAACAAACAAGAAGTTTTCCCAGACAGAAGCGGATGGGCAGGTGTTGTGGCACAACGTGACTAAAATCTACCAGCATAATTTAAAAATCTCCACAAAGACACTCAGGTTGTGCTTTTAACTCACATTAGAGTTTACATGTCAACATGCTTGAGAGTAACCCTGCCCCCTGGTTCGCTACACTGTAAACATCATTAGAATCTATTGATTCAATACCAGGAAACAAACCACAAGAACTGAATGCATGGAGATTTGCATGCAAAACAACAGCTCATGCATCTGCCTCACCTTTAGTAAAAACAGCAGAGGATGCAAACATGTGAAGGCACACATCCAAACACTTTACCATATATGAACCTAATAAAATTTAGCAAAATCTCAATCAACTCTTATAAAAACAATGCAGAAGTTGAGAGTAGGTTTCTTGTCATGCTGTTGGCAGGTAAGCAGGGCTTGGGTTACTGGTCAGTGTTATTAATGTGCGTAACGCATCGTCAAAAACATTCCAGAACATCACAATCTGCTCACACTCGTGAGCGTCTCTAGGCCACGCATGCACCACAGATGCTAAAGGTGCTACACTCAGCAATTGTTGACAGGAAACTTACATAAGAGACCACAACTGAAATAAGGTTTCTTATTTCTGTATAATGTCTGTTCACATCATAAAGAGAGTCAAATGACACTCAAAATTTACTCAAAGATGCCTTTTAATTTCGATACATTTAAAGTATGCCTCCTCTGTAGGGTTAGAAAATTGTTATAATACAAAATAATGAGGACACGAAAACACGACGTCCTGGGAAAACAGGACATTTGGTCCCCCTAGGATAGGTGAGGAGCATGAGCAGTGCTAGCTTGATGGAGTTCAGCAGCCTGGGAGGGACATTGAGTCAGCAGCATTTATGTTGCTATGTGACTATTAGCCTCATTAGCGTCATAATAAACCTGACTTGACATGGAAGACTATAGAAGTAGAACATATTGAAAGTTCTGTCACACTGCAACATTATCAGTTTTTTTTAATAAAAAGCAATGTTTCATCCGCCTGTCAGACGGTAATAACAGTCGCCAGTTGTAGACTTAGACCTCTTCAGTTGCAGCTTTCTTTTACATCATATCTTTATGTCCATCTTCGCAATTTGTCCGACATGCTCGCTGCCCATCAGAGATATAACTCCTCCCATCCCTCATGTGCTTGAATCGTAAATTGGAGATGTCCATTAAACACAAGTACAAAATCTGAAAATAGCCTACCCCAAGCTCCTTCATTCTGTAGGTTATGCAGTGTGCTGAATATTAGCGAGGCTGGTGGCTAACAAGCTAAGCACTAAAACAGGTTAAGCAGTAACATGATACTGCTAACCAGCCACACCAGCTTCTTAAGGTAGCTGACTAGTTTGATTTATTCAAATGAAAATTCTGTCTCCTATTTTGCTGAGGTCATGACTGGTGGCTGCATTGAAATCATCAACGTAAACATCAGGATATCAACAGCAACCTCTCCTGACATTGGCAGGTCCATGAGCTTGCCACAATAGCTGCAACATGTATCTGAGTTTGTGCTGCAAATAGATATGAATATCAGGCCGTAGTCGTCACATAAATGTTATCAACATCACAAATATCTGTGGTCAAACGCTACGTGTAGCACCTTTAGCACCTTTATTAACAAAGAAGAAAAGACGTAAACATTTGTCTCAGTCTCAGGAGGCCTTGTGCTGTCTCAGGGGCCAAACGGCCTGGAAGACTGGTACTCGCTGGGTACTTTGGGCTTGATGCCCTTGCTGTTGTAGTAGTCAACCACCTGGTTGGGCACTTCTGCTAGCACAGTCTTTGCCAGTGCAGCTGGGGACGCCTGAGGGGATGGAGACAGAGGAAGCATCAGGATATGGTATGAAAAGGATGGCTGTTGCTCACTGCAAAGACAGGTGCCTTTTACAGTAACATTTAGACAAAACACAACGTCAGCATGCTAAACAGTAGGACTTGCATAAAAGATCGAAGCGAAGTAAAATCTGGTCAACTGGACGTAAGTTTATCTTGAAGACGTTTCACCTCTCATCCGAGAGGCTTCTTCAGTTCTAGTGAAGAGTGTGGAAACTCCAGCTTATAAACCTATGTGGGAGTGGTCAGTGCTATTGTGGTGGAAACGACCCTCCCGAGACTCACCTGGCCTCCCCAAACGACAGTCGTTGTGCGGTGTCAGGGAGTTTCAGGGGTGGTCGTTAGGGAGTTTCACCGACCACTCAGATGCTAATGGGCTGTGCTGGCATCAGCCGTTCCACATGGGTCTTTCAGCTGAACTCTTTGGGGAAGCTTTGAAAGGACTTGGTTGTAAATAGGTGAAAGGAAATGTCGCAGTCCACCTCCTCTGTTCAAAGATGGTTTCTCTATCCTGACGTGGATGGCTTCTTTAACTCCTCTTTCAAACCATCTGTCCTCTCTGTCGAGGATTTGGACATGGTCGTCCTGGAAGGAGTGGCTTTCCTCCTTGAGGTGGAGGAAAACCGCTGAGTCCTGTCCTCCAGAGTTGGCTCTTCTATGTTGGGCCATGCGCTTGTTGAGGGGCTGTTTGGTTTCCCCTATGTAGAGATCCGTGCAGGCCTCACTGCATCTGACAGCATAAAAGATGGCTCACCTCTGTGTAACCATAATATAGATTTATAATGTTTGTTTCTCTGAAACATTTAAAAAATAAAAACAAAATCCGCAAAGTTGCATCTTGTAAACAAACTATATTTTCCTGGAGTTCAGTCCTCCTTCATTTTTATTTTCTCCATTCCTCATCCAGATTCCACCAGGATCGCTCCAACTTGAATGTTTCAGAATGTTCCCAGTCACGACTCTCCACTGTAGAGTCCCAGCCTGTTCTGGTCTCCTTGTTTGGGTTCAGCTCCACCAACAACCCAACAGTACAAACTGAACAGAAATGGATCCAGCAGAAATACCACCTACAGTACTACTACAAGCAGACTTTCGCATTGTTCAAAGACAGGCACTGTCCTACCATTGGTCCATCTTTGAGGAAACATGGCTGGCTATAAATCCCCATCCTCCTTCAGGCAGGGTGGAAAGGCTCACCCCCCAATGACTGTATTTCCTCCCCCAGAGGCTTGATGTACCCCTAGAGACTTTTGCTCCAGTTCCAGCTGGATGCACTAAGCCACCGCAGCCACCTCCAGAGACAGGCTTGGCTGTGAATTCTAAGCCACAGTCACCCCATCCTGTTCCTGCAGCAGGTGGGATGGCAATGCTGCGGTCTGCTGGACAGCCACCGTGACAGATGTTGGGTCGTCACCACCTCATCCTCTTTTGGCTCGGTCACTGCCACTACCTGATCCATCTATTGTCAGGTCTCTTGGAGCCTGTTTCAGATTCTGTCCTCTAAGCTCTTCTCAGCTTCCTTCTACTGCTGTCAAATTATTTTTTTTCCTTTTGGGGCCAAAGACAGAAAGTGTAATCAATCACACTGATGAACCCAGGAGGGAAACTGTACTCAGGGAAGATTAATCTGGGCTGTGCAGTCAAGCCACTAACCTTGAGACTTCTTTACGACTGAAAATGCATTTGAGAGAAATAAAACATAACCCACTTGAGCAAAGATTGGCTTCTTACAGTCGGAAAACTCATTTCTTCAACAACTCCATCTCATCCTCCTCCACGTCCAATATTCTCTCTGCCTCCCTCTCAATCACATCTCCTCTTATTGGTTTCTCACCCTGCTCAGTCACTCTGTTATTTCAGCATTACTCACACTTTCATTCTATGATCAGGTTGAAAGGTTTCACATTATTATGCCAGCTAGAGTCCATGTTTCGCACTTAGAAACAATCAGAGCTGCTCGCTGCTGCACTGCAAGAATATCATGAAAGCCTCTTCCAACATTTTCTCCTCAACCGCCAAGAGTAGGTCATCTGAGCACTGATCCAGAGGGGTAATAAATCAGGTTGCTACAGCAAAGGCAATTTTTTAGAAACACATTTAAATGCTTTTAATCGGTCTAGTTAAGTATGTAGTCCCACAGGAAGTGATCATGTCAGGGATGAGGAATGTTTGTAGTCCTCCAGGAAGTTAGCGTGTCAGGGATTAGGTGCGTTTGAAGTTTAACAGAATGTGACCATGTAAGGGAGTCCAACAGGAAGTGGTCATTTCCATGGTTCCCCCCATCAATCAATGGGATTGTTCCACCTCCACAATGAAGTTCTTGTAACAATTACAGTTAATATATTTTAATCATCAGCTTGATAAAAACATTTGAGAGTTCATGTCTCCTATATAATCTTTTTTAACTCACATGCTTGAAGTTGCGAAAGGGAACAAATTGGACAATGTCCCGGAGGACGGGCTCTCCTTTGGGTGAGCGCAGGATCCCATCATCCCCATCCAGCATCTGCATGTCAGTGAAGTCAGCATTGCCAATGCCAACAATAATGACAGACATGGGGAGGTGGGAGGCCCGGACTATGGCCTCCCGTGTGTCGGCCATGTCGGTGATGACGCCATCCGTCAAGATCAGTAGGATGAAGTATTGCTGAGAGACGGATGATATAGAAACCACAGGGACAGTCAAAGGAGTCGAGACCTGTTTAATGTGCTCAGAGCTGGGTCTCTCACCATGGCCTCTCTGGTGTGGACCTCCTGTGAGGCAGAGTTGGCAACCTTCTGGATGATGGGCGCGATGTTGGTGGGCCCATAGAGCTGCAGCTTTGGGAGGCAGGCCTGGTAGGCCTCTACTACACCCTGGATACCTGAAATAAATGCTGCTCATGTAAACTGTCAGCAAGGACCAACATCTTGCTGCTAATGGTGACATTCTCAGTACTGAACGTGTGCAGGGTTGCAAAACTAAAGTAACTGTCTTTAGAAGATCTTAACATGATAAAACACCAGCTTGAACAATTCAAAACAGTTTACCTTCTGCCAGTTTGGCTGCTTTTCTTTCCTACTTTCTAGGTTTGTGTGGTAACACTAGTTAAACTAGTTTTCATGGATGGACCAGTTAAACTAGCAGTCCTTGTGGGGCTGGTTTTCGTGGTTATACAGATGAGAATGTTAATGATACTGCTTACACTTGTTTGCGTGCTTTGACTAGTCAGACTTCCTGTCAAGGTTTACAGGGGAAAACAAGACCCAAGTGCTGACAGCAGCCACGGGGGAGTTCAACAAAAGTATTTATTAACAAAAAAGGTAAAGTACAACTCAGAGAGGTTCAAAGTTCAAGGGAAGGGAAAAAACAAAGTTTCAACAAAAGGGGTCAGCAGGCCTAAGTCCTGGACAGATACAAAGTACAAACAAACCGATAACTAAAAAACACTGGAAACTAAAAACATACTGGGGAACACAGAGGAGCAGGGAACAAGACAAGAATGACCATGACAAGGACTGTGACAAAAACCGCAAGAGTGAGAATGAATCAAGCCAGGCAATGCGAAACAGAGGTTAAATGCACAAGGAAATGAGACACAGGTGGTGCAAAAATCACAGGTGAGACAGATGAGGTAATCACAGAAGGGAGCACAGGAAGACAGGACACGAACTACAAAACAAAACAGGAAATCCAGACAAGGATCGTGACACTTTCCTTCCTACTTAGACCAGCAGTATCAGCCTGATTTGTAGTTCAGCCTCTGGTTTCCTCAGCACTTTAAACGTTCATTCCCTTCAGACTGAAAACAAAGAAAATGTTTCCAGCTTTTCCTGCACAATGATGCCAGGCAAGAGGAAGAAGTGGCACAGAAGTGTCTGTCTCTGGAAAAGCGGTAAAGTTGATATTCTAGCATAGTCAGAAGCACAAGAGAGGATTTAGCATCTGAAGGTCACACAGGAACCATTATGCTCAGTGTCTTATTTAAGAATCTCTGATCGGTGCCTTTAGCAGCCAGCAGGTGAGAGTCCTTCAGCGACTGCAGGTTTCTCTCTCACGGGTCCATTGGACGCATACAGAAGCTAAAAGCAAATCAAGAGGGTTTAAAGCAACCTGATGATAGCCTTGCTGAGCGGGCTACACAATGACAAGTCAACAAATATAAAAGCAGCCTAAGACATACACAGTTTGGAAAACACAACCACACGAATCTACAAAAAAACTAAGCAGTGTTCCTGTTTTGAATTACTTCGAAATTAAATAATGATGTTTAAATTAGTTCAGTGCTGGCAACCTGTCCAGGGTGACTGTCGCCCAGTGACAACTGGGATTCACTCCATCCCCTTGCAATCCTGACCAGGAAAAGTGGAATCGACAATGGATGAATGTCTGTAGTTTTTCAGTAATGTTTCAGTTTCTGTCTAAAAACTCAACTGTGGTGTTGTTATCATTATTATTATTATTATTATTATGACAGATTCTTGAGGTCTACTGGATTTGCTCATCGACCTTGACCTTCCCATCTGAGCTGGAGGTCTGTGGAGACACCGTTGTCTGCTTGCTGGTTACACATTGGTGTTCCATCAATCTCCTTCCTCCTCTTCCTCCTCCTCATCACGAACTCATCGAAGGTTCTGTCTTCCAGCTCGTTTGAAATACACCTAAAATATTTTCTAAGACCAATGAATCACAGAACTTACCTGCACATTCAGGGTTCTCCTCATTAAAATTCACCGCAAAGTTATGGGAGACCTGGGGGGCAAACAGGCGGTGTGTTAGATTTCTGCATTAAAAAAGCTTTACCAATCATACATTTTTCCTGTAACATGGATCAACACATGTGGGTAAGACAAAAAAAACCCATCAAAATATCAAATGAGGTTTTGGTTGAACACAGCCTCCAGACACTGCATGGCATCATTGGCGAGGGCCGGAGCGCTTGCTGCATGCCTGGCCCCCCTGCTGACAGAGGGCACAATGGGGGGCCCTGAAATTGAGCCCTTAACTTACCTTGTAGTCAGGAGGGATGCGAGCTCCAAAGCCAAATGCTGGGAACATTTTGTCACTGAAAGCAGAAAAAAGATAGCCATTGTGATTGACTGCCGGTGGGGTCAACAAGCATCTTCAACACAAAGAAAAACAAAATTGTAATTGCTCCTGATGAGCAGGGTGGCAAGGCAGCTCCACCATCTGTGTGTGTGTGTGTGTGTGTGTGTGAATGAGATGACACTGCAAAGTGCTTTTGAGTGCCACTAAGATGGAAAGGCACTGTATAAAAATGGGTCCATTAGTTCATTTACCAAATAGCATCTAAGTAACGTCATGCAACCCTAATAAGCACCAGTGGTAAGAATGTTGCATCCCTGGTCTGCTGCAGTCCCTTCACAGCCCACTGGGTGGCCAAGGCCCAGACCTGTATACTAATGGCTTCTTTAAACTTCAGTCGGTAGCCTTTTGAGCTTCATGATCAAACAGGAAATTAAATGTTACTGGGTGTAATTGCAGTTCTCCAGGTATGTACATAACCCTCTTCACTTTTGGTTCATCCCTCGAGGCTCCACTCTGGCAATCGTCCTTGACACAACCTTGAGAAGTCAAGGAGCAAACCCCCAGGTAGAGGGGGCCTTAAGTCATAAGATGTGGTTGATGAAGAGCAGACATCACAAACAGCCTTCCTGACAATCACTCTGGCAGCACCTCCACCCAGAAACTGCCTCCTGTCACTGTGGAGTGGGATACCCGGTTCCAGCCGCTAGCTGGATTGATAGCAAGGCTAACATAGCTGGGAAACAGCGTCAGAGAAATGCAGATTAAACTCACCTGCAAAGTAGGGCCCTGTTGGAGCACTCGATGTTGAGAGAGAGCCATTGCACTCCCCTTATTCCCGTCCCCCAGTACCAAGGAAGACAAACCCCCATCCTGGGTGAGGTATCAGACTGTAATGCGGGGATGAGCAAAGATGGAAGCCAAATAATATTTATGACCTTCAAAGCCCAAGTTTGAGAAAAATACTGCCGCTGACTCCAACTGGAGGCAGTGGGGCCTTGTGGACTGTCACTGGAGTAGGGAGGCTGCTGCTGCCAGTAGCTTTGTAAACTGTTCTCCTCTGGGGCACGTCTCCATGTGAGCAGCAATGTGGCCGAATTCCTCGGGGCTTCCTGGGAGCGGGCTGCTTAGGATAAAGCTAGAGGTGCTGCCGTGAACGTGCCACCTTTGCCTGCAACATCTGCAGGAAAGTGGCTGCAGTCTATCAGTCAATCTCCAAGTCATACAGCTCCTTCCTCTGAAAAACCAAGTGGTCAAAAGAACCTGCCAGGAAAGCCAAAATTTTTGCGAGAACCACCACCTGAGCCACATAGTAGGTTGCCAGTAGGGTGCTAGAAGCACACCACCTGCTAATTCGATGGAGAGCTCAAAGATTTTTTTTCTCAGGGTGCCAAGGTGGAGCCTCAAGGAATAAAACCAACAGCGAAACCCATTTGAGGGCGGAGCACAAACAGGACGAGGACAACAAAGCATCGTGTTAAGAACCTGCTATAGCTGCTAATGTGCTCATCGGACTGGCTGCTGTGTGATGAAGTGGACGAACCTGTCGTAGTCCTGGCAGATCTCTCCCACAGCCACCAGAGCTTTCAGGTATTCATTGGGCTGGTACGGGTGGATGTAGTGCAGCGAGCAGCTGTTTCGAGGATCGCCGTTGGATGCTGTGAAGTCGATGGCTACCTGGCGAGATGAAAACCAATCAGAGAGGAGGCAGACACAATATGTGCTTTGTCACATCAGTGAATAAATCCAACATGTTAGCAGTGTGTGACTTGCTCTTGTTGCAGATCACTTCAGTGACTCTGAATGTGGGCAGGAGACACCAGTCCAAAAAAATGGCTGATTAGGGGACAAGTCCTCTTCTGAGTCATCATGGAGACGTGTTTGACCCACAGATTTCAGATGAGGGGGGTAAAATGTATCCGTACGTGTCATCAACAGGAAGACATCTCATTTACAGATGTTGATTGTTGTTGAGGAGGAAGTTGACTGAAGTCCAAAGTCATTTGTCTCCATGGAAACAATGCAAACACTTAATTGTGTTGATTACCTGGGTTGTCAACAGGGGGGTCTAGGGTCCTCAAAAGGTCATTCTGCTGCAGCACGAGTGACTAAAGCTTCATAATAGTTCTAAGCATCTCCCTTTTTCTTGTAAATTCAGTACTAATTTGATTGTCCAGTTTCTCATGTTTTAAAGAAATTGTGTGCCAGTGATGGAAAACATGATGAAAAGTTCTCATTTCCACAAGAAGACCTTATAATGCACGTTCTGTTGATGCTGGTGCCCTCATCAACTTGCTCCATGCCAAGCCGAGGAGGAGGAAACGCAGAGAAACACCATCAACACTTGGGTTCATTTGCTGTTCCCACATTGTGATTTCTCAGTGTGAATCATTAACGTTGAGAACAATTCTTTCCTTGACACACAGAGCCAGACTCATTCCAACAGTATTTGACAAATTAACTGTAAGTCTTATATTCCTCTGCATCAGTGACCCTCTCCCCATGAAGTGTTTTTTTTTGCGATATATCCAAATGAATTAACACATTAAAAATGTTGCAACTGGAATGAATCCACGAGTTTACCCATGACAGTTTATTACACATGAATGTCTTGCTCAAGGGTTCCACTCAAAGAGAGAGAGAGAGACAGAGAGACAGAGAGCGAGATCAGCTGATGTGTGAGAGAGCTGAACCTTTCAGAGTGAACAGTGCAGCAGCAACACTTTCCCTGTGTTTCACAGTCAGACATTAAAAGACGAGAGAAATCCCAATGACCCAGACTGGGTCTGTTCCTCAGGTTGTTCCTGACAAACCACCAAAGATGTTCAATAAACCCAGAATAATCATAATTTCTCTCTATGAGCTCATATCATCAGAAATTGTTTAAATAAGCTCCCGAATGGTGGTGAATATTACAAAAGACATCGTCTGATGAGCCTCCCTCAATGAATGGAAATGTTGACCTTGTTCCGTGAATACACAGACGCTGTGGGATGGATTTCAAACCGCACCAGACGTGGACTATTTCAGAGGGTTATTAACAACCAACAGCATCTCTTGAATTGCCTTTAGCACTTTCAAGAATAAAAGCAGTAAATTCAGGAAAAGTTTGTTGTGTTTTTGCATATTAGCAACAAATTAAAAATTAATCTGAAAAGTCAGACGATCTAAAGAATACAATAGGGCAGATGTTACTGCTGGGGGCCGGTTCAGGCCTGCTGGCTTCCTGCTGCTGACCACAGATCCAAGGGTTGTTACTTCCTGGAGCCACTCCTCTCACATGTCACCAGTCCGCCAGGTCAGGCCAGGACGATGCAGCAGTCCAGTTACATTTAGTGAAAGGTTCAACTGGTCAACGCAAAGCGAGAGCTGCTGGCACCAACTAGGACACTGCCAGGGTGGTGGGTGGTGTTGCCACGGTTACCGTTTCCATGGCAACATCCCAACTCTCCTGAGAAACCAGGAGGTGTTTTGTCCTAATGAGAATAAGAAAAGGAATGTCTGAATCTAACCTGTGTGTGTGTGTTTGTGTGTGTGTGTGTGTGTGTGTGTGTGTGTGTGTGTGTGTGTGTGTGTGTGTGTGTGTGCGCGCACGCGCTCACTGTGAACTGGATCTGACAGCCCCCCATGATGTAATCCAGGAATGAGTGCATCTTGATGATCTGGAGACAAACAGAACATGAAATGACTCATCAGCTGATTGTGTGCGTTTCTAGAAGCTGTTCATTCTGGAAGAGGCGTGCTGCTGTTAAGATACACCAAACGAACTGATTAGGATAAAATTAGGGACACAAATGTTGATGTGAACCCTTTGTTGGTGAGGGGGCAGGGTTTCTCCTGTTGATGAAAGGCGGGCTGGTGGCACTGGGAGCAAGGAGGGAGGTTCTGGTGCACTCCATTAGTGATGTGGCCTGCTAACCTGCTCTGATTCTGTCTCCTCACACACAGACACCCTCCTCTTGCTGCTCATCTCTTCCTCCTGCTCCTGCTGCTCCTCCTCCTCAGTCTGTGTCTGTCTTGCACAGAATCATCCTTCAACACATTCCATCATCTTCAGGGGTCACCTGGCTGAATGTTGTCTGGATCCCACCAGCAGCAGCAGGATTCCTCAAGTCGGAGTACCGTTCAGCTCCGTGTGCCAGGAACTAGCAGGTGAGTCAGGCTGCTCAGGTGTTAGCCTGACGGCAAAAACGCTTTCTAATGGCGTCACAAGCAGGCTCCTCCCCTCCTCTCCTTACTGATTGCAACAATACGTTCATAGAGTAAAGGAGTCACCTTGCACTGGTTGAGGATGACAATGCCAGAGTTCTTGTAGCCCTTCTTCTTCACTTTATACTTGGGGTTGATGCAAGGCCACTGCACCTGTGAATGCACAACAGCAGCTCGTCAAAGTCCATCAATGTTCAACTCAGACACTTTTTCCACAGAAAATGATGGAAGTCAAACACGTCACTGTGATGTCACTATGTTACAATTATGCCAGCAAACAGCAAGTGTCTGCAGCTGTGTTCATCACGCTGTTAGATTTGATTTGCATGCTACTTTTCTCCAGACTAACAGGGTCCAATGAACAACTTTCTTCCAACGCGTGTGTTCATGTTGCTCACGCACACAACACTGGAGATGCTCTCGAGGATGAAAAGCAGGCAGTAACTCTGAATCACTACAAACAGTAAAATAAATATGATGTAGACTTCTGTTGTTATTTTCCTGGGTGGCAGAGGCTCAGTACCTGTGGAACGCCATTAGCAGAGACAGAAAACTAATTAGCAGCGGCTTCATTTTTGTCCAACAGCTTTCCCCTCTGCCTGCTGTCTTCATTAGCTTGGCTACAGCTGCTAGCATCCATCCCGGGTAATTTCATCACATGTCTAAACTAACCTGCTGCCTCCGCAGCCCTCAAAGTCGTGCATACACACTGCTAATTGGCTCCATCTATGGGGATATCATTAACATTCTGTGTTTTCAGCAGCGTCTTCAAGGATTTACCACAGTTCAGTTAATACTTCAGCTTTCACTACTTTACATATGGCTTGATATTTATCAGTATGTGGATTGGACCATTTAAACAAATCACAAACTAAAGCAAAAGGAACTCAAGAATTTCTCAGTTGGTATCCAATATCCATACAGCCAGTAACCCAACAACAACTGGAAATTCTACAAGATACTACATATAGGACCTGGATATGTTGCCGTGTAAGAGGAGCAATGATGGATCACCAAAATCTCCTCAGATAGAAGCGATGCTAAAGTCCCCTGAGACGAGAATCTGAGACTTACTGACTGTCAGCTTAAGAGTTCAAGATGTCTCAGTTTTGTTTTGAAAAAAACTGTTGACTCATGACTGGAAAGAGGAACTTAACTGGTGCCAAATTCCTGCCAGTGAGGCATTTTCATCATCTATAGTGACTGCCACCACTAGAGGGCATGATCCCTCACCTGAGATGACTTGATTGATCTTGATGTGGGAATGTGTCCTGTCCTAAATACCAGTTTAACAAGCTATGACCAGACGCAGGATTTGTGTCCAAAGGAAAATTTTACCTGTCGCCCATCGATGGCGCCTCTCATCTCTTTGAACGAGGCCTCGAATTCGCCAATGTAGTCGTGTTTCCCATTGGAGTCCCAGTCCCACACAGTGCACTGCGGAACCAGAGACAAACTTGTTCAACATCCCAGAGGGGAAGCTGGTTTATTATGGTGTCCTGATCACCAACACCTATGGGTGAAACTGATCAGCGATCAGCCAATATGGATGATCAGAAGTGTCCTCATGATTCTTTATCCAAATTAATTTTTTCCCTGTTCTTGCAGCTCTGGACATATCAGCACACCACCAACATGCTTCAGGTCAACAAAAGTCAGGTGGGCACATGACTTGCATACACATTTGTGTTTATTCTCCAGTCACAGGTTCCAATACTGTTCAGATTGGAACAGTCGAAGCACCCAACTGGTTTTTAATTGAGCTCTGTGGTATACCAGTACATGAACAATTTAGCCTTTTGAACAAATGTTGACACTGAAGAAATACATGAAAGGTGAGACCAGAGTTATAATGGTCATTGACCTCATCTGTGCTGCTGACAGGGGCCCAACCTCTAACCCCGGAACAGGTATGCTTGTTACTGCCATCACATTGCACCGTCCATAAAAACTCAGTTTAAGTTTGTAATGACGGACGAATAAGCAACTGCTTGGCTGACTTCATAACGAACATGAACCCATCACTCAGACCACATGTTCTAGACTGTTTTTATGAATCAGCTGCTGCAGCTCCTCATATGGATATTTCATCCCATTAACCCATACAAGAGTGTGTGTGTACCTGCAGCTTGCGTTCATGGTCTCCACTGCAGAGTGAGTTGAGTGACACCTTGAACGTTTTCCACACAGGATTCAGGTTGTTCATGACAGTCTGAGACAACAAGACAAAGCACATGTTCACACCAAAAGATTTACCATCTGGTTTTTGATCAGGGCCCAAACAAACCAGCAGCCCAATGGTTGAGATTCCACCCCTTCGCCAAGTTTGGTGAAAATTGACTTCAAAGATTTTGTGTAATCCTGCTGTCAGCCAAATAAACGAAGCCTCCTTGGCTGGTAATGTGAGTCCTTGGTGGGGATAAACACCCTGTTTAGTGCTCCTTGTTTAAGAGCCATACAGGTCAGCGATGACTTACATTGTATGGATGAGTGAGGTTTCTGTTGCAGTGATTCAGTGTTGGTACCTCAGTCCTGTAGACCAGCTGCAATGTGGCGTCCTCATTCAGACGGTAGATTTCCAGGAAAGGATCTGATTTGCTGAAGAAGTCCTAAAAAACACAATGACTGGTTTAAGAAAGGAAGAGGGATGAAGCGGAAAGAGAACCAAATGTCAGCTAGTAATCCAGGTGAGATTCAGTCGTATTGTATCAGAACGAAGCACAAGGGAGGATCATGCCTTTGCCCCACCCCCTGAAAAGGTGCTTCAACCAAAGGAGGGGCTAGTTCAGTGACCAGGATACTCATCTGGCTTCCCTCCTATAGGCATGGCTGATTGGATGCCCAACCAAGCCACAGACAACTCAGGGGAACTCATTAAGGACACACAGGTGTTTTAGAATCCAAGATGGTGGCGCAAGTAGACAAAGTGACCCGGTGCTCCTCCTTAATTTGTAGCTACACACGGAGAAGGACTTACACATGAACTGAACTTATCTGCCTAAAACAACACTGGACCGGCTGGACCCTGGAGGGGCTTGACTCATTCCCAGACAGGATACGCCAGCGAGAACGAACAGAGACGAGGCGTCGAGCCAGCATCAGAGCTACGCTAACCTCTACACCACATAAACCATCGGTGACAAGCGTTTTTCTTGCCAACGTCCACTCCCAAGACAAGATGGACGAGATGAAACTACGGGACGTTAACAACCAGCTAGACAGCTGCATTCCAGGTATAACGGAGACCTGGCTGTATGAAAACATCCTGGACCTGGCTGTGGAGTTAGCAGGCCGTACAATCTTCTACAATTCTACAATTTCATTTAGCAGACGCTTTTGTCCAAAGCGACGTACAACACAAGGAAGAATTTAGACTTAATTAAGGAAAAGTCCATAGGAAGCGCAAAAGTGCTTCAGTTGTGATTTGGTCACAGGTACTGCCATCTAGTGGCAGAAGAAGTGTCGCCCCCCCCCCCCCCCCCGACAAACATACAACATGACAACCCAGTTAGTGCTACTTAATCACTAAGTGCTGGGTCTTGGACCCTCTGACTGATTCTACCCCACAGGACAAAGAGGAGCAGAGTCAGGTTCAGTGCCTCGGTGCTCTCTGAACAATTGAGTCTTCAATTGTCTCTTAAAAGTAGAAAGGGACTCAGCAGAACGCACAGAGTTCGGTAGTTCGTTCCACCATTTGGGAACAACAGAAGAGAAGAGTCTGGCTAGGGATTTGGAGCAGTGCTGGGCTGGAAGCACCAGGCGTCTGGCATGCAGAGCGTAGTGGGCAAGAAGGAGAGTAGACCTGGATCAGGGATTCCAGGTAGGCTGGAGCCGTTCTTGTGATTGTTTTGTGAGCCAAGAGAAGTGCCTTGAATTTGACCCTGGCTGCCACTGGAAGCCAGTGAAGAGAAACCAGCAGCGGGGTGACATGTGCCCTTTTGGGCTGGTTGAAGACCAGACGTGCTGCTGCATTCTGGATCATCTGCAGAGGCTTGAATGAGCCTGCAGGGAGGCCTGCCAGAAGAGAGTTGCAGTAATCAATCAATCTTCTGGGCAGACTGCACATCAGACTCTGGTAAGAGAAGAGGAGGAGGTGTGTGTCTATGTTAACAACAGCTGGCGCATGGACACTTCCTTCATGGAAAGACACTGCTGTCCAGACCTTGAGTTTTTACTGTGAAAGTGCCAACCTTTTTTTCTGCCCAGGAAAATCACTCATGTGTTTGTAGCTGCTGTGTAAATCCACCCACAAGCTAATGCTAAAGCAGTTATGAATAGACTGCAGAACAGCATCAGCAGGCAGCAGAACAAACACCCAGAGGGCTTTTTCATTATGACTGGGGACTTAAACCACACCAATTTCAAGACTGTGCTATGCCCCAGATTTTACAAGAATGTGGACATTAAAACCAGAAAGGGCAGAACACTAAACCAGGTCTACACCAGCATCCCTGGAGCCTCCAAAGCACGCCCTTCCCCACACCTCGGACACTCAGACCATCTTTCCCTGTTCCTTACACCAGCTAACAAGCCCGTCATCTGCAGGTCTAAGCTACAGTCCAAGACCATGCAGCGCTGGACTGAGGAGGCCACACTATCCCTGCAGGAGTGTTTTGAGGATACCATATGGGAGCTCTTTGAGGAACCAGACATTGAGCTCCACACCACCTCCATACTATCGTACATCAGTTTCTGCATGAACAATGTAATGAGAAGGAAACTGGTGAAAATATTCCCCAACCCAAAACCCTGGTTCAACACCCACATCAGAGCACTACTCCAGACCTGGGACTCAGCACTGAGGTCAGGAGACAGGGAGGCGTACAGGAGGGCTAGACCTGGACAAAGGCACCAAGGCTGCTAAAACAAAGTTCTAAGAGCAGATAGGTCAATGTCAGGGAAAACAACCCTGGCTGGATGAGGAAAGGCATCCAGAACATCACAGACTACAGACAATCCCACATCACCCCCCCCCCTCTTCCACTCTTGCTTTGAAAAGGACAGCAGACAAGCTGAGGACACACAGCTGATACCATCAGAGCATGACCAGCCCCCACGATCCATCAACACCAGGAGCTGCGGGTTCTGCAAGGCACTGACACCAGCAAAGCAGCAGGACCAGACAGAGTACCGGGGGGGTGCTGAAATCATGTGCCCGTCAGCTTGCTGCTGTACTCACCACCATCTTCAACCATTCACTGCAGCAGGCCACAGTCCCCACCTGCCTAAAAGCTGCCACCATAATCCCTGTGCCCAAATCCTCTGCCATCACAGGGTTGAATGATTACTGACCTG
Organism: Aulostomus chinensis; assembly: GCF_037954235.1. Lineage (NCBI taxonomy): Eukaryota > Metazoa > Chordata > Actinopteri > Syngnathiformes > Aulostomidae > Aulostomus > Aulostomus chinensis. The sequence goes on from NC_141330.1 coordinate 165,887, forward strand.
TGGCCCTGGCACTGGTGATTATGTAATGTATGGAGAGACTGGTGCTGCAGCATGTCAAGGCCCACATCCCACCTGGCTTTGACCAACATCAGTTCACCTACAGGTCCAACAGATCCAAAGACAACGCCATCTCCATCAACACTGCAGCTTGGACCCTCTCTCCGTCTGCGGATCAAGGACTTCCTGCCGAAAAGACCCCAGCATGTCAGGATGGGCACCTCCACATCCTCCACCATCATCTTCAATATGGGTGTTACACAGGGCGGTGTTCTCAGTCCAGTCCTGTACACATTGTACACCCATGATTGCATCGCCACCCACGGCTCCAACATCAAATTTGCTGATGACACAACTATTGTTGGACTGGTTCAGTGACAATCACCTCAACACCAAAGAGACAAAAGAAATAGACTTCCGGAGGACAAGGACCAGGCTGCACTCAGGCCTGAACATCAACAGGCACCAAGTGGAACGGGTCAGAAGCTTCAAGTTTCTGGGCCTGCAAATCTCAGAGGACCTGAGCTGGACTGTGAACTCCACCCACATTATCAAAAAGGCCCAGCAGCATCTTTTCTTTCTGAGAATGCTGAGGAGGAACAAACTCCCTCCACCTCTGCTCAAAAACTTTTACCGCTGCACAATACAGAGTGTGTTGACCTACGGATGTACGGTGTGGTATGCCGGCTGCACCACATCCAAGAAGAAACAACTGCAGGGGGTCATCAAGACTGCATAGTGGATCATCGGTTACCCACTCCCACGCCTGGAAGAGATTCACTCCAACTTTCTCCCTTGACGGGCCACAAAGATCCAGGACAACCCTGCCCACCCAGGACAACCCTGCCCACCCAGGACACTCCCTCTCCTCCAGCCCCCCGTCTGGTAGACTCAGAGTCATGAGAGCTGCACCACCCAGTTCAAGAACAGCTTCTTCCCCATGGCTGTGAAGACTGCTGCAGGGCTCATGACCCCCCCCCCCCCCACACACACACACACACACACACACACACACACACCACTATGTCCCAGCCAACAGACTTCTGCACAACTTGCTATTTATACTATTTATGTCATATTTATATATGCAGCATTTTTAACTGCACTTTACTTAGGATACTTTGAAGGTACTTCAGGCAAAGACCCTATTATTTTTACTACTATTTTACTACCTTTCCTCTTTTTAAACACATTTTAATAAATGTGTCATGTAGCTGCTTAAAAAAAGTGATGCTGCAACACGAAATTTTGTTGTATTCCTGTTCATTGACAATAAAGCGTCTTCTATTTTGGTGCCAACTTGTATGGGAAGATCCCATGAGGGGAGCTGTGAGGAAGTGTGAATCAGTCCACCACAATGGGTTTGCTGAACAGAGGATAGGAGCCCTAGTCTCATTCCATATCCTCCAGCAGCACTGAAGGTGTAGTGTTTGACCAGTGTTGCAGCAACATCCCACTCCTACACAGGGACAAAAGGCGGATGGAATCCAAGGGCTACGCACTACAGATGAAGGGAGTCATAACAGTAGCAGAGTGGCTCAATGAGTTGTGTGCGTTGTCAATCCAGTGAAGATGAGAGCTCCAGGAGGAGGGGGGGTCTGGCAGTCACATCTAGGAGCTGTCTCCAGTTCCTGGTTGGAGCGCTCCATTTGCCCATTAGTCTGTGCAGCATAACAACACGAGGCTGGTCATGCCCCCCAGTGCCTGACAAAAAGCTTTCCAGACTCAGGAGGTGAATTGGCGTTCTTAGACATAATCAAGGGAGTCTCATGCACTCAGAGAGTTGTCAAAAGGATGTCTGCCGTCTCTGTGGGTGAGGGGAGTTTGGGTTGGGGAACAAGGAGAATACATTTTGAGAAACAGTCCACAATTATGAACAGTTTCTTTAAATGGAAGAAAGAAGCTTCAGCCTCAGGAGTAAAAAAAAAAGTGGAATGAGATGGACATGAGTTTAGTTAGGGGAAGCACAATCTTACTGAATCTCTGACACAACATGGGCAGAAGTCTGCAAGGCACAGTAAGTTCTGTACCTGCTTCCGAGAGGTTACTTTTAGCTCTTCGGTCACAGTCTGGACCTTGGATGGGTTCGATCTAATCTTCTTCCAAATCTTCATAATAAAACTTGGATATTTAGCCCATGTTACGTGAAACTTGCATTTCTCTGCCTTGACGAGCAGCTCATTCTCCAGCAGTCTCCGACAGTCAAAGAATGGGAACCTGATATGTCAGGCTGAACTGCGACAACCTAAACATTATCTTTGGTCACAATTTGTCCAACACTTCAAGGACTGCCTTCTTCCACCTGTCACTTCCTGTCTGAGGACATCTAAAGATGCAGAAAATTAATGTTCATCATGATGAAACTGACATTGATTAAAAGATTTAATGAGACTAGAGGTCACTAGGTTAAACCTCCACCAAAGAAATACAATGTCAGAAGTAACAAATTAGTTGTTCCTCTACATAAGTGATATCTTATCAAATTTCATCAATATTTATAAGGAATCCTGGGAACACAGAGCTTAGGTATGGCCAAGGTAAAAAGGGACTTGGACAGGTCGGTTTGGACTAAGAGGGAGCATATGGACAAATGATCCCAAATGGTAATGACTTTAATTAACACTTGAGAAAGTCTACAGCTCATTTTCTTTGCTCTTCTGTCTTGGAAAGTGCAGTTCTGACAGAAAGCAGCAGGAATAAAGTCAGTGAGGCAAAAGGTATCAGCTTACGGTGTAGGTGAGTAACAGTTTCTTCTTAGGACAAGGGAGAATGGCAAAGTCTGAAAAAAACATGAACTCACTGGTGAGCCCACAGAGAGGCAGGTACCTGGTCCTTCAGTTCACCTCTCTGAAGGTTCCACACTGAGACAACAGGCAGTTAATCTTCACAAACGGGAACTCACTCAGCAGCACACAGTCAGTTACACAGAAACTCCAGGGCCAAAGTCACAACTGAAAGTCTAGGGCCAGAAACAGAACTAGGAATCCAGGGACAGATTGCTGTTCGGTTCCCAGGGAGTTGATGTGGAGCACTGGTCATCACGAACAAGCACTGAGACACTGAGGCTTCTCGAGTGAATATCCAGGTGCAGCCAGTTAAGTGTGACTGCAGGTGTGTTTGATTGGCTGGGAAGTGAGTGAGTGATCTTCAAGTTGCAACTTCAGAATTGCCAAAAGGGAGCATGTAGCGTTCAGAGTCCATTTGTAACCAATGTATTGCTATTTCAAAAGCGACCTCGTCTCAGGTGAAGAGTGGAAAGGACTAGCTCTACCTTGTCATCCAGCTTCCTGGCGCTGAAGGAAAGCTCGATGTAGTCGTCATTGCCCGTCAACTCTTCAGCTGTGATCTGGAAGCAGATTTCCAAAAGGCCGAAACACTGAATATTATGCAAGAAGAGAGGCAGTGGTGAAAAAGTGGCTTGGTGGCACTTTAGAGCTTTTGATATGAGGTCATTAATTAGCTCGGTGTTGCAGTTACGTTCGCAGCGTATAAAAATGTCTTCCATGTGCTTGTTGTTAGGTTTGTTGTGTTTCATCTGTACACCAGCTTCTGCATGATAAGCACATGTTGAAGCTGTGTAATGTGTGTCGCCTGGCCACTGGGGTTCTTAAACAGTCCCACAAAGCTGTAAATTCTACACTGGCGTGTTTGTGTGAAAGTTGTGACAGAGACAATCACGGGTCACAAGGATGGTGTATTGCTCACAGTGATGATGACTCTTCCCACAATGCCTCCCGGTCTGAGAAGTGCTTTGACGAGTTTCCTCTGAGAGATGATCTGAGAACACACACACACACACACACACACACACACACATAATATCAATCATCAGCAAATCTTTAATTATGTAGCAAAAATCGCAAACATGTCAATGTCATGCAATTAAAGCTCTGGAAAATGAAGAAACAGAACATGAGATTTAAGGTGAGAAGCGATGTGGGACCAATGCACCACCTGTGTCTCATTTCCCCCAGCGCATTTATCCTCTGTGTCTCCCATTGTCTCTGGTTGGATCATTGTGTTTGTGCTTGGTTTTGTCATTGTCATGTCTCGTTCCCACGCCATGTTCCCAGCTCCTCAAGGTCTTGTAAGTCTAGTTCTCAGTCTTGTTTTTTTTCATTCAGTTTTGTTGTTACTTTGTACACGTCCAGGACTGAGGCCTGTTCACCCCTTTGTTTGATACTTTGTTTTCTTCCATTGAACTTTGTATCCCTTGTGCTGTAACTTTTCCTTTTGATTAAATACTTCATATTGAACCCCTGCTGTCTGCACTTGGGTCCTGTTTCCCTGCCCATCTCCCCCTTGATGGAGCATACATGATCAGCTGAGTGTGTGTGTGTGTGTGTGTGTGTGTGTTCAGAATAAATGACACTGTGCCATTAAGTCCTCAGATGGTGTAAACAGTTGATTTTGGGTAGACTTGCCTTCAGGCTCTGACGTTGGATTCATGTTTCAGGCAAACAAAGCTGCTGCCGCTGCTGCCTGGATAAACATGAGTGGAAAGGCACTTCCTGAAGACATGCCAGAGTGAATGGGGAGAGCTGGGAAGCTACTGGAAGGGCTGATGCCACACTGGGATGTCTGGAAAGTTGAATACTGTGAACATCGCGTGAGAGATTTGAACCAATTAAGGTTTGTTTAATTAAATAGGCAGAGACTAAAGTGCTTGTGGGGAAAGTTTACACGAGATGTGTGACTCCTCTGTCGCTCCCCTGACAGAGCTAAGGGGAGCGACAGAGGAGTAGGAGCTGACAACAGTGAGGAGGTGTAAGAATTGAAGGGGGTGACAGAGTTGAAGGAGGTGACAGAAGAAAAGGAGGTGACAGAGTCGAAGGAGGTGACAGAAGAAAAGGAGGTGACAGAGTTGAGAAGGAGGTAACAGAAGAAAAGGAGGTGACAGAGGAAAAGGAGGTGACAGAGTTGAGAAGGAGGTGACAGAGTTGAGAAGGAGGAGACAGAAGAAAAGGAGGTGACAGAGTTGAGAAGGAGGTGAAAGAGTTGAAGGGGGTGACAGAGTTGAGAAGGAGGTGACAGAGTTGAGAAGGAGGAGACAGAAGAAAAGGAGGTGACAGAATTGAGAAGGAGGAGAAAGAGTTGAAGGGGGTGACAGAAGAAAAGGAGGTGGCAGAGTTGAAGGAGGTGACAGAGTTGAAGGAGGTGACAGAGTTGAAGGGGGTGAAAGAGTTTAGATGGAGGTGAAAGAGTTGAGGAGGTGACAGAGTTGAGATGGAGGTGAAAGAGTTGAGATGGAGGTGAAAGAGTTGAGAAGGAGGTGACAGAGTTGAAGGAGGTGACAGAGTTGAGGGAGTGACAGAGTTGAAGGGGGTGACAGAGTTCAGACGGAAGTGAAAGAGTTGAGGAGGTGACAGAGTTGAGATGGAGGTGAAAGAGTTGAGAAGGAGGTGAAAGAGTTGAGATGGAGGTGAAAGAGTTGAGACGGAAGTGAAAGAGTTGAGGAGGTGACAGAGTTGAGACAGAGGTGAAAGAGTTGAGGAGGTGACAGAGTTGAGACGGAAGTGAAAGAGTTGAGGAGGTGACAGAGTTGAGATGGAGGTGAAAGAGTTGAGGAGGTGACAGAGTTGAGGGGGTGACAGAGTTGAGGGAGTGACAGAGTTGAGATGGAGGTGAAAGAGTTGAGGAGGTGACAGAGTTGAGGGGTGACAGAGTTGAGGGGGTGACAGAGTTGAGAAGGTGACAGAGTTGAGGAGGTGACAGAGTTTAAGGGGGTGACAGAGTTGAGAAGGAGGTGAAAGAGTTGAAGGAGGTGACAGAGTTGAAGGAGGTGACAGAGTTGAGGGAGTGACAGAGTTGAAGGGGGTGACAGAGTTGAGGGGGTGACAGAGTTGAGAAGGTGGTGAAAGAGTTGAGGAGGTGACAGAGCTGAGAAGGAGGTGACAGAGTTGAAGGAGATGACAGAGTTGAGAAGGAGGTGACAGAGTTGAGATGGAGGTGAAAGAGTTGAGGGGGTGACAGAGTTGAGGAGGTGACAGAGTTGAGGGGGTGACAGAGTTGAGATGGAGGTGAAAGAGTTGAGGAGGTGACAGAGTTGAGGGGGTGACAGAGTTGAGGAGGTGACAGAGTTGAGAAGGAGGTGACAGAGTTGAAGGAGGTGACAGAGTTGAGAAGGAGGTGAAAGAGTTGAAGGAGGTGACAGAGCTGAGAAGGAGGTGACAGAGCTGAGAAGGAGGTGACAGAGTTGAAGGAGGTGACAGAGTTGAGAAGGAGGTGAAAGAGTTGAAGGAGGTGACAGAGTTGAAGGAGGTGACAGAGTTGAGGGAGTGACAGAGTTGAAGGGGGTGACAGAGTTGAGACGGAAGTGAAAGAGTTTAGGAGGTGACAGAGTTGAGATGGAGGTGAAAGAGTTGAGATGGAGGTGAAAGAGTTGAGGAGGTGACAGAGTTGAGATGGAGGTGAAAGAGTTGAAAAGGAGGTGACAGAGTTGAAGGAGGTGACAGAGTTGAGGGGGTGACAGAGTTGATGGGGTGACAGAGTTGAGGAGGTGACAGAGTTGAGGGGGTGACAGAGTTGCGGGGGTGACAGTGTTGAGAAGGTGGTGAAAGAGTTGAGGAGGTGACAGAGCTGAGAAGGAGGTGACAGAGTTGAAGGAGGTGACAGAGTTGAGAAGGAGGTGACAGAGTTGAAGGAGGTGACAGAGTTGAGAAGGAGGTGACAGAGTTGAGAAGGAGGTGAAAGAGTTGAAGGAGGTGACAGAGTTGAAGGAGGTGACAGAGTTGAGAAGGAGGTGAAAGAGTTGAGAAGGAGGTGACAGTTGAAGGAGGTGACAGAGTTGAGAAGGAGGTGACAGAGTTGAAGGAGGTGACAGAGTTGAAGGAGGTGAAAGAGTTGAAGGAGGTGACAGAGTTGAAGGAGTTGAAAGAGTTGAAGGAGGTGACAGAGTTGAGAAGGAGGTGACAGAGTTGAAGGAGGTGACAGAGTTGAAGGAGGTGAAAGAGTTGAGAAGGAGGTGAAAGAGTTGAAGGAGGTGACAGAGTTGAGAAGGAGGTGACAGAGTTGAGAAGGAGGTGACAGAGTTGAAGGAGGTGACAGAGTTGAGAAGGAGGTGACAGAGTTGAGAAGGAGGTGAAAGAGTTGAAGGAGGTGACAGAGTTGAAGGAGGTGACAGAGTTGAGAAGGAGGTGAAAGAGTTGTAGGAGGTGACAGTTGAAGGAGGTGACAGAGTTGAGAAGGAGGTGACAGAGTTGAAGGAGGTGACAGAGTTTAAGGAGGTGAAAGAGTTGAAGGAGGTGACAGAGTTGAAGGAGTTGAAAGAGTTGAAGGAGGTGACAGAGTTGAGAAGGAGGTGACAGAGTTGAAGGAGGTGACAGAGTTGAAGGAGTTGAAAGAGTTGAAGGAGGTGACAGAGTTGAGAAGGAGGTGACAGAGTTGAAGGAGGTGACAGAGTTGAAGGAGGTGAAAGAGTTGAGAAGGAGATGAAAGAGTTGAAGGAGGTGACAGAGTTGAGAAGGAGGTGACAGAGTTGAGAAGGAGGTGACAGTGTTGAAGGAGGTGACAGAGTTGAAGGAGGTGACAGAGTTGAGAAGGAGGTGAAAGAGTTGAAGGAGGTGACAGAGTTGAAGGAGGTGACAGAGTTGAGAAGGAGGTGAAAGAGTTGTAGGAGGTGACAGTTGAAGGAGGTGACAGAGTTGAGAAGGAGGTGACAGAGTTGAAGGAGGTGACAGAGTTGAAGGAGGTGAAAGAGTTGAAGGAGGTGACAGAGTTGAAGGAGTTGAAAGAGTTGAAGGAGGTGACAGAGTTGAGAAGGAGGTGACAGAGTTGAAGGAGGTGACAGAGTTGAAGGAGGTGAAAGAGTTGAGAAAAAGGTGAAAGAGTTGAAGGAGGTGACAGAGTTGAGAAGGAGGTGACAGAGTTGAAGGAGGTGACAGAGTTGAAGGAGGTGACAGAGTTGAGAAGGAGGTGACAGAGTTGAAGGAGGTGACAGAGTTGAGGGGGTGACAGAGTTGAGGGGGTGACAGAGTTGAGAAGGAGGTGAAAGAGTTGAGGAGGTGACAGAGCTGAGAAGGAGGTGACAGAGTTGAAGGAGGTGACAGAGTTGAGAAGGAGGTGACAGAGTTGAAGGAGGTGACAGAGTTGAGAAGGAGGTGACAGAGTTGAGAAGGAGGTGAAAGAGTTGAAGGAGGTGACAGAGTTGAAGGAGGTGACAGAGTTGAGAAGGAGGTGAAAGAGTTGAGAAGGAGGTGAAAGAGTTGAAGGAGGTGACAGAGTTGAAGGAGGAGACAGAGTTGAGAAGGAGGTGAAAGAGTTGTAGGAGGTGACAGTTGAAGGAGGTGACAGAGTTGAGAAGGAGGTGACAGAGTTGAAGGAGGTGACAGAGTTGAAGGAGGTGACAGAGTTGAGAAGGAGGTGAAAGAGTTGAAGGAGGTGACAGAGTTGAAGGAGGTGACAGAGTTGAGAAGGAGGTGAAAGAGTTGAAGGAGGTGACAGAGTTGAAGGAGGTGAAAGAGTTGAAGGAGGTGACAGAGTTGAAGTAGTTGAAAGAGTTGAAGGAGGTGACAGAGTTGAGAAGGAGGTGACAGAGTTGAAGGAGGTGAAAGAGTTGAGAAGGAGGTGAAAGAGTTGAAGGAGGTGACAGAGTTGAGAAGGAGGTGACAGAGTTGAAGGAGGTGACAGAGTTGAGAAAGAGGTGACAGAGTTGAAGGAGGTGACAGATTTGAGGGGGTGACGGAGTTGAGAAGGAGGTGACAGAGTTGAAGGAGGTGACAGAGTTGAGAAGGAGGTGACAGAGTTGAAGGAGGTGACAGAGTTGAAGGAGGTGACAGAGTTGAAGGAGGTGACAGAGTTGAGAAGGAGGTGACAGAGTTGAAGGAGGTGACAGAGTTGAGAAGGAGGTGACAGAGTTGAAGGAGGTGACAGAGTTGAAGGAGGTGACAGAGTTGAGAAAGAGGTGACAGAGTTGAAGGAGGTGACAGATTTGAGGGGGTGACGGAGTTGAGAAGGAGGTGACAGAGATTTGCTTGTTGTGGTTTTGTTTTTTTGATCCCCTTTTCTGCAAAGCAGCAGCTCTTCTTCCTCTCCCTCTCAGGTGGGGGCACACATGAGGCCCTGGGGGGCTTGAGCCCCTGCCCTCTTTGCCTCCTATTAAAAAGTGCCCTCTGTGTGTTTTTTTAATCACATTAATAAATTCCTGTTAAGGATGGAAAATAAAAAAACCGGCAGTACCAAAACTCCCCGGTATTCTACCTGTTCCAGAGTGATGATCACTACCGCTTTCGCGGGCTGCGCCTCGGAACCTTTGTAAGGGCTTGTGTTTCCGCCACCCCACCAGATAGAGGCACATGTGTTGTGCTACTGACGAGAGTAAACAAGCAAAATGGTACCTGGCGTCTGCGTGCATTATTTGCCATGCAAGGCAACCACTCAGGTTACGACACTACCGGACCAGTTTTCTTGTAATACTGGGTCGTTGTGTGTTGAGCCGCCTCTCTGGTCGTTGCGGCTCCGCGGTCACAGAGAGAGCGAGCGGGCGAGTGAGAGGGAGAGAAGCCGCTGGCCATGTAGAACTAAGGAGACGTGACAGTGGAGCACCTGGAACCTGAGAGTTCTGGTCTAACTAGTAACGTCCATTTATTCAACCTGCTTGGATATGGGACGCCTCATATTTCAGAACAACGCTCTATTTTTGGCTCATTTCAAAATAAAATACACCGTGTTTTTGACGGATCACAGCCTGTTTCCCTCACTGCAGGTCTGAAGTTCAGGTCCCAGGGTTAGAGAGGCCTGTAAAGTTGATTGTGACTTGGGTTACACTATCACACGACTGTGTGGGCTGACAAAATTATAATGCTAATAATATCGTGATATCAGCATTCTGGGGATACATATGCAACTGTAACAGCAGATTAGCTCAGATTAGGTGAAGATGCAAAGATGGGTATTTTCTCTGTGACTGAAATTCAAATTCAAACAATGACTTAAGTTGTTTTTTTGAACCTGGAAAGATTCAATTGAGTAAGAAAGGAAGGAAGTAGGGCAGCCCGGTGGTGCAGTGGTCCTTCTTGTGGCCCCCATCAAGAAGGTTGTGGGTGGAGCCCCGGCTGCAGCACGGGGTCTTTCTGGGTGAGTCTCCATGTTCTCCCTGTTCCTGCTGGGTTCTCTCTGGTACTCCAGCTTCCTCCACAGTCCAAAGACATCAAGAGGGACCAGGTTAATCCAGACTCTAAATTGACCGTAGGCGTGGCTGGGAGAGCCAAAGGTTGTCTGTCTCTATGTGTTGGCCCTGCCATGGACTGGTGACCTGTCCAGGGGGAAGGCTGCTTGGATAGGCTCCACCCCCACCACCCTCAACAGGAGAAGAGGGGGAACATGGATGGATGGATGATGGATGGAGGGGTGATGGAGGGATTTGCTCATGGACAAATCACCATGACAGAATCTTTCATTTCTGCCACGATGATTTGTCTCATCTGTTCGCGTGTTTCTGAGACTCTCCATTGGTGTTTAGCGGTGCTAAACGTTAGTCAGTGATGATGTTCAACCACAATGTTCATGCATGGGGAACAAAACCATTGACCACCACTTTCATGTAGAGTTTGGGGAAACTGAAGAGCATCGTCCTTAGCAGTGATTTTCATAGGCAAATGCAACATATTTCCTTCTCACAGAGTTAGTACACTTGGTATGTTCGCCAGTAGAAACAGGAAGTGTGAAGGACGACATAACGGGTGACATGAAACGAAGGAGTGTTGCGATTGGTCAAAGTTGTATGAAAGTTGCAGTGATTGGATAAAATTGCTGGCCGTGCAAAATTAGCAGGGATTGCCTGAATTTGTATTCATAGTTGCAATCGCAACATCGCGAATTCCTGAAGGGACTGACAATAAACCAAAGTAATATCAATATCAGGGTGTGTGTGCGCGCGTGTGTGTGAGAGAGAGAGAGATGCTAGAGAGCACACACTTCCTGTGTGCGATATGGCTGTAGATCCGGTGAAGACAACCATCAGACATCAGACTGACTCCATGTGACCATCCTGGCGCTCTTGTAAATTCAGCTTGTGGGCATCTTTATCAAAGATCCGACCGTGTGACAAAAGTTCCTAGTTTCCTGTTCTGTGGTCAATATTGAACTTGGCCGTCCTGCCATGGCCACACAGTTTCACCAAAACTCTCAAAGACCTCAAATTGTTGCCTTAGCTCTACCCCTCATCATCATAGTTTGTGTGTCATCTGGGATCCAGATAGATGGGCAGGTGGAAGGCCCCATCCAGTCCTTGATCCCACATGGACTCACCTGGCCCAGCGTGCATTCCACTGATCCTAGGAAGTCCGCCTCCTTCAGCCCATTATGGTTGCTGTTGCTATCGTACAGCTCAAAGCGTAAACGCTGCACCTCTTCAAAGTAGAAGTCCAGAGTGAACACCTTGGAGTAGGTGGGGTTAATGCAGCTGCGAATCACCTCAGTCCGGTCCACCTGCAGGAGACAAAAATGGACGTACCATCGTAGGGACAATGTGCACCTTCCTGACTTATTTTTACCTTCAATGTAACCTTTAACATCACATTGATAGAACAAGTGGTGAGGAGCAGAATGATACCTTGTTCATACATCCTGCGAGCGCCAATCCCTGGTCTCTAAACCATGTAACCAGTTTGTAGTACACATGTGAGCTCTGGTAGCCTCAGCCACAGCTGCTGTAACGCTAGCCATTAGCCATTAGCATGCTAACAGTCACACAAGTGCTGTGGATCCATGTGGTTGTCATGGTCATGAAATCATTTAGGTGTCACATGGTTACAATATGAAAGTACTCTGCTAATCTCAGATTCATAGATTAGAGTGAATCAGCATCTGGTGTTCCACTGATATCAGCTGGGGGGGGGGGGGGGGGCTGCTCACTGCAACCAAAAAAATCCACCTGAACAATGGACAAAGAGCCCCACCTACAGGAGCCATCTTTAATGAGGTCATCGGGTCTGACCAATCTTTTCACTCGTCAACTATAATGAAAAACCATAGTGACATCATCACAGCTGTGGTGTCCATGTCATGACATCATCATACACAAGCACCTGGTCTCCTTTATACGCACTCACGTGTTCTCCATCATGTAACTCAGCTAAACGTGTGTGAGCCTGCAGGTTTGTCCAAAGTGTCCTCATAGCACACATGTCACATCTTGTTGATCCTGTCACATGACTAACTTCGTCAAGTCAAATCAAAAGTGGGACAAGAAGAAACTGCTTGCAGCTGCAGAACCTCCACTTTATTAAAATCTCACAGGACAAAACACATTTACAGGCCAGAAGCCACAGACAGCAGTAAAACTACAAAATAGGACCGTTAAAAGCCAACAATACCGTGTTAGTGGGGGGGTGGGGTAACATGCAGTAAGAAATGGAGGAAGAGGAGTTGCGTGGATGTGCATACACACCAGCAAGCGAGGGACTAAAAATTGAATTTGGGCCGGCAAAACAGGGTCTGAATCAACGTCTTTGTGAGAATGATTATCAGTGCACAGTGACATCAGTCAACCAGACAGCTGATTGGAGGTGGTTGACATGGTGACGTACCTCCATCCACTGTCCATGTGACTGCATCTTGAGGATGATACAAGGGTCTGGCTTGGACAGGGCATCGCGGTCTGACAGACCTTTGCAGGTGAGTCGCAGCTCCACTTTGGTCAGACAGGGACTGTTGAACAGGCCAAGAGAATTGGCCGCCGACTCGTAGATGTCACTCATTGTGGAGGCAGGACAGGAAGTCTGCACAGAAAAAGATAAACCCATCATTTGTTTTGTTGCAGCCCTTATTTAGTATTTAACTTTTGTTCTATCTCATCTCAGTTTTGTTTCTTGTTTTTTCTTAGTGACAATTTTAGTTTGTGTTTCTGCTCACTAGTCTGTTTTATTTTGAAGCTCTTCCCTCTGGTGTTTTTATTTGCTTTACATTTCCTGTCTTTGTTCTTTCCTTCTTTTCAGTGTGTTGCCTCCTCCTCAGTCACAGCTTCCAGCACTCCACTCAGCCCTTTCCTGCCCTTGTGTTCTCCACCTGTTTCCTCTTCCACAACTCTACAGTTTCATTTAGCAGAAGCTTTTGTCCAAAGCGACACAAGCAAGAATTTAAGCTGGAGGGAGGAACCTTAGTAAGCAAACAAAGAGCTTCAAGTTTGATGGCAGCAGGTGTTGCCACATAGTGGCAGAAGAAGTGACATTTTTTGTTTGTTTTTTCTTAATATAATGTAACCAAAACTGACCACAACCAACAATTCCACATCAACAGTATCTTCAGTATCCACCACTGTCAGTGCTGAGTGTTCACTAAGAGCCGGTCTCAGACCTCCTGACTCGTTCTACCCTGAGGACCAGGAGGAGGAGGCTCAGGTTTGAGGGCCTCGTGTTCCCTGAACAGTTGAGCCTTCAAACGTCTCTTAAAAGTAGGGAGGGGCTCTGAGGGTCGTGTGGAGTTGGGAAGTTCATTCCACCATGAGGGAGCAACAGAGGAGAAGAGCCATCATTCTGCTGCAGATCTGTTGCCTCCTCAGTCCTCGTGAGTCTGTATTTTGGATCCTTTTGTCACGTCAGTCTGTCAGCTCATCTGTTTTGCTTCCCTGTCCTTTCGTTCTCCAGCCTGTTGGCCTCCAGTGCTTTTGAGTTTATTTTATTTAGTTTCCAGTTGAGACTCACAGCCTCTTCTGGTCTCTGTTTGGGTCCATCTCTTTGGCTCAATGTTTTGGGACCACTAATGTCTCGTCCAAATGTCCAGCTGCAATCTATAATCTGACTCCATCACAGATTAACTCGCAGGAACCCATCCCCAGGCCCTTCATCGCCCCCCTCCATTCTGGCATCAGCATCATTTGATTAATCTGATAACATCCAGTAAAAGCATCCTTGCAGGCTCAGGTTTCCAGGATGTGAGGAGGAAGACCAAGAGGTCATTAGAAAAATGAACAGGGATCAGGTTTTCTCTGTCAGCAAAGGTTTTACATCATCAATTTGACAGCTGAGTGTGTTACAACTCTGAAGGACAGTTACCATGATGACGAAGGCACTAAAGTTCCTTTGAACTGTGGAAACTGAGTCGCTTGCAACACTGAGAGGAAGACAACATTAACAGTGACAGTCGGTGTCCTGTGGGAGATTTTTGCCTTATGATAAATTAAAGGTACAGGAAAAAGTACTCTCGTGTTCATCTTGGAGTGTCGGAGAGATTCCATGAACTCAAAGCCCTGTGTCACAGGTCCTGCATCCTGCTGTCCCCTGGACTTCATTGAAGCAGGATGGAGCACATTCATGAAGCTCACCGGGAGACTAACGGTCGTCTAGCTATCCATGCAATTATAGCTAACACCTGCTCAGTAGCGTAACTGACGTGCTGATGCGATGATTGGTTGATTCCACTGAGAGCATTTGATGACATTTTGGAGAGTTATGGCCCCCTGGACCTCTGGACCATCAGCTCTAGCACCAACTATCAAGGCTGCCCCTCACTGGGTGGGCAAGAGCAACGTAGTAGCTTGCCATTTGATGATTATGTCAATTGGCATTCTCTACCTGTGCTTATTGCAGGCACCTCCTCTGACCTTGCTAGCTAGCTAGTAGCAGCGTGCTGAAAATGGCCAGTTTTTAAAATGAGGAGTCTATTAGGTTCATTCAGCAAATGGTTGCAATCATTTAAAAAAGACATGATTATATGAAAAAGTTTCCTGCAGGGATGCTGGAAGTCAGTCAGAGTTGGGGGGGGGGGGCTGAGAAACACTCCGATGACGTCATGATGACTCATCACAGCCAGCTTGTATTAGAGCCACAGAAGTTTTTGAACCTGAAGAGTTCATCATTCTCAACTCAGGTGTATGAATTTGATACATTGAATCACACACGAAAAGCACATATTTCTCAGAATGTCTTTCACCTGTTTCATTTCACATGTGACGGATTGATTAGGCAGCGTTGTAAACAAGTCACGAGCTATAAGGCTCACTGATCTGACAGTTCCTACCACACACACACATCGTGACACACACATGCAAAGTCCCTTGAGTACTAACACATTGCGCATTTGTCTTCCGTGTTTCTTCAGTTCTTTTCTGACTCATATCATACGCCACTCGCTCAAGTCCCAGCGCTGCTGGGCCAGACTAGTTGCTGACATCCAGTCACAGGAGAAGCTACGTCATGCTGTGTTTGAGGTACATGTTGGTAGAGTTCTGTAAAGTAAATAATAATATTATTATTATTATAGGGTAATAATTTTTTTAACTTTTTTTTTTTTTTTTTGCATTGTATGTTTAGTCTCTCGCCACCTAAGGGGGCTGCAGCCCCCCCCCCCCCCCCCCCCCCAGCATCCCCACTTCCACCAGTCCATGGTTTCGTCTATAAATTGTCCTTTCCCTTTCAAAGTGATTTTGCAAGGTTTGTGCATTCTGGTCTTAGCCCCACCCACAACTATAATGATTGGTTTAGAGAAATTAAAAAAGGCTGTTTGTTGTCCTGCAGCACAATGATGGGAGGTGGAGCCAGACGAGAACCTGCTGTTCTGCGGTTGTTTTGTCTCTTTAGAAGTTCCAAATAAGGAAAATGAATCATCAGACGTGAAGAGTTTGCCGTGATTTGTAAATGCTCTGTAACTGTGACAGAGTAGCTTCATCTCTGGCGTTGAGTCTAAATCCCTGTCAGGCCATGTGATCAATTAATAATTCACCTATTGAAGAACTTCAAGCCAACCATGAAATGATCATGATGTCAACTAGAGCCCTCACACATTCAGTTATATGGGCGATGGTCCACCCCCTCACTGAGGGCCTCCAAGGACCACAAGCATGTTTTTCTAAAGGTTCTAGTTATCATTAGAGCTGACGCCAATGCCACATCCCCACTATCAGAAGAAGATACCACATACAGTAAACCCACCCTGAAACTGAATCTGTGAACTGCCCTTTCTCATACTGTCAAATACACACACACACACACACACACACACACACACAATTAAACCATTTATTTATGTCTGCATAAATAAATGGAGCATCATGGACACAAATATTATCAGTGTACTCAGTTCAAGTGCAACTTTCAGTTGCTTGAGTCTGGACACTCAACAACGATCAAAACATCCAGAGAACGACACAGGGTTTGCTTTTACAGCAGCAAGCTCACATCTGCAAGGGTACAAAGAGCAGCGCCTCCTCCATATTGAGCGGCGACCAGCAATGGCAGACATGGAGCAATATCTTGCTCACTGTGGCTTTTCTCTTCCTGAGAGCAGCTATCTGGAGACCTCTCACCACAAACTTGTGAACATGGTCGAGGCTACCAAATAGGAGCACCACAAGCTCACACCTGTAGCCTCGCTGCCAGATGGTCTGCTTCAGTTGCTGATATTTCAGCAGCTTGGCCACAAAGGCTTCCTCTAGGCTCTGGTCAAAGGTGCAGCCAAGCTCCAAAATAAGCAGCTCTCCTACTCTCATCCACCACCACAACATCAGGAGTGTTTGCTGAGATGTGAGAAAGCACAACTGAATCATCGTCACACAGATCAGACAATGCTGGGCTTTACAGTCCTGTGCTTGTGCAGAGGTGCAGAGGACCCAAAGGTAGAGCTGACGTCATTGACACCAAACCTGCAGTCCTGTCACGTCTACATACGTAAAGGCCTTTGTATGCATGACAACCATTTAAGATGGGAGATGTGGTTTCGGTGATCTGTGCCTGGCCGTGGTGGATACAGGGTGGGCTCTGACTGTCAGGAGGCCAGATGGAGAGGTTTAGCTTTGTCGGTAAGACCTGCAGCCTAGCTTTCAAAGTGAAGATGATGATGCTCTCATCAAGAGCTACACTTTTTAGCACTGCATGAGAGACAGAGTGGTCGGCAGCTGGGAGACAGGCAAGCTTGCCTTGCAGTTTAAGCTCAGTCCAGTGTTGATGCTGACGTTGTTGCTGAGCTGACATGAGAAGGCCACGGGCATTGGTGGATGGAAGTTCATGCTCCGTTCCACAGATGTTGATTGTGGCCCTCACAGAGATGTTAGGGCTGGTGATGATCTCCTCAGAGACATTAACAGCCACTGAGTCCAGCCCCACCCTCTCCAGGGCCACGTTGGACCGGCCGCATAAGTCATTAAGGTCTGGCCAGTCAGACCACACCCCAAAGCCAGGGGCGCGGGTGTCCAGCTTGCCACTGGGCTTTTTTTTGGAACCCAGGAAGCTTGGCTCCGCCCCCTGCTCCAGAGGGACCTTGCGCCTCCTCAGTCCAAGAACAAAGGGGCTCTGGCCTGCTCTCTGACCTGCTGGTCATCGCTATTCAACATGTTCAGAAGATGGCTGAGTCTTGTAGCAATGTAAGTCCATTCAAAGTTCGGAACCCCCAGCCCACCCGCCTGTTTGGTATGAAATATGATGTCCCGTGTTGAATGGGTGTTAAGTCCAGCCCACTGTCTCACCAGATGTACGGTCTTATTCTTCATATCACAGAGGATCTTGCGAGGAATGTGTACTTTGGAAAACAGGTGCTGAACTTTGACCAGGGCTGCCTGTCTGACTGCTTCTAATGTCTTGATGAGTGTCAGCGTGATGAATTCATTCGATCTAATCTTGTGGTACAGTCAGAAATAATCAACTTCATCAACTTGTTGTTTCCATTCACCTGCCACATTGAATTTAGGACCCAGGTATGTACATGTTTCATGACCTCAGTGGCTGGTTGTTAACAGGAAATGTGATTCTGCCTGATACCAGCGGGTCCCCCGCTATGCTGCTCATAAAAAAAATTGCACACTTTGAGTGATTAACCTCTAATCCAGACCACTCTAGAAAGGAGTTGGTTCTTGAGAGCATGGTGGTTATGGCATCCTCCTGTCTGGAGGCTATGACTACGTTGTCTGCATACCCCTGGAGGGGGTTAGAGGAATGACACCAGGGGGGACATCGCTACAAAGCCACTTTAACCACTGGTTAATAGCCAGTACAAAATTGACAGCACTCCATGGGCAGCCGGTCTTTATGCCTACTTGGAGAGGAATTGGGTCTGTGAGCTGCTTGCCACAGACCACCTGAATGTAGGAACAGTATATATATCCCTAACAATGTCAATAAAGAACTGAGGCAGATGCATTTCCTCGAAGGCTCTCAACATGATGTTATGTGCTCGGGTTCCAAATGCATCACGGAAATCAAGAAAAACTGTGTACAGTTTACTGGACTCGTGCTTGAAATCATCAATACCTGCTTTGAGACAAAACACATGCTCATTCATGCCTTGCCTGTTGATGTAGGCCTTTTGCTTGGGAGACAAGGTGTTTTCATCCACAAGCCAAGGCAGGACACGGGTGAGAATGCATTTCATGAACACCTTATAGATGGTAGGAAGGAGTGAGATGTCTCTCCAGGTTGATGGGTTGTCTGGGATATTGTCCTTTTTGGGAATTCCGTAGACAAGAGCACCCTTCCATGACTCAGGCACTCTGTTATTCTCCAAGCAGGTGTTAAAGATGGATGTTAGTGTAGCTGGCTGTGTGGCTTTGAGGGATTTGTATGTAACACCGTCCATGCCACTGGAGTTGTTGTTAGGGAGAGCGCGCAGCACCGTCTCGACCTCGCCCTGCGTAAAATGCGCAGGGCTCGGGAGACAGGCTGGCTCCGGGTGGGGAACAGCATCGTGCCACGGTGGTAATGGGAGAGAGTTGCCAATGCGTGTCTCTCTACGGCACCTGTGCTGATAATGTAGCTGCACTTGCTCGCAGTTACTGGGGCACGGAGGGGGGTTAGGGAGTTCACTGTTGTTCAAAACAACATGAATGGCGGCAGATCGTTTCGCTTGCCAAAGGTAGGACAGCTTGTTTTGGCTCACATTCCCTCTCCGCTGGTCGCCTCCCGTTGATGTTTATGATGGCTGCACAGTCTCTCGGATGAACCGCAATTGCGATTCAATCCAGGCGGTAGCTAGAGCTGGTGTTAGCGCCTCAGGCAGTGGTTCCTTCACCAGGAACTTCTTCAGAACCCGAGTGATGTATTTCAGGAAAGGGAAGCCGAGCGGGTGACCCCAGTGATTCACCGTTGTAAAATCTCCATTACGGAAAAAGATTCCGTTCAGGAGGGTGATGAGTTGTAACCATCTCTGAGGATCTCCCAAAGTAACGAAGTGCAATTTCTCAGCACGACGTTCCGAGTCCAAGCATTTCCTGAACGCTCTCTCCCGGGCCTGAAAATCAGACCACTGCTGCTCGTTCAGGGGCCGTACCGTGTCAGAGAATTCGGTGCAGGGCGGCGCCTCCAGGCCCACGCGGTGGTTTGGCATCGGGTCGTAGGGAATCCAATGTTGTTTGTAGATTCTCCCACTTTGGAGCATTCGCTTATACACTACACAAACCGCCGAGACCAGACACATTGCCCAGAATAATCGCCAAAAGAACATCTTGCACATTACTATATTAACGACGGCAGTTACGATGGGTGTGTGTTAGATGTAAAGGTATGGTGCGCTCAGGTGTTGTGCCGTGCAGCCGCCGCCATGACACACACACACACACACACACACACTAACATTGACTTACTTGACCTCCAACCTGATCATGGAACCAAATATTGGGGAAAAGTTATGAGTCTTAACAGAGCATACCCAGTTTTAGGGAAAGTCTTTTATTGTCCATTGTCCCCAGAGGGACAAGAAGAAAGACCCTCCTCTCGAGAGCTGAGACCCACATTCGTTAGCTTCGCCCAGTCGTGCTATAGTTCTTGGTGGATGGGACGTGTTAGCCCAGCTCCAAATGAAGAATGAGTTCCAAGCTGGTGAATGGTCCCTCTGTGTCTGAACTCCTCACTGTTCTCGGATTCCTGCAGCGCTCATTCGATAGTCATTGGACATCATAAATACCCCAGGGTGTAGCAGTCACTCTGCCATTGGATCAATAACCCATCTGAATCTGTTTCTGTCTGGCACCCAACACCACTTCCTTAGGTCACATGATCCCAGTCATGGTTTAGCCACTTCTACAATTCTACAATTTCATTTAGCAGACGCTTTTGTACAAAGCGATGTACAACACAAGCAAGAATTCAGAGCTAATTTAGGAAAAACCCATAGTAGCGCAAAAGTGCTTCAGTTGTGATTTGGTCACAGGTACTGCCATCTAGTGGCGGAAGAAGTGTCGCCCCCCCCACTCCCTCTTTTTTTTTTTTTTTTTTTTTTTTTTGGGACAAACATACAACATGACACCACACAGTTTGTGCTACATAATCACTAAGTGCTGGGTCTTGGACCCTCTGACTGATTCTACCACAGGACAAAGAGGAGCAGAGTCAGGTTCAGTGCCTCGGTGTTCTCTGAACAATTGAGTCTTCAATTGTCCCTTAAAAGTAGAAAGGGACTCAGTGGAACGTACAGAGTTCAGTAGTTCGTTCCACCATTTGGGAACAACAGAAGAGAAGAGTCTGGCTAGAGATCTGGAGCAGCGCTGGTCTGGAGGCACCAGGCGTCATTCGCATGCACTTGGATTCACTTCATTTATTGCCTCCCAACAAAGGTGAAGACTGCAGCAGCCTATACTTGTGGTAATACTTTAGTTGTTTTTCGTTACTTCTACTTCTACATTTGTATGTTCTGACAAAGAGTCAAAAAATAAATCAGATTCTTTATGATCCAAAGGTCCAATAAAAAGGATCTCACGAATGATGAGGATATCATAAGTGATGGACAGGGGAATGTCCACCCAGAGGAGGCTCCTCCCATTGGTCGGGCCCAGACGGCTGCTACTGTTTTGGAGGCAACAGTTACGTCTCCTGTCATGTGAAATGCCAGCAGTTCAAGGGCATCGCATTCATCTGGTCTTGATCCACAGAGACAGTGAAAGAGACAAGTAGCCCAACCCCCTTGGTTCTGACTGGTTCAGTTTCACAGTCATCATGATACTGTCAACTCCACCAATGAGCATCTGCTCTGGAAAAGTCTATATAACAGTAAGACAACCTATATAACTTTAACAATGCCTATACAACTATAACAACCTATATAACTATTACAACACCTATAAAATTATAACAACACCTATGTAGTTGTAAGACAGCCTATATAACAATAAGAGCCTGACTGTACATAACTATTACAACGCCGATATAACTATAACACCTATATAACTATAACAGCCTATATAACTATAACACAGCCTAAATAACTATAACACCTATATAACTATAACAGCCTATATAACTATAACAACTATATAACTATAACAGCCTATATAACCATAACACAGCTTATATAACCATAACACAGCCTATATAACTATAACAGCCTATATAACTATAACACAGCCTATATAACTATAACAGCCTATATAACGATAACACAGCCTATATAACGATAACACAGCCTAAATAATGATAACACAGCCTATATAACTATAACACAGCCTATATAACTATCACAGCATATATAACTATAACACAGCCTATATAACTATAACAGCCTAAATAACGATAACACAGCCTAAATAACTATAACAGCCTTTATAACTATAACACCTATATAACTATAACAGCCTAAATAACTATGACACAGCCTATAGAACTATAACAGCCTATATAACTATAACAGCCTAAATAACTGTAACAGCCTATATAACTATAACACCTATATAACTATAACAGCCTAAATAACTATGACACAGCCTATATAACTATAACACAGCCTAAATAACAATAACACAGCCTAAATAACAATAACACAGCCTAAATAACTATAACAGCCTAAATAACTGTAACAGCCTAAAAAACTATAACACCTATATAACTATAACACAGCCTAAATAACAATAACACAGCCTAAATAACTATAACACCTGTATAACAATAACACAGCCTATATAACTATAACACAGCCTAAATAACTATAACACCTATATAACTATAACAGCCTATATAACTATAACAACTATATAACTATAACAGCCTATATAACCATAACACAGCCTATATAACCATAACACAGCCTATATAACTATAACAGCCTATATAACTATAACACAGCCTATATAACTATAACAGCCTATATAACGATAACACAGCCTATATAACGATAACACAGCCTAAATAATGATAACACAGCCTATATAACTATAACACAGCCTATATAACTATCACAGCATATATAACTATAACACAGCCTATATAACTATAACAGCCTAAATAACGATAACACAGCCTAAATAACTATAACAGCCTTTATAACTATAACACCTATATAACTATAACAGCCTAAATAACTATGACACAGCCTATAGAACTATAACAGCCTATATAACTATAACAGCCTAAATAACTGTAACAGCCTAAATAACTATAACAGCCTAAATAACTGTAACAGCCTAAAAAACTATAACACCTATATAACTATAACACAGCCTAAATAACAATAACACAGCCTAAATAACTATAACACCTGTATAACAATAACACAGCCTAAATAACAATAACACAGCCTAAAAAACTATAACAGCCGATATAACTATAACACCTATATAACTTTAACACAGCCTATATAACTATAACACCTATTTAATTATAACACAGCCTAAATAGCTATAACACAGCCTAAATAACTATAACCGCCTATATAACTATAACACCTATATAACTATAACACAGCCTAAATAACTATAACACAGCCTATATAACTATAACACAGCCTATATAACTATAACACAGCCTATATAACGATAACACCTATATAACTATAACACAGCCTATATAGCTATAACACAGCCTAAATAACTATAACAGCCTATATAACTATAACAGCCTATATAACGATAACACCTATATAACTATAACACAGCCTAAATAACTATAACACAGCCTATATAACTATAACACCTATATAACTATAACACAGCCTAAATAACTATAACACAGCCTATATAACTATAACACCTATATAACTATAACACAGCCTATATAACTCCAACAGCCTAAATAACTATAACACCTATATAACTATAACACAGCCTATATAACTATAACACAGCCTATATAACTATAACACAGCCTATATAACGATAACACCTATATAACTATAACACAGCCTATATAGCTATAACACAGCCTAAATAACTATAACAGCCTATATAACTATAACAGCCTATATAACGATAACACCTATATAACTATAACACAGCCTAAATAACTATAACACAGCCTATATAACTATAACACCTATATAACTATAACACAGCCTAAATAACTATAACACAGCCTATATAACTATAACACAGCCTATATAACCATAACACAGCCTATATAACGATAACACCTATATAACTATTACACAGCCTATAGAACTATAACACAGCCTAAATAACAATAACAGCCTAAATAACTGTAACAGCCTAAATAACTGTTACACCTACATAACTATAACACCTATATAACTATAACACAGCCTAAATAACAATAACACAGCCTAAATAACTATAACACCTATATAACTATAACACAGCCTAAATAACAATAACACAGCCTAAATAACTATAACAGCCTAAATAACTATAACACCTATATAACTATAACACAGCCTAAATAACAATAACACAGCCTTAATAAATATAACAGCCTATATAACTATAACACTTATATAACTATGACACAGCCTATATAACTTTAACAGCCTAAATAACTATAACACCTAAATAACTATAACACAGCCTATATAACTATAACACAGCCTAAATAACTACAACAGCCTAAATAACTGTAACAGCCTAAATAACTATAACACCTATATAACAATAACACAGCCTAAATAACTATAACACCTATATAACTATAACACAGCCTAAATAACAGTAACACAGCCTAAATAACTATAACAGCCTATATAACTATAACACCTATATAACTATAACACAGCCTATATAACTATAACACAGCCTAAATAACTATAACACAGCCTATATAACTATAACACAGCCTATATAACTATAACACAGCCTATATAACTATAACACCTATATAAATATAACACAGCCTATATAGCTATAACACAGCCTAAATAACTATAACAGCCTATATAACTATAACACCTATAAAACTATAACAGAGCCTAAATAACTATAACACAGCCGAAATAACTATAACACAGCCTATATAACTATAACACCTATATAACTATAACACAGCCTAAATAACTATAACAGCCTATATAACTATAACACAGCCTATATAACTATAACACCTATATAACTATAACACAGCCTATATAACTATAACACCTATATAACTATAACACCTATATAACTATAACACCTAAATAACTATAACACAGCCTGTATAACTATAACAGCCTAAATAACTATAACACCTATATAACTATAACACAGCCTATATAACTATAACACAGCCTAAATAACAATAACACAGCCTAAATAACTGTAACACCTATATAACTATAACACAGCCTATATAACTATAACACAGCCTAAATAACAATAACAGCCTAAATAACTGTAACAGCCTAAATAACTGTAACACCTACATAACTATAACACCTATATAACTATGAATCAGCCTAAATAACAATAACACAGCCTAAATAACTACAACAGCCTATATAACTATAACACAGCCTATATAACTATAACACAGCCTAAATAACTATAACACAGCCGAAATAACTATAACACAGCCTATATAACTACAACACCTAAATAACTATAACACAGCCTATATAACTATAACAGCCTAAATAACTATAACACCTATATAACTATAACACAGCCTATATAACTATAACACAGCCTAAATAACAATAACACAGCCTAAATAACTATAACACAGCCTATATAACTATAACACAGCCTAAATAACTATAACAGCCTAAATAACTGTAACACCTATATAACTATTACACAGCCTATAGAACTATAACACAGCCTAAATAACAATAACACAGCCTAAATAACTATAACACCTATATAACTATAACACAGCCTAAATAACAATAACACAGCCTAAATAACTATAACAGCCTAAATAACTATAACACCTATATAACTATAACACAGCCTAAATAACAATAACACAGCCTAAATAAATATAACAGCCTATATAACTATAACACTTATATAACTATAACACCTAAATAACTATGACACAGCCTATATAACTTTAACAGCCTAAATAACTATAACACCTATATAACTATAACACAGCCTATATAACTATAACACAGCCTATATAACTATAACACAGCCTAAATAACTATAACACAGCCTAAATAACTATAACACAGCCTATATAACTATAACACAGCCTAAATAACTATAACAGCCTAAATAACAATAACACAGCCTAAATAACTATAACACCTATATAACTATAACACAGCCTATATAACTATAACACAGCCTAAATAACTACAACAGCCTAAATAACTGTAACAGCCTAAATAACAATAACACAGCCTAAATAACTATAACAGCCTATATAACAATAACACAGCCTAAATAACTATAACACCTATATAACTATAACACAGCCTAAATAACTATAACACCTATATAACTATAACACAGCCTAAATAACAGTAACACAGCCTAAATAACAATAACAGCCTATATAACTATAACACAGCCTATATAACTATAACACCTATATAACTATAACACCTATATAACTATAACACCTAAATAACTATAACACAGCCTATATAACTATAACAGCCTAAATAACTATAACACCTATATAACTATAACACAGCCTATATAACTATAACACAGCCTAAATAACAATAACACAGCCTAAATTACTATAACAGCCTAAATAACTATAACAGCCTATATAACTATAACAGCCTAAATAACTATAACACCTGTATAACTATAACACAGCCTATATAACTATAACACAGCCTAAATAACTGTAACAGCCTAAATAACTATAACACCTATATAACTATAACACCTATATAACTATAACAGCCTATATAACTATAACACCTATATAACTATAACAGCCTATATAACTATAACACCTATATAACTATAACAGCCTATATAACTATAACACAGCCTATATAACTATAACACCTATATAACTATAAAAGCCTATATAACTATCACACCTATATAACTATAACACCTATATAACTATAATAGCCTATACAACTATAACACCCATATAACTATAACAGCCTTTATAACTATAACACCTATATAACTATAACAGCCTATACAACTATAACACCCATATAACTATAACAGCCTTTATAACTATAACACCTATATAACTATAACAGCCTATACAACTATAACACCTATATAACTATAACACCTATATAACTATAACACCTATATAACTATAACAGCCTATATAACTATAACACCTATATAACTATAACAGCCTATATAACTATTACACCTATATAACTATAACACCTATATAACTATAACAGCCTATATAACTATAACACCTATATAACTATAACACCTATATAACTATAACAGCCTATATAACTATAACACCCATATAACTATAACAGCCTATATAACTATAACACCTATATAACTATAACAGCCTATATAACTATAACACCTATATAACTATAACAGCCTATATAACTATAACACCTATATAACTATAACAGCCTATATAACTATAACACCTATATAACTATAACACCTATATAACTATAACAGCCTATATAACTATTACACCTATATAACTATAACAGCCTATATAACTATAACACCCATATAACTATAACAGCCTATATAACTATAACACCTATATAACTATAACAGCCTATATAACTATAACACCTATATAACTATAACAGCCTATATAACTATAACACCTATATAACTATAACAGCCTATATAACTATAACACCTATATAACTATAACACCTATATAACTATAACAGCCTATATAACTATTACACCTATATAACTATAACAGCCTATATAACTATAACACCTATATAACTATAACAGCCTATATAACTATAACACCTATATAACTATAACAGCCTATATAACTATAACAGCCTATATAACTATAACAGCCTAAATATCAGTTGGTGTAAGTGAATGAGTTTTTTTTGTCCCTGCAGACAGAAAAACTCAAAGATAGACAAGAAAACAACATTCATATTCAATCATTTACTACAAACATATTCGGTTCAGTCCTCTTCCTTCTGAACCTTAAATCACCTCATGAAGGAGTTCAGGGACGAGCCGTCGTTGGTCTCATCAGTAGTAGAAGAGATGATGAATTGATCCGTCATAAGCGGAGGGTTCTGAAGAAGGCAGCGGCAGGCGCAGCATCAGTGCAGGGATTTTCCCGTCATTTCTACATTATCTTCATCTTCATCTTCATCAGCAGCAGCAGCTCCACAGGGAGGCGATACGAGTTCTACCTTGATCTCTCAGGTGCTGGAGCAGGAGCAGCTCATCACAAAGTTTCCGACTCTGGACTCGGATCCGTTCGGCGATGTCGGACACTTCATCCCCCTCCTCCGGCAGCGGGAGCCTCTCCAGCCTCCAGCCGCCTCTCACGCCTTTAAACGGGGAATCCTCGCGCTGCTGT
This sequence comes from Aulostomus chinensis, assembly GCF_037954235.1. NCBI lineage: Eukaryota > Metazoa > Chordata > Actinopteri > Syngnathiformes > Aulostomidae > Aulostomus > Aulostomus chinensis. Next base: position 193,414 of record NC_141330.1, read on the forward strand.
TGCTGACGGGGGGGGGGGGGGGGGGGGGGGGGTAGTGGGCGGTAGCGACCCCTGCAGGCTGAGGACAGGACCTCCTGGCCTCCCACCGGTGAGTGGACACGTGTCGCCCGCGTCACTCGATGCCCTCTCCCCGGGTGTTGCCTCTACAGGTTCGGAGTCGCTCGGTGTTTCCGCTTCTTTTCTTGAACGATGCTGTCAAGAGCCCCGTCCCCTTTTATCGCTTTGTTGCATTTGCATCCTCCCTCAATGGTGTCGTGTCTTTTTGTCCGTCCTGTGTTGTTTTCATGGACCTTCCTGTGTCTCTCATTCCAATACAGCAGTTAACTCCATTATTCCAGTCACCCCCTCGAGTGGCGGACAGCTGCTCTGCAAAGGTGAGCTCGCTTTGTTTCTTCTATCATCAGTTAACTTTTTGAACTTCTTTTTTTCATCCCAACAAATTTTATTGATTTCTTTCGAATCAATGAAAGAAATCAATAAAGAAATTTACAAGAAAGTGACGAGTGGGCGGGCACATTCAAAGAGGAACCGCGGAGACGTGCCGGCCCCTCAGTGCCTTCAGGCAGAAGTCGACACGAACTGAGGACCATCAGGTCGCCGGACCCACTTTGAGTACCTCAAGTCTTCCGGTCTGTTTGCTGGTACTTTGAAAATCGGAAGTAGAGCGGAAGTCAACTCGCGTTGTTTGACTTGACAGGAGAGTCAAAAGAAAAGTTGATGCGGAAGTGAGTTCGAGTTTAGTTCCGCGGCACAAACTAAGATACGAGTCGCCCCAAATCCGCAGCGGTCCCGGACTTCCCCGAGACACCGGAGCGGTGAGTTCCTGGCGTTTACTGGCGTTACTCCCGACAGCTTCCCGTAGTCACGACCGCGTTAGCAGATTTAGGCCGGGACGGACCGTCGAGCGTGGGGACCCCGCGTGACAGCGCCCCTCCGGTGCTCCTCTGGAGGCGAAGCTGGGAGGAAGTCAGGATGAAGGAGAGAGAACAGACGCAGCTTTTGCCCTGAAGAACGATTCTGCCAGATGATTGTCTGCATTGTCCTCTCTCTCTCTCTCTCTCTCTCTCTCTCTCTCTCTCTCTCTCTCTCTCACACACACACACACACATTGTGACCAGCAGAACCATGAAGACTCCTTAGTTGTCGCCTTCTGATCGATGAATCCTGTCAGTTGCATTGATCACCAGTAACCCTGGCAGCTCCGGAGGCTCCACCTGATCAGACCCTAACCCTTCACTGATGGACGCTTCTGCAAAATCAACGGCATTCATGTTTTGTAGAAACAATCTTGAATGAGCGAAGGAGTGAGGGAGTGGGCGGGCGACGGAGTGACTTAGTGGGCAAGAGAGTGGGTGGGCAGGCGAGGGAGCGGGCGGGCAAGGGAGTGACTGAGTTGGCGAGGGAGTGGGTGGGCAAGGTAGTGACTGAGTGGGCGAGTGAGTGACTGACTGAGTGGGCAGGCGAGGGAGTGGGTGGGCAAGGTAGTGACTGAGTGGGCGAGTGACTGACTGACTGAGTGGGCAGGCAAGGGAGTGGGTGGGCAAGGTAGTGACTGAGTGGGCAAGGGAGTGGGTGGGCAGGCGAGGGAGTGGGTGGGCAAGGTAGTGACTGAGTGGGCAAGGGAGTGGGTGGGCAGGCGAGGGAGTGACTTGAGTTGGCGAGGGAGTGGGTGGGCAAGGGAGTGACTGAGTGGGCGAGTGAGTGACTGACTGAGTGGGCACTCGAGGGAGTGGGTGGGCAAGGTAGTGACTGAGTGGGCGAGCGAGTGACTGACTGAGTGGGCAGGCGAGGGAGTGGGCAGGCAAGGGAGTGGCAGACTGGGCGAGCAAGTGACTGACTGAGTGGGCACGCGAGGGAGTGGGTGGGCAAGGTAGTGACTGAGTGGGCGAGCGAGTGACTGACTGAGTGGGCGGGCAAGGGAGTGGGTGGGCAGGCGAGGGAGTGACTGAGTGGACGAGCGAGTGACTGACTGAGTGGGCGGGCAAGGGAATGACTGAGTTGGCGAGTGACTGAGTTGGCGAGGGAGTGGGCGGGCAAGGGAGTGACTGAGTGGGCGAGCGAGTGACTGACTGAGTGGGCAGGCGAGGGAGTGGGCGGGCAAGGGAGTGGGTGGGCGAGCGAGGGACTGGGCGGGCAGGCGAGGGAGTGACTGAGTGGGTGAGCGAGTGACTGACTGAGTGGGTGAGGGAGTGACTAAGTGGGTGAGCGAGTGAGTCCACATTGTTGGAACAAGAATGCTGGAGTGAAGCAACACTGCCCTTCACACTCCAAATCTGAAGGTGGCACTAGCGAGCAGGATGCTGGCATCACTGATGTCCTGTAGAGTCAGACACTGGTGGACCAGCTGATATGTGTAACCTGGCCAGAAGTCCCAGCTGGCGGGAGAGTTCAGGATGACTTGGGTCCAGGGTCCAGGCTGGTGTTGATGATCCTTTGTGAGCGCCGCTTGTCTGGTGAGCAGAAATGGGAAGTGGATATCACATGCTAGCAATCTCCACTGGCCGGATCACTTCAGCATCGTGACCATCATTTCATCCCTGGGGGGGGTCACACACTCCAACCCATCTGACTAAAATATTTCCTTCAGGTCGGGTCCAGGCAGTCAGGGGCTGGAGGAGTGACATCATCAAAGGGTGTCATTGCTCTTATATGTACTTCTGGAACTACTTCAGCTGGAATCAAAGTCATTTGAGGTTCTCTTCACACAAATGTCAACGCAGCACCATGCAAGTGCATATAAGAACCCACAATAGCACTTCTTACACAAAAGAGAAAAAAATGTCCACTGATGGCGAGCTGAGGCGCCGCATGCTGCATCTTCCGGGTCATTTGGTGGTGCTCCCTGTTCCCTCCCAGCCGCTGTGTGCTGACATGTCTGTGTTGTGTCTCTCAGCTCCATCATGGCTACAGGTGAAGTTTATTCCTCAACGACAGCACCAAACCCAAAATCCTCCTGGTTCCTGGGTCCATCAGAACACCTGGGCAAATTTCGGCTCATCATCAAAGTCTTGGAAGTGGTGAGTTTGCTAGAACAGACGGCTGTGGCTGCTGGTGTGGCTGAGAGTGGATGAAGAGCCCCTCCGCTAGCCAGAGGACAAAAGCTGTCCAATAGGCTCTGTGAGGACCTACAGTGTTTCCCAGAATGCATCAGAGAGGTGCTTTAGAGCAATGGCAGGTGCGAGTAGAAACTGCCGGGCTGCGGCCATGACCTCGCCATGACTCGCCCCTCCTCCCGTCACCCTGCAGGAAGCTCCAGATGAGGAAGTGAAAGTGTTTTTGGCAAATCTCTAAGAGCTGCTGACCCTCTGCTGTCGCAACCGCTCGCAGCAAGATGCAGCGGCTGCATCCGGCCACGCAGCTCCTTGCTGGCCGCCATGATGGCCAGCATGGACACGGCACTCAGACCAATGAGTCAAAATCATGTCAACTTCCTGTCATTGATCTGATCAGAACATTCAGAAAACCAGAATTTTAACAGTTGAATCTGAGGCTCTCAGAACATGTGAAATGTGATGCGTTTCACTCCTGCTGATTCAGCGGGGTTGGCTCACACACACACCCACAACACCCCCATGGTGTGTGTGTGTGTGTGTGTGTGTGCGCGTGTGTTTGGTGTTTTGGGAAGCAGCTGCCTCATCTGTAATAAAAGATGGCATGTTGATGGAAGGTCATTGTGGCGTTAAGGGTTCCACTAACCGTCATGGATGGATGTCATCTCTCTCCCTCTCTCTCTCCCTCTCTCTCTCTCTCTCTCTCTCTCTCTCTCTCTCTCTCTCTCTCTCTCTCTCTCTCTCACACTCACACACACACACACACACACACACACACAATCTAAATCATTTAAAAAGATCATTTGTGTGTGTAGTCGGAGCTTCCTGTTTACCCTGATGTCCCCGCCCCTCTGTCAGGTCCTGTCCTTCGTGGCTTTCATCCTGGAGGAGGTGGTCAACAGCTGCATCAGTTGCTCCGCCCTCTACTTCTTCGAATTCGTCAGCTGCACTGCCTTCCTCTTCACACTGCTGCTGCTCTTCCTCCTCACCACCACCCTGCACAAGAGAATTGGGATCAGCTGCTGGCCACAGCTGGTAACATCCTGCTTCCTGTTTTTACCAGATCCACACCTCCTTCACACAGGGTCGTTACTGGTGGTGCTCCTCATCGCTGTTGGCCTCAAAGGTCCGACCTTAGACCGATGTCTTCCTCGCAATTATAACATTAATGAAGGTCATTTCATGAGACTTTACAAACAGGACCAATAGGCGTAAACTGCACATGATGTCACAGGCTCCACCCCCCTCTACTAACCAGCTGTTACAGCTGTAACGTCAAGTCAAGTCAGGGTTATTTGTGTGTCACCAAACCCCAACCAAAGTTCAGTCCTGACTCTGTCCAAGTAGAGCAGGTCCAGCACCTCCCTCCTTCAATGAACCTCCACCCAACAATTCTCCATCAGCAGCACATCCTGCAACAGCAGCCACCAGAACCTTCCTTTACCAGCAGGAAGGAGGAGCAGATCCAGGATCAGTGGGGACGGAGAGAGAGAAGGAGAGCAGGACAGAGACAAAGACAGAGAATGGAGGAAGACAGAGAGACAGAAGGAAAGAGAGGGACAGAGATAAAGAGAGAGAAAGGAGGACAGACTGATGGACAGAGACAAAGATAGAGAATGGAGGAAGACAGAGAGACAGAAGGAGAGAGAGGGACAGAGATATAGAGGGAGAGAAAGGAGGAGAGACTGATGGACAGAGACAAAGACAGAGAATGGAGGAAGACAGAGAGACAGAAGGAAAGAGGGAGAGACAGGAGGAGAGACTGATGGACAGAGACAAAGACAGAGAATGGAGGAAGACAGAGAGACAGAAGGACAGAGAGGGACAGAGATAAAGAGGGAGACAAAGGAGGAGAGACTGATGGACAGAGACAAAGACAGAGAAAGGAGGAAGACAGAGAGACAGAAGGAAAGAGAGGGACAGAGATAAAGAGAGAGAGAAAGGAGGAGAGACTGATGGACAGAGACAAAGACAGAGAATGGAGGAAGACAGAGAGACAGAAGGAAAGAGAGGGACAGAGATAAAGAGGGAGAGAAAGGAGGAGAGAATGATGGACAGAGACAAAGAGATAGAATGGAGGAAGACAGAGAGACAGAAGGAGAGAGAGGGACAGAGATAAAGAGAGAGAAAGGAGGAGAGACTGATGGACAGACGAGGACGTGAGCAGGTGGAGCTACGGGTGGCAGCTGGAGCCTCTTCAGGTCTGGAGCCTCCTCCAGCAGCACCAGGATCTGGGATGAGGGGAGAAGAAGAGGAGTTAGTAACACGTCTGAGGACAGGAGGAGGAGAGAGAAGCCCAGTGCATCATGGGAGATCCCAGCAGTCTGAGCCTATAGCAGCAGATCTAAGGGCCAGCCTAAGCAGTCCTGACTATAAGCCTGATCAACAAGGAGGTCTTAAGTCTGCTCTTAAACCTAGAGAGGGGGTCTGGGTCCTGGACTGAAACTGGGAGATGGTTCCACAGGAGGGGAGCCTGATAGCTGAAGGCTCTGGCTCCATTCTACTGTTAGAACTCTAGGAACCAGCAGGAACCCTGCATCCTGGGAGTGAAGGGTTCTAGCTGGATCATAGGGGACCAGGAGCTCTGTCAGGGATGAAGGAGCCTGGTTGTTGAGGACTTTGATGGTAGAAGGAGAATTTTAAATTCTATAGTTCAGTCAGCTGGTTTGTTCCATGTCGATCATTGATGAGTTCAGCTGAGTGTCGTCTGCATAGCAGTGAACATTAATGGAGTGTTTCCTGATCATGTGACCTAGAGGAAGCAGGTACAGGGTGAAGAGGACTGGTCCAAGCACAGACCCTTGTGGAACACCAGAACTGACTGTAGTGGTCTCAGAGGAACCATCATTAACTAGTACCGACTGAGATGACCTAGTAAATATGACCTGAACCAGTTTAGTGTGGTTCCTTTAATACCAGTGACAGGTTCCAGTCTCTGTAGAAGGATATGGTGGTCAATGGTACCAAAGCTGCACTGAGATCTGATCAGACCAGCACAGAGACCAGTCCCTCATCTGGTACCAGTAGGAGGTCACTGGTACCTTTGACTAGTTCTGTTTCTGTGCTAGGATGAACCTGGAACCTGACTGAATCCTCCAATCAGCTGTTGCTGTGGAGAAGTCCCAGAGCTGTTTAGCAACTGCTTTCTCCAGAACCTTGGAGAGAAAAGGAAGATGTGATGTTGGTCTGTAGTTGGTAGAACTTCTGGATCCAGGCTTGTTTTTGAGGAGGGTTTAATTCCTGCTCCTTTAAAGGACTGAGGGACGGAACCAGATACCAGCGCCACATTGATCATATCTAAGAGGGAGGGGCTAACGAGGGGAGAGAGTCTTGGAGCAGCTTAGTTGAGATGGGGTTTAGGAGACAGGTGGAGGTTTAGAGGAGGACATTATTGAACTGAGCTCATGAAGGCTGATGGGAGAAAAACTATCCAAGTGTGTGTCTGGTCCTCCAGCTGCCTCTAAGGTTCTGGGTTCTAGGGGCCATGTTGTCAGCTGATGGCAGCAGGAGAAGAAGTTTCTCTCTAATCAGGAGAAT
>NC_141330.1:205000-230000 GCF_037954235.1 Aulostomus chinensis
TGATCAGAGGAGCTTAGCTCAGCTGAGAGTAAACCCAGTTTGACATCCATGACCTGCTTCATTGACGAATAAACTAGAAACTCTGGTTGCTTCTGCTGAGTCCATGTAATGGACAGGATGTGAACTTCCCGCCCACCTGGACCTTCGGACCATCTATACTGACATCATCTGTTCTACCGGCCAGGAGCAGAACCCTCACACAGACTCATGAAAGTTGGATCAGCAGCGTTTTATCTGCCTTCTTTTTATCTAAGAAGATTTTGAACCACAAGGCCCGGTGGAGCAGTGGTCCTCACTGTGGCCCCCCAGCAAGAAGGTTGTTGGTGGAGCCCCGGCTGCAGCACGGGGTCTTTCTGGGTGAGTCTCCATGTTCTCCCTGTTCCTGCTGGGTTCTCTCTGGTACTCCAGCTTCCTCCACAGTCCAAAGACATCAAGAGGGACCAGGTTAATCCAGACTCTAAATTGACCGTAGGCGTGGCTGGGAGAGCCAATGGTTGTCTGTCTCTATGTGTTGGCCCTGCCATGGACTGGTGACCTGTCCAGGGGGAAGGCTGCTGGGATAGGCTCCACCCCCACCACCCTCAACAGGAGAAGAGGGGGAAGATGGAGGGAAGGGTGGAGGGATGATGGGTGGGTGGATGGATGGATGGATGGATGGATGGATGGATGGATGGATGGATCCTGAGCTCTTAGAATACTGGGATTCAGCCTCAACTCTTTTGACTCCCTTGAGCATTTGTTGTTTGAGTCTCACGAAGGTCCTCTGATCAACATCTGTCGGCCCACAAGGGCCAGGACCTCAGCCGACTGGGACCCTCTTGTCTATCTTGAAGGAGTTGAGGGACATTGCAGCCATCAGTTCTCACTCAGGCTGTTTGTCCATCAGGTTCATGAGAACACGCATCCCATTGAACCATGTCGTCGGTGTTTCAGATCATCTCATCCAATCAGGTTGCTTCATGGCTCACTGCCCGCCTCCTGACTCGTGGCTGAGGGCTCCTGATTCCACCAGGACAGGCAGATGAGGACAGGCAAGTGGAGAGGAGTGCTCCTCATGGTGACTCAGCAGGTCTGTGGGCTTATAAAGAGGCAGGGATGCCTGGTCCCTCACCACGGAGACCATGGCCTGGCTGCTTCTCACCGCAGGGATCCTGGCGTACTGCTCACCGCCGCTGCAGGGCAAAGCTTCAGGTAAACAGCCGATCTGGGCTGACACTGAGTTATCAAAGCAGTCCGGCTCTTGATCATCTCCCAGCTCAAAGATCGCTTCTCATGATGAGAGTCCGAGGAGTGAAGGAACAAGAAGAAACTGAACAGTTATTTGATGATATTTGTGATTTTTGTGTCCTATTATTTGACGAAATATGAGACACAGATGAGGCTCAAGGAGCACTAGAGAACCTGGTCAGTGAGGCTGTGGCGAGGAAGGCCAACCTGCAGCCGTGTTACTGGGTCGCGTCAGTGCCGCTCGGCTTCACTGACTGGTAAACACTGTTTCCTCTTCGCTCAGAACTGTTGTTTGCTGTCATGTTGATGTGCAGAGTACCAGCTGGAGTCTGAGAGCCTGAGCCAATGTGAGTTGCTCAGGGGTGTGGCTGTTGCCAAGCAACAAGGGGACATCCCTCACTGCACAGAAGACGGCAGGTTCAGGTATTTTACCTTTCTGACTGACTGACGCTATTCATGTAAAACATATCAATATATACTGTACATCAATATGCATTGTGTGTGTGTGTGTGTGTGTGTGTGTGTAGGCCTGTGCAGTGCAGTCGGCGGGATCAGGAGTGTTGGTGTGTTGATGCTGAAGGTCAGGAGGTTGCTGGGTCTCGAACTAACACCTCAACTCTGAACTGTAAGAGACACAACTTTTATCATTTGATCGAGCATTGATTATTGATCAACTGTGTGTGTTCTGAGGGGGGGTGTGTGTGTGTGTGTGTGTGTGTGTGCGTGCGTGCGTGCGTGCGTGCGTGTGTACAGGTCCCACTCCCTGCCAGCTGCAGTCTGTCTGGCGATGTTCCCAGTCAGGACTCTTTGAGCCGGTTCAGTGTGAGGCCAGCAGAGGGCAGTGTTGGTGCGTGGACCAGGACGGGGAGGAGCTGTATGGGACCAGACAGGCTGGGAGACCTGACCACTGTATGTTACTGTGGGAATCGGCCTCAAGACCTCTGCTACTCCTGCTGATGGAGTTTGATTGACAGTTGTTTCAGTCATGAGTGTGAGATGATTAACAGGAAGGAAGTGTAGTAACGAGCATTAACTAACGGTTAATAGTTATATTCAACGGGATGAGTCGAGTTGATTGGCCATCGAAGGTGTTTTAGCATTTGATAAGACGTCCTGTTGACCTTTGACCTGCAGGTCCTGGTCGCTGTGAGGTCAAAGCAAGGCGCCTTCTCCACGGCTCCGGGTCAATCTCACCTCCTCAGTGCTCCAACGATGGACGCTTCCTCGCCGTTCAGTGTAAATTCTTTAACACAACTGACAGAAGAGAGCTGGACCTGCTGCACACCTTCAACATGTAACTCACCTGTCTGTGTCAGTCTGTCTTCACCTGTTTCTCTGTGCACAGGTGTGTATTTTTGTGTGTTTGTGTTGTTTCAGGTTTCCTGAAGCCTTTCACACGTTCCGAAGATTCCGAATGAGGTTCCCGTTTGTGTCCTCGTACTGCTTCTGTGTGGACAGCAGAGGACGCGAGCTGGACAGCACGGGTGAGAATGCTCAATGACTCATCCCAGTTCTAAGAAGAACCTGGACTCCAGTCCGATCCTTCAAACTGGCATCTCAGGAACCAAAATGTCCCCATAATGATGAGGTTGAAGGTGGTTCTTGCTGTTCAGGTGTGGAGCTCCTCCTGTCTGACGTGTATGACTCAGCATTCTCGGGTCTCAGGGCAGGTCGCTCCTTCTCTGAGACCAACGTCCACAGAGTCCTGCAAAGGAGGATGCTGGGAGTCCGCCTCGCCCTTACTGGACACTTCCGATGTAAACACACTTGTTATCTTGCTGTCATAGTTAAATACGTCAGCAGTTTAATGGAACGAGATCATCCTGGCCGGGTCCCGTGGTCCCGTTAACGTGGTCCCTGTCCTTCTCAGGTCCCTCTCCCTGTGAGCAGGAGCGGCAGGCAGCAACTGAGTCCTCCAGCAGTTTTGTGCCGTCCTGTGAGAGACGAGGGTCCTACTCCTCCAGACAGTGCCAGGAGGGGGGGCAGTGCTGGTGTGTCGACACCTCAGGAGCAGAGCTTCCTGGGACACGACGGATGGGAGACTCTTCCCTAGCCTGTGGTCGGTGTCCCAGGAAGCTCTCACGTGTATCTCTCACTCTCTCATTTCAGTGTTGCACTCATTATGTCCCCCCCAACTCCCCTTCATCTACCCCCCAGGCTCAGGCGTGGCAAACCACTGTTCAACTCAGCGGCGTCTGGCTCTTTCCCGGCTCTTCTCTGGCCCCATCGTCCCTCCTGCCCCCGCCTCAGGTGGACCTCCAGTCTCATGTCAGTTTCTCCTCCAGCCACTTAGAAACCTCCTGCCAGTGGAGGCAGATCCAGCCTCTTTCCTGTCTCCCCTGGTGGAAGTCCTCCATGGTCTCTTCCCCTCAGTGGGGGGGGCTCTGCAGACGCTGGCTGGCTCCTCCCCTCGCCTCCTACAGGAGAACCTGTTTGGAGGAAAACTTCTGAAAAATGCAGTAGAATTCAACTTCAGTGGGGTGGTGGGAGCCCGAGGGGCCCTCAGTCTAGATCGCCTCTCTTCTCAGGATGTTGCCACAAACCTTCAGAAGAACCAGGACCTGGTTCAGTCTATCAGCAGAGCCCTAGAGGAGCCTGGCTTCCTGTCAAGGCTACAATACACGCTGAGGGCCATGAGTGTCCCACGCTCCGCCTCCCTGGACCAGGTCAGATGCAGAGTTCCTGCCGGCTTCTTCTTAAGACCCTCAGATCTTGAATAAGCTGCGGCTGCTTGTAACTCAACTTGGCTCTGGTGGCGTTCCAGGTCCTGAGTCCCCTGCTGCGTTCCTGCTCTGGTGAGGATGAGGAAAATCAAGATGCATCATCCATCTTTGTCCCGAGCTGCACATCCAGTGGTGGCTTCCAGGAGGTTCAATGTCAAGGCGCTGAGTGCTGGTGTGTCGACCCTCATGGTCAGGAGGTGGCAGGGTCGAGGGTCACCGGTCAGCGCCCTCGATGTCCATCCCGCTGTGAGAGACAGCGAGCAGTCGCGCAGAAAGCAAAAGGAAAAATGGCGGCCGGAGTGGACACCCACATCCCAGCATGCTCAGAGGATGGGGACTTCCTGCCGCTGCAGTGTGTTGGGTCGCGCTGCTTCTGTGTAGATGCTGAGGGGGGGACAGTGGCAGCTCAGTCGGCAGGGGGCGCTATCACCTGTAAGTCCATTATTGTGAGATGAGTAAACAATACATCTCACAGGTAAAACAACCAGGTACAGGTACAGAAACGAGCAGCCACTACCTCCAAGTAGATGGGCACTTCCTCTCCATCACCGTGACTACAGTAAATAACCATCTCGCTGGTGGAAGTCTCACAGTGGTCCTGGTGTCTAGGTCATGACATCATCAACTCATCAAAATAATATTGAGATGATGACATCACAGTGGTGATTTAGACAAGCTATTCAGTAAAGTCATGATTTGTCTGGTCTGTTGCCATGACGACAGGCCAACAACTTTTAAAATGCTGATTTTCTGAATGGAGTTCTGCTCAGGTGCCTAAGACCTGATGTCTCCTCATCATGACGGTTTTTCAACAAATGGACAATCAAATTGTTCCCAGAACACCCAGCAGGAATTCTTCATGGCTGTCCGTCCCACCAGGAGGAAACGCGTGACTGGAGACGGTGGCGTTCCCTTGGTTGCACTGATTCAGTTCAGTCACTGCATTTGTTCCTTCAAGGCACATTGAGCAGCAAAAAAAAACCCTCAACCAACATTTAAACGTATAAGTACAAGTCAACCCAACATGTGAAAACATAAAGAAGCTGTAGCCAGGATGATGTTGATGTGGACAAACTGTCGAACATCCAGGTCTTTACTGATGTCTGTCCTGTGTTTCAGGTCCAGACAGAACAACCCGCAAGCCGTCAGCAGGTCAGATACACGCGACTTTTACAGGAGGTTTGCCATTTTTTCAGGCATAAATTTCATCCAGTTGTAGTCTCTGTGTTTTTATCCTTGCCCAACCTCACCTGTGCGCTCTCACTGGCGCAAACATCCAGCCAGGAGAGTAACATTGAAGTCGAGGCAGGGGCCCCTTGGTGACGCCTGGGCCAAATTAATGTCCATTGGGTTTGGTTTTTTGAAGAAATTACTGCTACCATCTTTAATAAAGGAATAAAATATAATCAATCAGCAAATGAAGATGAATTTGGATTGCATTTCATACCACAAACACTAAAACTATACTTTTATTTCTGTGACTACAGTCTGTGAAAATGAACTTTATTCTGTGTGACAAAAATCCTGGGGCAGATAACAAAAGAATGACACATTTCCTGTTTTCAGCTGCAGGTTTCCAGTCACGTGCCAAATTAAAGCGAACTGGGGACATGTCTACATGCTATTGGTGTTTGAACCAAAGATTAATGCTAGCGTGCCACTGGTCAGCATGCTCACTCAGTAGCTATGCTATGCTCACTTCCAGGACGATGCTCACAGGCACTGGCGAAGGTCACAGCTTTCAGACTGGATGTTGAAAACATAGTCAATATCTCCAACTCCTCCCACATTCCTCTGGGATACGGATTCCTTTTGGCGGATGGTCTTCATCTGACCCCAGAAGAGCTACAGGTCGGCCAATCAGAGGAGGAGCTGCAGCTCTCTGACAGGCTGGTCAGCCGCACCAAAGCTGCCCTGCGATTGGCTGCCTACTCCAGTGAGACAGGCTAAAAGTTTGATATCACCGGTGCGCCGGTGAGGCTGATGTTCATTCTGTCTTGTTCTTCTTCAGCTGTCCAGATGTTCTTGCCACCACAACGCCGCTCCCACCAGTTGTTCAGTCCACAGTGTGATGCTGATGGAGGGTGGCAGCACACGCAGTGTCATCACAGCACAGGTCTCTCACACACACACACACACGCACGCACACATGCACACACACAGACACACACATTTGTCATTTACTGACAGGACACTTTCAGGGGCACCTAAATCAGGTCAGCACACTGCTGGGCAAACTAGCATGTCCTCATGGTGGTGGTAAAGGAGGAGGACGTGTCGTCTCCAAGACCGAGGACATCAACTGTCCATCTAAACCTTGTGTCCAGGTCACTGCTGGTGTGTTGATGAAGATGGCGAGTACATTCCCCATTCTCTGACCAGCCGCTCGCGCCACCTGCCATCATGTGAGTTAACGTACAACACACGTGTTGACACAAACATATTGCATAAGCAGTGTTAACGTGTGTGTGTGTGTGTGTGTGTGTGTGTGTGTGTGTGTGTGCTGGTGTGTCCTCCTCCAGGTCTCACACACTGCCAGAGAGCTCAAACTCACACTCTGCTCTCCGGGTGGATGAAAGGCTCTGACATCACCGCTAAGTCGTCCTACTGGCCGAAGTGTGAGACGGTAAAAAAAAACATACACTTAAAATTTCACCTTCATACCCTTTAGTTCCCTTTTAAGCCACAGCTTTGTTAGCTAGTTAGCTATAAAAGTTATGCTGGCTACAAAATATTGTGTTTGCATTTTTAAAAATGCATTTTAGCGTCGCTCTTTATCCCCCGCTTGAAGCTCGGCGCTCCTGGGCTCCATTACTGCACCAAATGTTCATGTTAACATACAACACACATGCAAACCGAAGCTCCAGCTCCAAGTACAAAACCAACTACTTGATGATCTTTTTGCTGAACTGATCAATAATCTGGTCTTCAAAAATCAAAACATCTTCATAGGTTTCCTGCTCAGGGCTCAAAATCACACCAAGCTGTTGCACTCGTTTATGAATGGATTCATCTGATAGTTGCTCCTTGTCCACAGATGTTACATCGCGTGCTCCCACCTGCGGTGCAGTTGCATTGTGGGTGATGTAGGTGCCAGGTTTTGACAGGAAAGAGCGTGATGATGTCAGAGGTCCTAACAGGTTTGAAAGATGAGCTTGTGTGTGCTGCATTTCAGGACGGTCGTTTCTCGCTGCTGCAGACGAGCGGCGCTGTGGGCTGGTGCGTCAACCCGCTGACCGGAGAGACGCTGCAGACGGCATCACGGAGCCCCGATGGACAACTGACATGTACATACCATAAACATATGTAGTTCAATTAAGACTGTCGAAGTACTACACGATGACATCATCACTACCTAATTAACTATTGATGGTGCGTTCAGGTCCCAGCTGGTGTGAGCTGCAGGGTCTTCAGTGTGACCCTGATGGCTCCTTCATCCCTCTTCAGTGTGATGTCACTTCCTGCTGGTGTGTCTCTGAGGATGGACAGGAAGTGGGAGGTACCCGAATATCTCGAGAGACAGGACGCATGCCATCATGTGACCGTAGGTTCTTTCTGGGTTATTTGTTGAAGTTTGATGTCTTCAGATTGATCACAGTAGCACCTGGTGGGCGGGTGTGTGGTGGGAGGAGCAGCAGCTGATTGGTCCATGGATTTGTCGTCCATTAAAACTGCACTGATGCATGTTCTTGCCTCATCTCTAGGTCCTCTCTGTTCTGACACCACCGTTACCCATGGTGCACTGGTCTGCCACCCAGCAGCCACTGGCCAACAGAGCTGCAATCTCATCTGTCACCATGGTTACCAGAACTCACTGCCAATGAGCAGCTTCCTGTGTGAGACGGTCAGTCGGCAGTGGGTTGGAGACGTCACACCGCTGCCTGGTGCCTGTCAGAGTAAGACCTTTTTCAGGGTGCTGCCATTTTGAAGGCTTCATCTTCCCGATTTTCATCTGAAGGGTTAGGGTTCATTCCATCTCAGACCAGCTTGAGCCCTAAATTCCCTTTAATGGTCAAAGTTATGTAATGTCAAGTAAGCTCAATTTTATGTGGATCACGCAAATCAGAACACATGACACAACAAGAAGAGCAGGTCTAGAACCACAGAACAGTTCCCCAGAACACCTGAGACTCCTGAGATGTAAACAGGCAGAAATGTTAAGATGACACAGCGACTCTGCTGTTTTCATGCACTAAACCAGTATGTGTGTGTGTGTGTGTGTGTGTGTGTGTGTGTGTGTGTGTGTGTGTGTGTGTGTGTGTGTGTCAGTGTCTCAGCCTCTTCAGTTGGTGTCGGCCTCTCAGACCTGGATGTTGTTGTCACCCTGCTCTCAGATCAGCAGTTTACAGTCACTGCTGTTACACTTGATGACCAGCAGGGGGCTCTGCTCCGCTCAGGTAACACCAACCTTGCAGCATTCATTTATGTCAAATGAATGCCACATTTACAATGAAACCTGTTTACACACGAAAGATGAAAACGAAACAAAGGAATGATGAAAATGGGAGATTTTGACCAAATAAAAGAACCAATCTTCTTCACTTTCCTCATCTTCCTTTTTTCCTGTTTAAATTTTTCTGATAAGTGTTCATGTTTGTGTTTATTCTTCATTTCTGCTTCTATTTCTACCAGAAAATTGGCAAAAGAATCCAATGTCAAAAACCCCTCAAATAATTTTTCTTGTAACATTTAAGGTTTTAACATGCAATTCGAAATAAATCCCTGCCATTTAAAAAAATCTATTTTGTTCTCCAAATTTGTACTTTATTTTGATAGTTTGGTAATTTTTTCTGACTTTGTGCTCTTCATAATTGACTTGTAATATATTTCTCTTGCCAAGTGAATTGGGGGGGGGGGGCAATGATTCAAAATAAAGGTGTCTGTTCTACTTCGCTGACCTGCATAACTGACAGATTGAGCCTGATGTGGATGTGGCTCTAAGAAACAAAGCTAACATTTGTATATCGGTTTGTGCAGCTGCCAGCATCTGGCCGCTCTGTAGCGCTGTGTGACGACTCTTCACTGCGTCTACAGTGTGATGGCATTACAGTCAGGTTAACACACAGCTGGACCGCCACCCTGTTTGACCTCCCATCCTCTGACCTCCCCAACCTCCGGGACTTTGGTGAGACGTGACAAACAACACATTGACTTGTCACACTAAAACTGTGGCATCAAACATCCCCTCAGTCTCCAATGATGATTGAATTTAGCTGATTTCAGCTGACAGCTGCCATCCTCATGAAATGTTCATTAATTGCTATACAAACAAGCACGCTGTAACACACAACTAGGTTGTAACACCACCAGGTTGTTACACACCACCACGCTGTAACACACAACTAGGTTGTAACATTACCAGGCTGTAACACACCATCACGATGTAACACACAACTAGGTTGTAACACCACCAGGCTGTTACACACCACCACGCTGTAACACACAACTAGGTTGTAACACCACCAGGCTGTAACACACCATCACAATGTAACACACACACAGGTTGTAACACCACCAGGCTGTAACACACCAACCCGACGTAACACACCACCACTCCAAAACACCAACTCCATGCTGTTACACACCACCACTCTGGAACAACACCATCACACTGTAATACACCACAAAATTGTAACACACCACCAAGCTGTAACACACCACTGGGTTGTAACACACCATCACGATGTAAGACACCACCACTCTGTAACACCAACTCCATGCTGTTACACACCACCACGCTGGAACAACACCATCACACTCTAATACACCACAAAGTTGTAACACACCACCAAGCTGTAACACACCACCAAGCTGTAACACACCACCACGCTGTAACACACCACCAGGTTGTAACACACCATCACGATGTAAGACACCACCACTCTGTAACACCAATGCCTAGCTGTTCCACACCACCACGCTGGAACAACACCACCATGCTGTAAAACAACACAATGCTGTAACACACAACCAAGCTGTAAGACACAACCAGGTTGTAACACCACCAGGCTGTAACAAACAACCATGCCACCACACTGGAAAACACCACCACAGTGTAACACACCACCAGACTGTAACACCACACACTGTAACACACCGCCATGCTATAACACCAACAGATTGTAACACCACAGATCTGCCGTGTGTTCATGTTAGATCTGTTCCTGAATGAGTCCCGTCTCTTGGACAACTTTCGAGGACTTCTGAGTGATACTCCACTGATGACACAACCCAAACTGGTTTCCATGACACCACCAAGCTTTGGCTGTTCCCGTGGTTACCGCATGGACAGTGATGGTGATGGCTGTCGTAAGTCAGTAAGCTATAAAGGTTAGCTGCTGTAACCTTTGAAACCCACCAGCTGATGACTGACATTTACTCTGCATCCGGCTCCACAGTCGCTTGTCCAGCTGGGAGTTACTCCATAGAGGGGGCGTGTCTTATGTGTCCTCCAGGATCATATCAGGAAGAAGAGGGGCAGGACTTCTGCAACAAGTGTCCAAGAGGTTCTTCGTTGGCTGGAGCGTCATCTTCCAAACAATGTAAGTCTGTCAATCTTGTATCTGTTTCTGTTCCTGAACACACAACTGTATGTGTGTGTGTGTGTGTGTGTGTGTGTGTGTGTGTGTGTGTGTGTGTGTGTGTGTGTGTGCGCGCGCGCACGTGCGTTCATGGGAGGCAGGTGTGACTGAGTGTCAGAGGCAGGGCTTGCGGTGTTCAGACAAAGGTGACTTCCTGGCAGCGCAGCCTCTGTTCCCGTCTGGAGGATGGAGATGCTTCAGTAGTGAGGGGGTGGGGCTTGAGTGGACTGGTACAGACACACCTCTGACAGATGAGGAGTGCTCAGGTGAGTGAGCTGCCAATCAGTTCGTAGCTGAGCGCTGTGAGCCATTACTAATGTGTGTGTGTGTGTGCGTGTGTGTGCGTGTGTGTGCGTGTGTGTGTGTGTGTGTGTGTCTGTGTCTGTGCATGTGTGTGAGTGCAGTTCTCAATAGGTTTCAGGCTGTTCCTGTTTCAGAGCTACAGGTCGGATCTGAAGACACTGAAGTCCTGCAGACGATGACCTCTGACCTCAGAACCTGCGTCCAAGGTGAGGCCACTTGTTTAGATTCAGGCTCAAACATCGGCTCACCTGAACTTGATCTCCTTAGAATCAACATGGAGGATGAAAGATCATTGATGTGTTTAACTGTTTGTCTCCTCAGCGTGTGCAGTGATGCCGTCCTGCCACCATGTGGCAATTGTCAACACGCTGTGTGAGCTGTACAGTTGGCACACACAGAACACACCCTGCAACACCTCCCAGCAGGTACACAGCCTCTCACACACATGTTCATTTGCTCTTTTAGTCAAACATGAACGACTGACATTAAGACAAGATCTTTTGTTGATGGATCGTGAAACTCATCTAGCACACCTGCCACCGCTAGCTGCATGCTAACATGCTACAGGCTCCTGCAGGTCCTTCAGAATCCTGAATGAGATTTATTTATTTATTTATTTATTTATTTATTTATATTTATTTTTTTGAACCAATGGCTGAAACCACACAACTGCCAAACCAAAAGCGGGGACTGATGGGTTGTTCAGTTTTCCTGAACAGTCGTTCCGTCAGGTCCACGTCCATGGAGTTCCTCAGGGCACCATGTAGCTTCTCTCTTAGCGAGCAGATAAGCGTGCTGATGTTAGGATTTAGCTTCATTAATATGATTGTTCAGTGCCTGGGGGAGGAGCCTGAACAATGTTGGTGTCACTGCAGCAGCGACTCTTTTTCTGTCTAGGCCAGTGGGTTTCTGGATAACCCTAAGGCCGAGCTGTTTGATTGGCTGAACTGCTCTCTGAGAGTGAGGGGCCGGGCTGCAGATCTGCTTGTTATCAGAAAGAAAGGTACTGAGACCATCACAAAACGACTTCGATGTCAAAAAAGATGTAAGTATCTGGCTCTACTCAAGTGTGTGTGTTTCAGGGGAGCAGTTCTCCTCCTGGCAGCAGCAGCAGAGTTTCTCTCGGATGGCGATGACGAAGGCGCTCTCAGGAGTGTTCAGGACTCAGGTATTCTCCTCCAGACGGACGTCTCTCTCTGACGTTCATCGCTTCTGTCAGGACGGCTGCAGCCGCAACGCCTGCTGCCATGGCTTCATCCTCAACCAGAACAGCCTCAATGGTGGTACGTTCCCACTGAGAGTATGAACGGATGAAGGGGTCGGCCCTTCAGAGGTGGAGCCTACTGTCTCACCTCCTCTGTTCCTCCCCCTTAGGTTCTCTGCTCTGTGGTTGGCTGACAGCTCCGTCAGTCTTGATGTGTGGGGACCAGGACTGGGATGTAACTGGACAGGCAGCAGCCAGTCGTATATGTGGAGCAGGCCTTACTTATAACGAGCAGCAGAGGAGCTTCGTGTTTGACTTCGGAGGGCAAAAGTTCACCATCAGTAGGAAAATGAAAACACAACTTGACCAGAAATAATGAAGGAGTTTTGATTGATGGTTGTGTTGTTTGTGGCCAGCTGATTCTGCTCTGCCGGCTGACAGCAAGAACAAGGACTACCAGGCGTCCATCATCAGCTTCCAGGCCATCTACATGAACACAGGTACTTGACCTCTGACCCTACACTACTAACATGGAGTCATTCAGTAGGTTTCAAAGACCTTAATGTGGTCTGTCTGAACCTAGGTGAGGCCAAGGGGACCTGAGCCCCACCCACTGCATATCCAGAAGGATTACAAGTGTCAGGATTTACATGTTTGACTGTGTTTTTCTGTCAGATGCTGCAGCAGCTTCTGACTCCTCCTCCTGTGTGGCACCAGAGCCCCACCCCCCTCTCAACAGTGAGTATCATCTCCTTGTTTTTCTGGTATCAAGGAGGAGGTGAAGTAGACATTTTGGCTTCATGACAGATTAAACTCAGTATTCTTTGTTTTTAAACTTGCTGTCTGGCATCACTCAGGGTGCTCCAGGGTCAGTTTAATTTCATTTGTACTTGTACATGTTTGTACTTCTATACTGAGTTTCATTTGTACTCATTCGTCTGAAGGTATAATGAGGGTTGCTCAGGTTTCTCTCGCCAGCCTCCACGTAACTGCAAGATGGCGAGATGATGCTGGAGATGCTCAACTCTGCATCCCTCCATGACAGAAAGGATGGCAATGGTGGAGGTGTCAGTCACTAAGTGACTGTGTGTGTGTGTGTGTGTGTGTGTGTGTGTGTGTGTGTGTGTGTGTGTGTGTGTGTGTGTGTGGTTTTTTTGAAGGTTCGATACAACAGAAATTTGAGGCTGTGCCTCTGGCTGACGCTCTGGTGGACCCTCAAAGGAAGCTCCCCTCTCTCTCCTTCTTGCTTAACTCAAAGACCTACAACTCCCAGCAGGCACTGCTCTGGTGCCTCACCCGTACGTCTCACTTACTCACACACAGTCAGACACACACACACACACACACACACATCCCTTGTTAAATCAAGATGGTTGTGTTTCAGGCTGTGAGGCAGAGTTGCGGTGCTTCCTTGCTGACCTCAGAGAAGCCGACTCAGCAGGTTTCTTCAGCTGCATGTTGTTTCCCGACAGCAGAGTGTGCAGCGCCTACGACAAACCTCTGCGACAACCCTGCCGCCCCCTGCTGGACAGAATGCCCAACAACACGTACAGCAAGAGGGGTAAACAGTTCCTTGGGACTTGTCCTTGTCTCCATGGTGATAGTGGATTGGGGTTGTTGTCATGAGATGGAGGGAGGTCATGAATGGCATCACTAAGCTGTGTGTGTGTGTGTGTGTGTGTGTGTGTGTGTGTGTGTGTGTGTGTGTGTGTGTGTGTGTTTGTTCTCAGTGGAGCTGTCTGGACCAGTGAGGAGTTTCTACCAGAGAATTTCCTTCCAGAAGATGGTCTCTTACTCTGTCCGCAGCCGAGTCACTATAAAGGAAAACACCCCGCTGCCTGAGGGGTAACACAGACACACAGACACACAGACACACAGACAAACGCATACTAACATATTTGTGCGTTCAGTTTCAGGGTGTGCGAGCGCCACTGTGATGAGGACCCCTGTTGCCGTGGTATCGGCTTCGTCAAAGACACCACATCACCAGGTATCCAGTTCCCAGCAGATTTGTGTATCTGTATTTGGTATGAGATTGTGGTGGTGCCGTACATTGTGTGTGACTGCATGTGCATTTGCAGGCGGCACAGAGGTTGTATGTCTGTCTCTCATCAGTCTTGGGGTTCAGACCTGCGGTGAAGACGACCGCACCAGCTGGAGGTCCCAGGACTGCCAACCATCCGCAGTGAAGACCGCACCTGACCCCTTTGGCTGGTACCAGAAACCTGGTACTCCACACACACACACACACACACACACACACACACACACACACACGTGCTGAAGTGACATGTGATGTGTGTTTTCAGTGAATCAGTGGACTTCGTCTCCTTACCTCTGTCCGCCCTTCAGTTTGCCACCTCTCAAAAACAATGGTGAGACTGCAAAACTGCAGTACTGTTACTGCTTTTACTACTGCACTTCTAAGCACTTGTACCATTGTCAGTACTCGCACCACAATCAGAACTAGTACCATCAGTAGCACTAGTATTATCCTCAGCATTAGTACTATTGTCCGTGCGAGTACACACAATAAGACCAGAACGTGTTTGGGTTTCAGTGTCAGTGGATCAGTGGAGGCTTCTCTCTGACTCTGTGGTTCTGATTGACCCGTCTGCCTCTTCATATGATGTCATCCACATCAGCCGGGACATCGCAACGGACCCGGACAAGACCAGGGATTGGTGTCTCCATGGTAACCCCAGCTGATCATAAGACTGAGCCACATCCAAATTCTTTTTCTGTCATTATATAGTGAATCAACTGTGTTGAAACACAAGACACACACACACACACACACACACACACACACACACACTTCAACTTGCTGGTTTGATGCATGACAACAGTTAGCGGAGTAGCTAGCCATAACACTAGGGGTATATTTGCTTGAGGAAAACCAGATCAACACAATCATGAACGTTAATGGCGAGGAACCATTGCTCCAAGCCAAATGAAGGCGAAAAGGGGGCGGGTTCATTCTAAAGGAAGTGCTGCCTCCTGACCCCCACCACCTGTTTCTCCCTGCTTCAGCCTGTCAGGAGGCAGAATCCTGCGCAGCAGTGACGGTCAGAGAGGTGGAGTCTGCCACACGCTGCATTCTCTACCCGGACACCACCGCATGTGGGTTAAGCTCTGCCCCCTGGTCAACCAGCCTGTCCTCCTCCTGTCAGCTGGTCATTCGAGAGCCCGCCCCCCAGGTCTACCTGAGGACAGGTGAGCCAACAACGGTTACGTCAATTTTTGTGCCTGGTCAGGGGATCCTGCAGGGAGTTGCCATGGAAACAGCTCTGGGTTCAGACAGGAAGATGGTGGTTCAGTTCCTTGGTGTCCCGTACGCACGTCCACCAGTAGGATCCCTCCGCTTTGAAGCAGCCCAACCTGTTGACTGGGAGGGGACCTGGGACGCCACCAGACCACGGTAACCTTTTCTTTTCTGGTGGTTCTCTTGTCACGTGACCTGAATTTAGCACTGAGTTACGCGCCGTGCTGGTGACAGGAAACTTGGCAACTAAATTATATTCAACAGTGATAAGAAACCAAAAATGCTTGAAAAAACTGACAAAAAAAATCCCCTGACACTTGACAACATTCAGTACAAGAACTTGTGGTTTCGCAGTATTATGGATCATATGAGTATAGTATTTTTAGTCTGCAAGTGAGCAGGAATGGAGGATGTGGATTGTGATTATTGGATGGTGATGGTGATGGACGTGGGTTCCTCAGGCCCGCTTGTATCCAGCCTGGTGACACAGCAGCAGCCTCCAGCGAGGACTGTCTCTACCTCAACATCTTCAGTCCCCCTACCTATCAGAGGGGGCGTGTCCCAGTCCTGGTTTTCTTCTTCAACTCTTTGGCCAATCAGAATCCAGGACTCTTAGACGGCTCAACCCTTGCTGCTGTGGGTAACATTGTCGTGGTAACAGCCAGCTACAGGACTGCAGCACTGGGATTCCTGAGCACAGGTATGTAAACACACACACACACACACACACACACACACACACACACACACACACACACACACACACACACACACACATATATATATATATATATATGTGTGTGTGTGTGTGTGTGTGTCTGTATGTATACTATATATGTCTATATGTATACATACATATATACAGCTGTGTGTGTATACATATATAAATATACAGCTATATACACACACAGCTGTATATATATACACATATATATACATGTACATATATATGTATATATACAGCTATATACAAAAACACACACATATATACATATGTGTGTGTTTTTGTATATATACAGCTATATACAAAAACACACACATATATACATATGTGTGTGTTTTTGTATATATACAGCTATATACAAAAACACACACATATATACATATGTGTGTATATATATGTATATATGTGTGTGTATAGCTGTATATATATATACATATATGTATATATATACAGTTATATACACACACACATATATACATATATGTGTATATATACATACATGTGTATATAGCTGTATATATACACATGTATGTATATATACAGCTATATACACACACACACACACACACATATATATATGTGTGTGTGTGTATATATGTATATGTATATATATATATATATATATATATAAAAATAATTGTGATGCTTATGGCTTACAGCCTATAAAAGCCTCAAATTCTAAATCTCAGAAGATGAGCACACTGTGAAAAGGTTTATTTTGTCGGGTCAAAGTGTCCCACTCTAACCAGCTGATTAGTCCACCTGCACAGCGTTCCTTTAAATGGTCTCTCAGTCTGGTTCAGTAGAATTCACAATCAGGGGGAGGACTGCTGACCTGACAGGTGTGCAGAAAACCAGCATTGACCCTCCACAAGGAAGCGAACACCTGAACAGGAAAGTACAAACCAAGCTGGAACTTCCCAAAGTGCTGTGTCAAAGCACGTTAATAGAAAGTTAATTGGAAGGGAAAAGTGTGGAAGAAAAAGACCCCCAGAGAGAACATAGGTGGCATTGCCAAGGGACAGGTGAGATATGACACCCCACGGCGCAGAGGAGCCGAAGGCCACCACTGAAGCACCCCGGTCTTCCAGAACACCTCAGCAGTGGCTCCGGCTGCTAGCATCGGCTGCTAGCATCGGCTGCTAGCATCGGCTGCTAGCATCGGCTGCTAGCATCGGCTGCTAGCATCGGCTGCTAGCATCCATGCCCACCGAAGCAGCAGTTCATGCAGAAGGGGCCCAAACCAAGTACTGAGTACATACACATGATTATACTTTTCAGAGGGCCAACATTTCTGTATTTAAAATCCTATGTTTTATTGATTTCATGTAATATTCTAATTTTCTGAGATTTTGAATCTGGGGTTTTCATCCCTGTAAGGCACAATCATCACGATCATAACAAATAAAGGCTTGAAAGATCTTGCTTTGCATCGTCTATAATATATTAGTTTCACCTTTTGTGTGTGTGTGTGTGTACACACACACACACATGCAAAGTATATATATCTACTTGGATCTCTTCAGGTGTTTCTGGTCTCCATGGTAACTATGGGCTGTCAGACCAGGAAGCAGTGCTGCGTTGGATCAACGCCCACATCTCTATAGTAGGCGGAGATAATACGAGAGTTACAGTGGGGGCTGAGCGTCGTGGTGCTGATGTCACCAGCCTTCACCTCCTGTCCTCGTCCTCATCTCCTCCTCTGTTCCAGCGAATGATGCTGATGGTGAGCAGCCCCACGTCCACAGACGTGTCATGACATCACCATTGTGGGTCTGACTAGGACTTAATTGTAGTAAATAGATCAAAACATCATGTGGGTGATTTGGAAAACAGTATGTTGTCATGGTTTGTCAGTTCTGTCGCCATGGTGACAAGCTAACAGCTGTTAAAATGTTGGTTGTCTGAGTGGAGCTCTGATCAGATCAGTGAGGTGGCCCCACGTCATGAAGGTCGTCTCCTCGCGTCACGTTGTTTAACACAAAAACTTCTTCTCAGTAATTCTGAAGACGTTTGACTTCCAAACAGGCACAAACAATTATCTGATCAGAATTAAGCCGCCAGTGGTTTGTGAGCCATGGCACCGTAGATCACCGCTCCAGGGCCCCTGGACTCTCCAAGTCTTGCTGAGACCAATGAATCTGGTGTGTTCAGAAGTGGCCAGGAGCCTTTTGTCTGTCCTGATGTGTGCGTGAGACACTGTTGGATGTCTGACGGAACATTGTGTTTTGCTGCAGGGAGGTTCTGTCTTCTCCCCGTCACTGCTGCAGAATCTGTCATCCTCTAGAAGTCAGGCGCTTGATCTGGCCAAAGAGCTGGGCTGTGTGACCTCTGATCCTGACGATGACAAGATGGTGGCATGCCTCCGAGCAACTCCTGCGCACACGCTCAATGCCGCTCAGACGAAGGTGGATTGTGAAACCGTGACGATGCTTTAACAGAGTCCAGATGTGAGTGTGTGTCACACATCCACGCTGTGTGTTGCAGCTGCTGGCTGTTAGCGGTCCATTCCAGTCCTGGTCTCCGGTTCAGTCCCAGTTTCTGGCCATTCATCCCACCTCCCGGTTCCATAGTGTTGACCTGCTGCTGGGAACATCTGAACATGATGGTCTGATCAGCAGAGCTCAAAGACTAAAGGTCAGAGGTCACAAAGACAGACATACAGACATGTGACACACACCCTCAGAGTACTAGGATAAATGTACCCCAAGCACACCAATACTGAAACTAGATCAGAGTACACCAAGAGCACCACTTCTGCAACGACAATAAGAGGACTGAGAGTGAAAGTGACCTGGACTTTTGCTTTTTCAGAAAAAGCTTTGAAAAGAACTCACGTGTCATCTGAATGAGGTTCAGAAGATCCAGAGACAACAGAGTCACAGAGATGTCCAAGTCTCTCGCACTACTGGCTTAAAATGCATGTGGACTCCCGTGGGAGGGTCTAACTGTCTCCATGGTAACAGTATTTTTATCATCAGGACATACCTGGTCTACCGAGCAGCCAAGAGCTTTTAATCAGAAAACTACACTTCTCCGTTGATCCGACTGTTTCCATGTTAGAATCCAACAATTTTAACCGAAATTCTCTTGAAGTGACGAAAAGGTTTGTGTGACCAGCAACCGACCATCCTGCAGTCCCGGGGAGAAATCAGACTGATGATGAAAAAACAATAAAAGGAACTGCAATAAACCAGCAGCCAAGAAGAAGACGAAGGCCGGTCCACATCACCGTTTCCCAAATCGTTGGTTTCCTTCTGTGTTTCCATCTGTAGGCACAAAATAAAGCTGAAGAGGCACGAAAAACAATTGGCGCACAGTGAGGACCCAAACAGTTGTAGACCAATCAGAAATGTTTATTATTGCAGGCTACAGCACCATAGCTCCTGAACGGTACCACCCCCCAAACATGGACTTGACTCAGGGAAAATCAGTCACCCGGGATCTTAAGCCAGTTCCTGCAGTCGGAGAACCCAAGGTTCCAAGTCACTGAGGAAAGTTCCTGTGGCAGCTTAAGTTTCCTCTCGTCTGTGTGTTCAGGACTTTGAGGCTCTGCAGGGTCGCGCTGACAGGAAAACGGCGTTCTATGAGGCCCTGAGTCGCTCACTTGGTGGCGAGAAGGACAGCGAGCTGCTGAAGGAGGCGGCAGCCTGGTTCTACTCTCTGGATCACATCCCGTCATCTGCTGGCTACAACCTGTTCTCCAGGGCGCTGGACAACGCCACCAGGTCAGGTCCTCCACTCGCATCCTCACTGTTCCAACATTCGCTCTCTCTCTCCCGACCTCGCTGACAATGATGAGTTCAGTCTGATTCTTTTCATAACTCATCTCTCCTCACTGTTTGGCCAGAGATCTGTTCATCATCTGTCCCAGTCTGCACATGGCTCGCCACTGGGCAAACAGCAAGGCGAACGTCTTCTTGTATCACCAGCCCGCCACCGACAGCAGGTGACTCGACAAGTCTGCAGAATCTTTTCCTCAAGTCTCACTGAGTCCTGACCCACATCCTGAGTCTCAGTCACGCTGGACTGCGTGGTTTCCTTAAACTGCGGCAGGAGGAAACGACCTCATGTTACTGACAGCAAGCGTCTTTCCTGTGTCCAGGGCAAACATTCTTGTCCCGTTGGATGTTCAGTTTGTGTTTGGGACTCCTCATCATCCAGTGAGCTCCAAGCACTTCACCCCTGCTGAGCAGCGTCTCTCGCTGGCCATGATGAGCTACGTCTCCAGCTTCATCAGGACCGGGTGAGGACCCAGAGACACTCTGGTAATACATCAGGGCCACGTTTATTCCATGGTGCAACTGGGCACACAAAGAAAGTTTTCCCCAGAGAGAAACAGAGCACGAAAACAATAATCAGAAATCGTGAAAATGGAATAATATGAAGATTAAAAATTGAGAGCGTCAAATGAAATGTTCTTATCACAAGCAACATGCCCGTCTGGAGTCGAACATCTCGCTCCCTAAATTTCTTATTCGCGTTCTTAAAATTTGGTTTTGATCTTTTTTTTTTTGCCCAGGAACCCCAACCCCTCCCAGATGTGGGCGAAGACATTTTTGCCTCGATGGCAGCCAGTCCTGCCCTCTGTAGCTCCACCCACCTACCTGCAGTTAAGCCCTGCCCTCAGACAGTTGCAGGGTCTGCGTCAGAACTCCTGCTCCTTCTGGAGCCAACTGGGAACCAGACTGAGAGGTGAGGAAGTCCAGCAGAGTTTGGCAGTGGCATTCAGTAGTTCACACATTGACCAACAATCCACATCTGGACAGCGTTGCAACCGTCCGTAACAAAGGAGAGGAAGTCGTCTTCCTTCCATCACAAGACAGTAATTAATGCTATTAAATTATGATGACATAAAATTCAGATTTCCTGCCTTGCGCAAAATGACCCAACTTCCATTGAAGTCAGAGGCATGGAGGTATTTAGAGGACTCAGGGATTGGTGCAGATATCAGGACAACCATGGTTCCCTCTGATCACCTTTTTTAACTCTCTCTCTCTCTCTCCAGGTGTGTCAGGCGTAGAGCCTCTCCAGCCTGTGTTGACCTCTGACCTCCCAGTAGCCTCAGCCTCTGGCCAATCACAGACAGAGAAAGATGCCTACAGCTGAAGTGATAACATCGTCCCTCAGTGATGAGCTCACTGCTTGATCCAGACGTCAGTTTTTCAGTTCTTCCGTAATCAGTTATGATCAATAAAGAGTTTCAACCCTGACCAGCATCTGTCCCCTTGAGGCTCACACACACACAGGTTTGTGCAGCTATCCTTATGAGGACATTTAAGTGACTTCCACTCATATAGACAGACTAACCCTGACCTTAACCCAGCCTCCACTCACACCTTCACTTCAGCTTTAAACAGGAATTAAGGTCCGTTTTCTGATTTGCGCTAAAGTGAGGATGATATATTGTTGCAATTTCTCAACTGGTCCGGTTTGCATTCACAAAGGCCAAACTCCCTCCATGTTCCTCCTCTCCTCCTGTTGAGGGTGGTGGGGGTGGAGCCTATCCCAGCAGCCTTCCCCCTGGACAGGTCACCAGTCCATGGCAGGGCCAACACATAGAGACAGACAACCATTGGCTCTCCCAGCCACGCCTACGGTCAATTTAGAGTCTGGATTAACCTGGTCCCTCTTGATGTCTTTGGACTGTGGAGGAAGCTGGAGTACCAGAGAGAACCCAGCAGGAACAGGGAGAACATGGAGACTCACCCAGAAAGACCCCGTGCTGCAGCCGGGGCTCCACCCACAACCTTCTTGATGGGGGGCCACCGTGAGGACCACTGCTCCACCCACAACCTTCTTGATGGGGGCCACAGTGAGGACCACTGCTCCACCCACAACCTTCTTGATGGGGGGCCTCAAACGGTCCAAAAATTGTCACGTGGCAGCAAAGCCGTTCAGTGATTGCTTCTACAGTTGAGGTTCTGCACACCATGGAGCTTCGACTGCTCAGTCTCATGTTGGCGCTGGTCTGGACTGCGTCTCACAGACTTTAACGGACCGCGTGTATGAAATGCTGGGATGACTACCAATTAAATGATGTATTAATACACGCACGTCTGCAGTCGGCGGTCGTATCACAGGAGACAACAGGCAGTAAAGAGGGCCTCCCTCCATGTTTTTTCCTTCGCCATACAAGCGCGACCAGTGAGGGAAGAGGACAGTAAAAAGCTCACTGTCACATACATGTTACAATCACAAGGTTGGCTCGTCATACTAACAGAATATGACGTGTAAAACAGTGCGCTTCCTGTGATTGGTGTGGATGGCGTTCACACCAGAAGTAAACCGCTCTAGAGTTCACTTGATAGCGGTCTCAGACCACCCCTACCAGGCCGACCAGAGAGCGGTTGACTGGTCCACACCAGAGTTGGAGGCCAGCGTTCACACCGACCAAAACGAACCGCACCAAGGAGGTAAACGCTCCAGGGTCCAGTTCAACCGGACTACACAAGGCTGGTGTGAACGCGACCTAAGAAATCACCTTGTGATGCATCAAGGAGGTCTTTGGTCCCCATGAGGACTCGAGGTCCTGAAAAGGTGGTATTTATACCAGAGAAGGTACCAAGAACCAGGTACTCACACACACGCACACACACCAGGTCACACAATCATCTAAGTGACAATGTGAACATGGGATGAGTGGCGGTGCAGGTGAGTGGTGGAAAGCGTCAGTCCAAGTCTTTTAGAAACAGAATCTGGCATCAGCCGCCTTCATCCATACGGACAACAAAGACTCTGACTGATTTTATTTTGATAAATGCAAACAATAAAAACATGTTTCCATAGTGGCTGTAAAAGGGACTCCTGACTCCCTCAGAGGTTAAAGGTCACATGTGCCCATGTTCTTTAGCCACAAGTTCAGGGCAAATTTAGTGCCGGTGCTGACCCGTTCCACATCTGGACCACTGGCTGGTGCCCGGCTGATCAACACAGCCAGCGGCAGCATGGAGTTCCTCAGACCACCATCTGAGGAAACCTGCAAAATGCTGCAAACACAAAAGGTCCAAGGTCACAGGAGGTAGTTCATCTGCATCAGACCTCCATGCAGCCGTGGTACCTGACGCTGCGTGGCAGCTCTTTCAGCCGGACCTCGCTGTCCTCGCCGTCCTCTGCTGACCCAATGGCTTTGACGAGCTGGGCGTCTGCCCACAGACAAGCACTGACCTCTGCTGGCAATGGGTTAAGGAAGTCCTGATGACATCACCAGAGGTCAAGACTCAAGCCAACACACAATTCCAGTGCCATAACACCCAGAATCTCTGCACGTGTGGTGATGTCACCAATTCTGGGTGGGGTTACCTGTAGCTGCAGGTGTGTATGAGAGGAGTGCAGCAGCATGTAGACGACCAAATGATGTCTCTCAGGAAGTCCTCGGGACAACGTGGCAGGAAAGACAGACTGATGAGAGAAAGACACCGTAGTTACTCGCCGCATCTCCCAGGAATGCGTCCATCCGCCCGTCCGCGTCTGCCTGCATGCTCCTACCTCCCACAGGCCCAGTATCTTTGGAGAAAGCTGCTCTGGTTCCAGGTTCAGCCCAGTTTCCTCCCTCAGCTCCCTCAAACCTGCAGCCAGCAGCTGATGTCAAACAGACAAGTTGACATTCAGATGGCAACTCACTCAAAACTGATGATCAATAATTGAAGAGGGAAGTTCTGAAGAAAAGAACTTTCAACAAAATGAAACACAGCAACTCAGATGAAACGAGCTCCTTGTTCTCTTCAACTAATGCTACATCTGCTACGTTCAGCTAGCTGGTTTAGCCACTGATCATTCCCTACCCCACTGTTCACTTGTACTTTTTGCTAATGCTTTAGATTATTCACTGTTATGTAGCAGTTTAAAAATGTTGTGTGCTTGACTGTATATGTTGGTCTGTTACGTTCAGCTAGCTATCAGCAAGCTGGTCCATCAGTCCACATGGCGTCCCGTGTGGAATCATGGCAGTTAGTTTCTGAACTTGTTTTGCTAACTAAAGCAATAGTTGACAAGCTTCAACATCAAGCAGTACACAGGTGGACGGAGTGTCTTCACCGTCTCGCCAGGCTCCAGGTGACCTCCTGTAACAACGGAGCAAGAAAACAGGTTAAACTCGTTGCAGTCCAGTGTTTCTGATGATTGACAAGTTTAGGGAGAGAGTCGACCTGGAGGAACCCAGACGTTGGGAAATACCCTAAGCTGCTCCGCCCGCCGGGTCAGCAACACCCTCTGGTTGGCTGTCTGCAGCATGACGGCCACACCCACATCCACCCCCCTCTGCTGAATGTCCAATGGGATTGCTGCTGCTTCTGTGACTGACAGGTTTTTGATGGGACAGAAGGAGGGACGCTGAGAGGGAAAGGAAGTGGATTGAAACAGAACGTCTCAAGCTGTTGATCACATCTGTAACTTTGTTTATAATGTTCTTCTTCTCCTTTCTTGATATATTTGGATTGCTGTTTCTTCTTCTTGAAATTGAGCTGTGGTAACACACAAATTTCTCCGGTTGTGGGATCAATACAGTTCTATCTTATCTCTTATTTAATACTGTCACACCTCCAGAGACCCAAGACGGACTCATAGACACATGAGTTCCCCAAGTTCCTCCAGGTTAGTGACCTGAAATCAGGTGTGTGGTTCCCAGCAACTGAACATATTAGCAGGTTCAGTTCTACATCAGATCCACCAGTAAACACCAGACCGGTGGATGGTGGAGGTTCAGTTCTACATCAGATCCACCAGTAAACACCAGACCGGTGGATGGTGGAGGTTCAGTTCTACATCAGATCCACCAGTAAACACCAGACCGGTGGATGTTGGAGTCTTAAAAACCTGGGTTGCAAAGAAGAGTCAAGAGGAGCCTACAGGGGTCATGGAGGTCATTAAAGGTCATCAGGGGGAAACACAAGAAGCCTGAACCTTAGCGGTGGTGACCTTGAAGTCATGTGACCCTGGTGTAGTTCCTTCCTAGTCTAACGTTAGCTTAGCACT
>NC_141330.1:237500-300000 GCF_037954235.1 Aulostomus chinensis
TTTCTACCAGCACATTTGCACTTACACCTGTTTGTAAATGCACTACTACAACTACTACTAGTACTACGACTACTACTAGTACTACGACTACTCTTATTGTTTAGCTTCCTGCACGGACGGCATGTGGAAGGTCATCTTTAGTTGGACGGCCGTAACAGCACCCCACAGCATCAGAGTGACATCATGGCTCAGCCTTTATTGGATCAACAAATCCATCCGGTGATGAAGCCTGAAGCACAGAGAGGACAGCAGCTGTGTGGCTAAAGCTAAGTGCTAATGGCAAATAGCTTATTAGCATCGTTAATTGAGTTATGATGTGAACAGATTTCATGTTGCCAGCAGCAGATGAACCCCAAATTACCCACAATGCATCTTAACATAAGGAAAGACTCGAGATGAAGAAGACGGACGAGTCGCTGATGAGGAGACTCGTATCGGGGGACTTCCTCTTCGCTCACGGGAAGTTTGAAATCTGCCCATCAACCTCTGCAGCAGTCAGCGGCGCTTGGTCATTCTCAACCACCACCTGCAGGTCAAAGGTCATATGAAAAATTCACAGTCTGCTTCTCAGTTTCGTTGTCACTGATGGAGCCTCCAATCAGGTCAGTCGGCTTTTGATCGACTCATGAGGAGCAGTGTCACGAGTCGTACCGATGACATCATCATGATCATCAGGATTTATTGAAAAAAACCCATAAAATCAAAAGTCATGTGAGGAAGAAAATTCTGTACGCGTCCATGAATTGACTTCAAGCAGCGTCTCAGGTTTGGGTGTTGGTTGTTTGCCCATCGTTTCAGCCAGCAAAGAAAAGAAAATCCGACCCAAAGGTTACTTTGACAATGGAGACGTCCCTGCTCAGGTGACATCATGACGTTTTTCAGATCTCCTAACGCTCTTTGATCATTGCTTCTGGAGGAAATGGACTTCCAAACGTTTGCAAACTATGAATGAGTTCAATCATTTTTGTAGATTTGTTCTCATCTTTGATTAGAACATGAAAGGCAGAACCAGACAGAATATTTAAGTTCATATTTTGCCGATTCGACCGCTCCATTCACCCAAAGACGTCTTCAACTCGATGAACTCAAATCAAAGATCTTACCGCGATGGGCACGTAGAGGTGGCGGCGTCTGATGGCTTTGCCCGAAAAAGCACAGACGGTCACAGCAATACAGACCTGCAGCACCAGCAGGACCAGGAAGAGGCCATGAAGCCCATGGAGAATCTCCTGAAAGACGCAGCACGGCAGAGTCAGCTGATCACCCTTCTACGTGCTGACATTTCACTTCCTGTGGCAGCCATGTTGGATTGTTGATTTGCTCCATAATTGAATAAAATGAAAATAAGATCAACGAAGTGCCGATAGTTTGAATCTGATTTGAATTTGTTGTTTGTTTCCTTCAATGGTCCAATCAGAGATAAGGATGCAGCATCACGTGACTTACATTCAGTCCCCACAACCACCGGGAGCACCTCGTGTAGTTCTGCACCGCATATTGGCCCTCACAGAACTCCTGGGAGGGTCGACTACCAGCCAGCAGCATGCACAGATAGGCCACGCCCCCCAGGCTGAGCAGCACACTGATGGTGTTAGCAACCAGACACGCCCATACCTGCATGTTATGAAACACACAATCTGTCCAATCAGAACGCAGGAGCTGAAAAAACGCACAGGAAGTTTCCATTTGGTCTGAACATGAAGAAATTGATGATCCACATTTGGGTTAGCGGAAGGCTAAGAGGAAGTAGCCGGCTGGTCTGGCTCCACCCATAGAGTGCATCACCATGGTCACCAAAATCATCTGCTGTTAGACCGCAGCTTCGTCTGGCGAGGCACAAGACACCAAGTTGGGACAGTTTCGTTTAGCCACAGCAGATCAGCTGTTCCACACTCGTCGTGATGCCTCCTCCATGTTCTTGCCCTGCTACGCTGGCATCACCTTCAGGTCACGCGTCTCACGGCGCTGGATCTCCATCTGCTGTATTTCTGATTCACAGCAAACATTAGGAATGTCCAATGAGGAATCAAGACTCACCAGTGTGACTGAGGTCTGTCTCCTCGCTGCCACCGCCAGCGAGCCGGACACCACAAACTGAACAAGAGCAGAGACGTATGTTGACTTCACATAACTCTGTAAACAACACGCTAGTCAGCAGAAGTCACGTACCACAGCGGCACAGCCAAAGATGGCGTGGTACATCAGAAACTCTGAGTAGGCGGCAGTCAGGCTGAGGAGAATGCAGAGCAGCCCGATGACGATCTGGACCACCTGACACACACGCACACACACGCACGCACGCACACACGCGTGCGCGTCGGTGACACAGTAATATGATCCTCATCTTTAGGTGTTGAGTTTACATCTCACTCTCACCCCAAGGACTTGTGGCTCCACCCAAAGGTTAGTTGCTGTCCTTTTTCCTGTCTTGGTCGGAGATGCTGGAGCAGGGGGCGGGGCCTGTGGCTTAATGTCAGCAGCCTGAAGTGGAAATGCGTTTTCATCTGGTGAAATGACCTGGGTGACAATGACCAAGCCACCAACAGTGGTAATGGACGAAGACGCCATGACAAAGGTCAAGGGTCGCAGGAGCTCAATGGAAAATCTAGGAGGAAGATAACATTTCAGACCATCAGAATACAGAGGAGAAGTGAGTGGAAGAGCCAGCAGTACACGGCGGTTCGTTGAAGTGTGAAGAACTTCTCCAGGTTTTAAAGGAAGCCGGTGAAGGAGCAACTGAACCGGAAGTCGCGTTCATGGTCCCAGACAGGCGACGAGCTCAGGTCAAACGTGACCAGGTACCAGGAAACACGGTGACGCAGGTCCATGCGACACATATCAGCACGAAGGAAAAGTCTTCGTCACTTCTTCTGTCATATGAGCGGACGAAGGTACTCACCTGCGGGGGTTCTGCAGCAGCTGGAGACGGACAGCGAGACCAACTTTCTCTTTTGATTCCGGAAAATGATGCTGCATTCAGGTGCTGCTCAGAAAGTTGGAATTTGTTCCTTGCGGGCAAAAACAAAACAAGTTCGAGTCAGATGTTGATTTTTAATAGCTTCTTTGATTTTTGTGGGATGAATCAATAATAAACTGATGACATCTGAGCGGAAATAACCACAAATGTAGTAAAAGGGATTTTTAGAAATACAACTATGAAATATTTGATTTGTAATTTAATGGACCAATTCACAGTTGAACTCCACAGACAAACAGACCACAGCAGAATCGAGCATGCACGATGGACTGCCTTAACTCTGGAACAATTCCGACAGTCCCTAAAGGCAGCATTTAATCGCCAGTCATTTCCAAGGAACTGTTGAGAAACCAGTCTCACTTCCTGTTGCGATCACCCAGATCCTTACGACCAGTAAGCGGAAAAGAGGAACATTGACTATCGCAGGTTCAGCAACAGAGTTTTGATTTGAAGGAGTGAGAACACGCAGGTTGGGGGCTGTGTGGCCTCAGCTGGTGGTGGACCGGGTCAATGCTGACCCAGCTACAGTGGAACCTGTGAAGGCCCTCAACAGTCAGGCACCTTCATATCTGACAGAGCTCCTGGTTCCCTACGACCCAGCTAGAACCCTTCGCTCCAAGGATGCTGCTGGGCTCCTGGAGGCTCCAAAAGTAGAACGGGAGGTGGAGCCTTGAACTATCAGGCTCCTCCCCTGTTGAACCGTCTCCCATGGTGGTGGTTTTAGTACCAGTACTAGTACTTTAATTCTCATATCCTGCTGAAGTTGATGTTTCAGAAGCTGGTAGATGTTATTGGTTGCTAGTTTACTGTTTCTGTCTTCACTCTCCTGTCCTCCATATTTCTTTTCACTTGTGTTCCTCCTTCCATCTTGTTCACATCCTTCCTGTCTGTCCCCGTCGTCGTTCTCGCGCGTTTCTCTCTGTCCCTGTTCCTTGAGTAAAACCTCAACTCATAATTTGGGGTTTCAGAACAGCTGATACATAAATCAACTCTGAGTTGTTTCACCCTCAGTGAAGCTCATGCACGAGGAAATAAAAAGTGCTCCTCCGTGACACACAGATTCACCACACAACCAGCAACAAATCCTCCACCCACGTCTCCACAGTGGGGTTTCTGTACATGAACGTGAGCTCACGTGCAACCAAAGCAGTCCTGCAGCAGCGGCAGGACAGCGGGAGTCTGTGTGGCAGGGTTACGAGGGTAGATTAGATTCTCTTTGAGACTGAACCCGACAACGCCATCTAGGGTTTTCATCCCTAGATAATGATTAACAATTGACCGAAGCACACAAGTCTACCAGACTCTGTATCCAGATGTGATTCCAAAAAGATATAAGATTTTATTAACATTGATGTTTCTTTCTTTCAAAAGACAATTCAGATTCAGAAAATCAGTGATCAAACAGTTAACATTGCACAGTCCAGAAGGGGGCGGCTTTACAGCTGTGGCTACATCATCAGTGAAGTTCCAGGCAGGATGACGGGACAAGGGAAGGGTCCACACACACACACACACACACACCAGGAAAGTGAAGGGGACCACCACCGGGATCAGCCAGTCACTTGCACCACAGTGGCACCAACAGCTCCTGGCCAAAAAAAAAAGATAAGACAGCTATTAGACAAGCAGCAGGGATATTCTTGGCCCGACTTCACACCTCACTCACTCTCAGAGGCCCACCCAGGAACCAGTGGTTCAGTCCATCTCAAAGAAGAAGAAAACCACAATGGACAAGTGAACCAAACAGTACCAAGTAAGGCCTGCACACACAAAATAAAGCAAATGTAATTCCGAACACGACAATGGGAGCTTGAAAAAAAATGGAAAAAAACAACACAAGAAGGCCTTGCACAGCGTAGGGGCCACTTCAGCAGGTAAACCCCCGGCGGGACGTGGAGGCTTCAGGGCTCCGGCACAGGGGGGAGAATGTGACAACAATGCAGCTTTGACGTAGGAATTGAATCCCATGCAATGCACAGAAAGTAGCCAGCTTCAAGGCCACGCTGAGAGACGGAGACAGACTTTGACTTCTTACAGGAACGACACCCTGCGGCGCCTGACACACACACACACACACACACACACACACACACACACACACACCACGCTCCCCGGCTCTCAACGTCCAGCCAGACGACCAAGTGCTGCAAGCGGAAAGCGCATCAGAGCCTGCAGCAAGCAGCAAATGCATGCCCATAAACAAGCTTGGAAATTTACCTGAGAGTATGACAAAGTACTGAGTACTGGACTGGCCCCTCACGCCTTCCTGCCGTACAACCGCCGCCGCAGACTAGACGGCTAAGCCTGCTACTAGGAAAGGTAGGAGGACGTACACCTGAATCAAATGATCCTGCCCACCTAATCAAAGTGAGGGAGGATCCACAAAGTGGGCAGGAAACAGCGGGGGAGATCCACCCCAAAGCAGTGCACCCCAAGTACAGAAAAAGAGGAAAAAAGAGAAATGAGCAGACCGGGCTGACACCCGTGCAGGGCAGAGAATCGCTGATGGAGGCAATTCCTGAATTTTAATCAGGACATCTGAATCTGGAATGTTCGACTTATCCAACATTTACATTTTCTGTGTGTATGTGGTCATGCAGGTGCAACCAAACAGGCACAGAGCAACTTGGCAGCAAACAAAGACGAAACATAGAAAAATATTTCAAACAGATTTGGTATCATTTCATCTCAAGAAACGGTGCCGTGTTGTTGGGGCAGCACCTGACGACCCGATCCCACAGCATCAGACACTCAACCTGTGCCATTTATCAGAGCCACATGCAGCGCCGGCAGCGCTCAAATCGATCACAGCTAAACCAAACTCAAGTTTGACCTCCAATGCAGCAAACAGAAAAAAACACCAAGGTTCAAGGACAGGAGGCCAGAACCAGAACCACTTACCCAGCAGGAAGAAATGGTCCTCAGTCAGAATGGTGGGCAGCCTGGTAGGCATCTCTATGGGGACATCTCTAGACCCGGTCACCCCCCCAGGACACCAGGGCCAATATAAGAGCTATGTTATTCACATTGATGTCACTTGACCATTCATCCTGTTGCTGGTGTTGGTTCAGTAGTGGGCGCCAGGCCATCTGAGACCCAGCAGGCTCTAGGGCCATGGTGGGTGGGATGATGACCACTGTTGATTTCCAGATTCTCAGTCGTCCCTCAGACGACATCGTCTAGATTGTCACTCCATCAAATGCTCATTGGGAAATGGCTGAATATCTGATCAGGTCTAATGGTCCCATCAGAGATTTCAGGGCTTCTACATCAACGAGCTCTTCCAGGACGAGACCCCAGGTGACAGGGAGGAGGAGCTCAGAGTGGAAGGAACCTGCCAGCAAGCAGTGAGGGTCATGGAGCACATTGCCAAGGTAACTGACTCAGTATACCTGAAGTGGCTTCATGAAACCGAAAACCCAGAGTCCTGTAAACTCCAGGTCAACTAACTGAGACCCCTGTTGGAGTCTTGGATGAGTCAAAATTGTTTGGGGGGAAAGGGGGGACCTGCAGGATAGCAGGCAGATGGTGCTGGTGTGTACTGGTTCACTTAATAAATTTTGGCATTTTGTTGTTGAGGTGGCACAGCGGTGCAGCGGTCATCACTGTGGCCCCCCACCAAGAAGGTTGTGGGTGGAGCCCCGGCTGCAGCACAGGGTCTTTCTGGGTGAGCCTCCATGTTCTCCCTGTTCCTGCTGGGTTCTCTCTGGTACTCCAGCTTCCTCCACAGTCCAAAGACATCAAGAGGGACCAGGTTAATCCAGACTCTAAATTGACCGTAGGCGTGGCTGGGAGAGCCAATGGTTGTCTGTCTCTCTGTGTTGGCCCTGCCATGGACTGGTGACCTGTCCAGGGGGAAGGCTGCTGGGATAGGCTCCACCCCCACCACCCTCAACAGGAGGAGAGGGGGAACATGGAGGGATGGGTTTTATTGTTGGACATTTTAGTCTCAAAGTACTGAAGCAGTGCAAATGCAAGTATTAGTACAGGACATTGACAAATATTATTATAGCCACTGAGTTTATTTGTTGATTAATCTCAAATGTCATTGATCTGATCATAAAGTGATCAGTCCTCAAATGTGCAATCACAGTTACAAGATGATTTGCAAACCCAAACAGATGGAAATTATTCACTGTTGTGTAATAACCTAAAGAGAAAAGATGAAGAGAAACCAAAAAAAATTCAGTTTAAAATGAGACGAGCAGCATAAAGACAGAACATCTCATCAAAGAACCTCCAGATGATGTAAAACAACAAAATAGGACTATTTACACAATGAGAAACTTATTTTAATAAAACATTTTCAAATAATTCCATTACTTCAGATATTATTTAAAACATCTGTTTTTTTAGATGCTTAAAACCTAAACTAGAAGACAACTAACAGGTGGATGCTACCGAATGCTATGCAAAAAGCCAAGCTTGCTATCCAGCAACTAATTGATAATGAAATCAATAATTCCAAATGCAATCTTGTTTTAACTGTCAAAGGTAAATATATTTGTTGTTTTTGTTGCTAATTGTTGGTTTTTGAGAGTTCTTTAAAAAGGGATTATCACTAAAACATGGAGGCCTCAAGTCAATGAGAAAGACATTAATCTCTTTATCTTCATCGTCAGATCTCTCGTCTTCCATAGGGAGGAAAAGCGCTTGGCTGCCATCTCTTGGTTTTCTTTGGACCCGTTTATGTTGTAACTTGATGCTACAGTAGCCTGCACGTTTCATGATGTTTTGACTGTCAGTGTGAGGTCACTCCACCTTCTCTGCACCAGTTGTGTCACATGACTACCAAAGTGCTGCAGACAGTCTAGCATCTGCTTCCAGTTGTAAATCCTGTTAATGACTTGACCAGGAGGCGGCGACTGCTGGGAACATGGCAGCAAGTTGTCCTGTCAGTGAAACAGAGTTACACCACCACCTTTACCTCGGGGTCACCATCCTTTGGGCTGCTGTGCAAGCAATGTGTCCCTTCGCCTTGCTCAGCAGCCCTCTGACTGAAGAGACAGGTCAGTTCAGAGTTTGTCTTCTGTTGTTGCCACACACGGAATCCTACAAGCATCAGCATGCAGATGCACACTGCCAGCATGAGCGACACCACAACCAGCTCACTGTAGTAGCTCCTCTCTTTGACAAACAGGAGCTCCTTCAAACAATCTCTTTTGGATGTTGTATTGCCATGAGTGTCTGTCTCACATTCAGGGAGGATGAATTTGCCATTCTTGGTTTGTATCACATCAACGTCTCCTGCAGGACGGTTTGTAGAAGCCAGCTCGTCAGCTGGCTCTTGGTCTCCTGCAGACATTGAAGGGTGCGCCATGGAGTGGGGGGAAGCAATATGTTGGACATTATAGCTCACCATTACTTCCTTGTGCCCACCTTCTTCAGCCTCACAGTGGTACATCCCGAAGGTGTTTGTGGTGGCAAAGAAGTTCAGGCTGTTGCCATCTGATTGGATGAAGAGTTTCTGTGGCAGGACGCTGAATTGAGAGGATGTCCAGGTCAACCTTGCCAGGTTGGAAGGTTTCTGACATGGAAGCGTCACTGCTTGGTTCAGTTGAGTGTTGACAACTGTAGGATAGGAAAAGTTAATGAAAGATAAGTTGAAAAGTTGAAGGTCAAACTTCACATATGTTTATGAAATCTGACGTACGAATTGGAGTGGAGGACAATGCTTGTCCTCTACATTCCTCCTCCACATTGCTGTTGTCCAGGACTTGAACCCTGTGGAGAAAACAAACACGCATCAACATGTCAGTGACCTTAAGGTTACTGACCTTATCTCAAGTGTCACCTACATGTCATGACCACCATTTAGGCCACTGCAGAGCTTCCGAGAGCGGTTCCACCCACACAGAGGATCTCTTGCCAGGATGCACTGGAGGCATGATCTGTAGATACCACAATTGGCCACCGGGACAGCCGTCACACCATGAGATGTACCCACATATAGAAGACCCTGCAGGACACACAAGCCTGTGACCTCAAGATTTAACATTCATCATCAACACTTCAGCTGTGTCAACATTTAATAATGAGGACAAAAGTCTTTCTATGGTCGGGGGCGCCAACATTACCTTGGAAGGTGAAAGGACGATGTTTTTGATCAGCTGAGGCTGTGTGAAGACCTGAATCTCCTCGATGACCTGAGCGCCCCGATCAGTCAAAACCACTTTGTGGAGGAATCCTGACTCTGGGCATCAGAGAGGCATTCGGAAAGATTTCACAGGTTGGAGACACTGAAGGAAGAAGAAGACCTTACATGTCCTTTCAACTCACCTGAAAGAAGAAAGAGGATGTCATACTGTTGTCTGTTGGTTCCCTCTGTCCTCATGGCTGCAACACGACTGTACCGCTGCTGTGAAGACACGAGAATCGGACTGCCACCGAGTGGTGTCACACTTCTGCTGGTCAGGAAACTCCTCTTCACCTCCTCTAGCTCATTATCTGAGGCGGTGTCCAGCCCACACTAGAGGGTGTAGAAGAATTTTGTGTGATGAAGGAATTCGTCAGACACAAGAACCAGGCTGGAGACTCAGAGATGCTTACACTGGACCACTTTAATGGACGTCCAAGACAGATGTAGGAGGTTGGCTGTGAGATGAGGTTGAGTCAGCTCCCCAGGACATCTGAGTTCCTCCCTCATAAACAGGCACACTAGTAATGTCAGGCGCTACCCAGTAATACTGAACTAGAACATTCTACACAGATGTGACCTTCACGTAGTATAGATACAGCTACGCGTCAGGACAGTGCTGGCCCTGTAAGTGTCAGCTTCACTCTCAGTGAGTGTTCTGACTACAAATTTATAATTATGAAAGAATTATGAACAGCACCACAGGTTCACTCCCAAACCCAGGCCCAGGCCCAGAAGTCAGACCAGCTCTTTAACCTCACAGACAAATTATGAGGATGAGGCCCAAGAAAATTCAAACAGAGGATACCAGATGAAATTCCTTATCAGAGGAGAAGCAGCAAATTGAACTAAAATTTTCACTCTCACTCAATTAGACAGCTGAATGATCTTCCTGTGCCTCATTGTAGAACCACCATGGGGCAGTGTTCCTTGATTTACAGAGGAACCAGATTATGGAACGCCAATTTGTATGAAGTAAGGATGCTCACTCTCTTTACCTTGATAAATTAAACTTAATTATTGAATTAAATCTTAATCTTCATCTTCGTTGCCCTCCACTTATCCAGGTCTGGGTTGCAGGGGCAGCAGCTTCAGCAAGGAAACCCAGACCGCCCTCTCCCCAGCCACGTCCACCAGCTCTTCCGGGGAATCCTGAGATGTTCCCAGACCAGCCGAGAGAGATAATCCCTCCAGCGGGTCCTGGGTCGACCTGAGGCCTCCTCCTGGTCAGACATGCCTGGAACACCTCCTGAGGGAGGCGTCCTCACCAGATGCCTGAACCACCTCCACTGACTCCTCTACATGGAGGAGCAGCAGCTCTACTCTGAGTCCTCTCTCTTCTCACCCTGTCTCTAAGGGAGAGCCCAGCCTCCCTGAGGAGGAAACTCATTTCAGCTGCTTGTATATTCAGTCTTGTTCTTTCAGTCATTACCCAGAGCTCATGACCACAGGTGAGGGTTGGAAAGTAGATTGACCGGTAAATCGAGAGCTTCGCCTTTTGGCTCAGCTACCCCTTGACCACAATGGACCAGTTTAATGCCCCCATCACTGTGGACACCACCCTAATACACCTGTCAATCTCCCGCTCCATCCTACCCTCACTCCTGAACAAGACCCTGAGAAACTTAAACTCCTCCACCTGAGGCAGGACCCCCCCCCCCCCCGACCCAAAGTGGGCAGGCCACCCTTTTCCGGCTGAGGACCATGGCCTCAGACTTGGAGGTGCTGATTTTCATCCCTGCCGCTTTTACATTCGGCTGCGAACTGTCCCAGCAAGAGATGGAGGTTGTTGTTTGATGGAATTAAAGGGATCACATCGTCCACATAAAGCAGAGACGACATCCTCCCACCACCAAACTTGACCCCCTCCACCACCCAGCTGCACCTAGAAATTCTGTCCATAAAAGTTATGAACAGAACCGGTGACAAAGGGCAGCCTTGGCGGACCCCAACCCTCACTGGGAACAAGTCCGACTTACTGCTGGCAACGCGAACCAGACTCTCACTCCTCCAGTAGAGAGACTGAATGTAAGGGGCCATCCTCCCAATACTCCTGGAGTACCCCTACAGGGTGCTCCTGGTAACACGGTCGTAAGTCTTCTCCAAATCCACAAAGCACATGAGGACTGGTTGAGCAAACTCCCATGACCCTTCCAGCACCCTAGCAAGGGTGAAGAGCTGATCCGTTCCACAGCCAGAAAAAAATTACACTGCTCCTCCACGATCTGAGGTTCGACTATCGCCCTGACCCTCCTCTCCAGTACCCTGGCGTAGATCTTTCCGGGGAGGCTGTGGAGTGTGATTCCCCCATAGTTGGAACACAGTCTCTGGTCTCCTTTCTTGAAGATAGGGACCACCACCCCGGTCTGCCATGCCAAAGGCACTGTCCCTGATGTCCGCAGAATGTTGAAGAAAAATGTGTCAACCAAGACAGCCCTACAACATCCAGAGCCTTGAGATACCCAGGGCGGATC
This sequence comes from Aulostomus chinensis, assembly GCF_037954235.1. Taxonomy (NCBI): domain Eukaryota; kingdom Metazoa; phylum Chordata; class Actinopteri; order Syngnathiformes; family Aulostomidae; genus Aulostomus; species Aulostomus chinensis. The sequence continues at coordinate 249,088 of NC_141330.1, forward strand.
TCATTGACCCCTGGAGCTCTGCCACCGCAGAGTTTTTGCACTGTCTCAGCGACTTCTGCCCCAGAGACTGGACTGAACTGGAGGCCTCCTTCTTCAGCCTGATGGTTCCTCTAATCACTGGTGTCCACTAGTGGGTTTGGGGATTACCGCCAAGACTGACCCCAGCAGCTGCCACAACAATGGCAGAGCGGAACACGGTCCATTCGGACTCAATGTCCCCCATTGCCCCCAGGAACTGGTCGAAGCTCTGGGAGTGGGAGTTGAAGATCATCCTGACAGGTTCTTCCGCAAGGCGTTCCCAGCAGACCCTCATTACTCGTTTGGGCCTACCAGGTCTGCGCGGCATCTTCCCCTGCCACCTGATCCAACTCACCACCAGATGGTGATCAGTTGACAGCTCAGCTCCTCTCTTCACTCGAGTGTCCAGAACTCGGGTGAACTTGCACAGAAGTCCAATAACTGCACACCACTCGGGTTCAGGTTGGGCCTGCCATTCCTCCCAATCCTGCCCCTCCAGGTCACGCTGTCATTGCTCACGTTAGCATTGAAGTCCCCCCACTACGGAAATGTAGTTCCCCGTCGGGGGCCATCCAGCGCCCTTCCAATGGTTTCCAAAAAGGGTGGGTACTCTGAACTGCTATTCAGCGCATAAGCACAGACAACATTCCCTGACCTGAAAGCGCAGGGAAGCAACCGTTTCGTCCACTGAGGTAAACCCCAACATACAGGCAGAGAGTCTGGGAGCTACCAGAAAGCCCACCCTGGCCCTCTGACTCTAACCCAGAGAAAGTCCAGCAAAGGAGAGAGTCCAACCCCTCTCAAGGACTTGGGTTCAAGAACCAGAGTTATGTGTTGAGGTGAAGCCGACTATATATGGCTGATAACGCTCAACCACTTTCACTGGCTCTGGCACCTTTCCTGCCAAATAGGTGACATTCCATGTCCCAAAAGCCAGCTTCCATGTCTGGGGTCAGACCGCCATGGCCCCTGCCTTGGTCTGCCACCCAATCCACACAGCACCAGATCCTTCCGGTTCCTCCTGCAGGTGGTGGGCCCATGGGGGGATAAGTTCATGTAACCATTTCAGGCTGGGTCCGGCCAGGCTCCATGGGCAAAGGTCTGGCCAACAGACGCTCGCACACAGGCCCCTATTCCGGGCCTGGCTCCAGGGCAGGGCCCTGGTAACCCTCCAGGCTATGTACATGTTCTCTTCCCATGAAGGGTCCTTTTGAACTGTTCTTTGTCTGGCCAATTGCCTTGAACCAGTCTGCCTTGGGTGACCCTACCAGGGGCAAAATGCCCCTGACAGCTGTCGGAGAATAAGAGTCTCATCTCTATGACCTGTGCCGACGCTAAACATGTCAGCCCACATAACGAAGACAGGAGTCATCTGGGAAAGCAAGTACACCACACATACACATGATACAGAGATGCCCACGTACAGACAGCCAAGGTCCAAGATGAGTGTAATCGGGGAATGTCCCAGTCCTTTCTGGTTCTTGAAGATAGTGTAAAGCCATCACGCCATGCAAACACATACACACACACACAGCCTGACTACAGTATAAAAAGGTATGTCATGATTCTGCAACTTTAGAAGACATCTCTGACTGCGTTGCTAGTAGGGTTCATTGCTAAGAATAAAGACATCCCCCATCTGGCACCTGAGACTCAGACCTCTGATTCCTCTCATCCACCTTTTTCCGCCATGACACAGCATAGCTCCTAGGGTCCTTAGGGCACTCAGACTCCTCCACCAAGGTAAAGGGATGGTTCCAGGAGGAGTTAGGAGGAGTACTGAATTAAATGCTCACAGTAATTCCAACTCAGGTATCAACACTACAAGCAAATGACAGAGAACATTGCATGTCCACCTTTTCATTTCCCAATTGTACGTTTTGTTTGTAAATTGTTTTTTGTTTGTTTGTTTCTTATTTGGGAGTTTTTGTCTGATATGGACTGTCATAGGAATATTGAACCTTAGGCTGCCTGATATGCCCTTCCTGGGTTTCTTACTTCACCACCAGTCTGATTTATTTTTCTTTCCATGGCCCGTCTAATGACGGAGTAAAATCTTTGAGGATTCTGGAGATGATCAGAATCCTTCTCATGATCACTAAAGTAATTAAAACAGTTTGATTCATCTTACTTGCCCCAGGTAGGAGTGCTTTCCCAGCAGAGTGCTCCATTGGTGAGTCTCCTTGTTGAAGGTCCTGTAGCTCGCAGTGAAAACGTCCCGCACGTCCTGAAGTTTAAAGACGCACACAGCAGAGTCTCGACCCAATGATCTGAACCGAATCAGACACAGTCATCATGTCTTGTCCTCCAACAGCAATACACTCATGAAACACCATCATTTTCAGAGCTGCCAAGTTCCAGAAAATCCCAAGAGTGAGACCTCTGGTCAGTGCGCCCTTTTTAACGCCAGTTTAAATGGATTTCATGGAATTTGAGCAAATCTCAACTTTGGCAAATGAGCGTGTGAAATGGCAAGTGTGGTGTGTGGTGTGAAAAGAGGCTTAATTGCGTGACTCTCACTCTCAAAGTGTGAGACTTGGCAGCTCTGATCATTTTAGTTGTATATTAGCTTTATGATCGCAGAATGCTTATTGTTAGCAGCGTGTGTGTTGTTAGCAGTCTGTTTGTTGTTAGCAGCCTGTTTGTTGGTAGTAGCATGTTAGCAGCATCTAACTGGACTCGAGACATTGCAGCTAAATGTCCTATGATGCCTTTTGTTGATTTCTCATCTTTTTCCTACCCCTGGGATGTGAAGATGCCATAGAACAGAGTGTCTGTAGTGTTGTTGCCCTCTGGTGGTAGCAGGGTGAACATGTCCTGGACAATATTGAAGGGAAGCTGATTGGGAAACTGACACAACAAAGAGGCTTTGGCAAAGGATGTCCATTTCCTCTGCAGCGTCCTCTGTCCGCCGACATCGTCCTGGCAAACCAACAGAGACATCATCAGACATGGGTGAGGCACCTGTGGAGCCTCTACCACCATTCCCAAGACGTCCATCTTGTGTAATGTCTTGTCATATCAGCTGAGTAATGGGAGGAGTTGCACCTATCAGTTAAATCCAAACTAAGAGTCTAAAACAGCATCAAGCCTCCATGGTTAATAAACATCCTGTTGTCCATCACCTTGCAGATTTGGGCCACACGGGCGATCTGCAGCTTGTCTACGAAGCTGAACTCTTTCCCCACTTCACTGAAGAAGAAGAAGAGTTTCCTGTTGGCCGCGTCCCATGACCAGCTGACAAAGGTTGGCTCTGAAATGCAGGAAGTTATGAAAGGCAACTTATCTGTGGCATGCAGCAAGTGACAGAAACAGGAAAAGGAAAAAGCAGCAGGACATTTCTACAGAACTTCCTTCAGACATTACCATCCAGTAAGCTGCCCGAGTGCTGGCTGATGTCTGGGCGGCCATCTTTACTGAAGTGACGAGCAATCTGTGGTTCAACTCCTCTGAAGTCAGTTGTAGTGGCAGTGAAGAGTTCACCATCTGGAAAAAGGAAACAGAGCAGCTGCTGACATTTCAGAATAAAACCAACAAGATGCCATTTCAATGATCCTTCAGTGTCACCTCTCAGTGTCAGTTTTCTATTGTAGGAAAGCCGCAGTCATCCAATGCCATGTAATATGACATTTCAGTGTAGTTTCTGAAATGGCAAGAGAATACCCGGGTATGTTCCCAAAACACCCTGTCTTCTACATGACATTAGGACAATATTCCATGTTGGTTATTTTACCGGTCCACTGCAACATTACATAAAGGAAATGTTCCCATATGGTAATAGGTCATACAAAAATGTTCCTCTTAGGACTTTTAAGAGGAAAAAGTTCCCCTGATACAAATTCTACATTCTCAGAATGTTCTTAGAGTGTACCTGCTAGTGTAAATGATGTTGCTTTGGGACGTTCCATCATTTTTGAGGATAGAGATGATATTTGTTGAAGGGGTTCAGGGTGTTTTGGGAATTCTAAGGGGAACAAAGGGACACTCCCAGAGCACTTGCGCAACTTGAACATTAGAGGAACTTTCTAAAGGATGATACGCAACAAATATGTTCCCCTCCAACTTTACAAGGCAATTGCAGCCAACCCTGGGAGGTATAGACTTCCTTGCACTTCCTTACCTAATGTATGTTGTTGTGTTGTTGTAGTGTAACCAACTGTACCACTCTCTGCTCCCTTACTTGCCCCTCATGGAGATAAATAAAGTTTTCTGAATCTGAATTTTGAATGACCAAAATAATACCAAAACATCCAGAGGCTTTACTGATGCACACACTTCATTCAAATCTTCAGAGACCTTGTGTCAAAGCTTGTTAATATTTCTTATCATTTCAGGGAGCAGACTGACCAATAATGATGGCCGTGTTCCTCTGGGTGGGGTTGAACGGACACCGACCTTTGGCTTCTTTTTGTTGGCTGAGAGAGAAGGTCTGGGTGTCCTGAAGAAATGATCCAACACCACAAGGGAGTCAGTGAATCAATGAATCAGTGAATCAGTGAGTCAGTGAGTTGGTCTCATCTGGTTTGTGAGGACTCACGATGAAGGCGTCACGAGGGCTGTAGGCAAAGCTTCCGCAGGCGTACAGGTGGGTGGAGTTAATCTGCTGTAACACACTGATAAAGTTGGGACAATCGACCTGCAGACACACATGAAGGGAACCAGCGTTACGTTTGTTTCAACTCATGAACCTAAATGAGTCCAGAGAGGCTAAAACTGCCATTCCACCAGCCAATCAGAGCTGCATTTGCTGTTGACCAGCTTTACATTTAACTTGAAATGTTAAACTTTTTCATGTTCAAAAACTGTCACTTTGAATGTGAAGCACTAGGATTACAATGCCAAGATGGCAGTCAGCATTAGATAGGAAGTGCATGGGCAACGTCACGGTCTCCAAAACCATCACCATTCAGGCCAAACAGAAGCCATGGTTAACAGGGAAAGTCCAAAAGCTCCCGAGGGCTCAGAACGCCACCTTCAGAGCTGGGGACGAGGTGGGCCTAAGGTCAGCCAGGGCCAACCTGTCACAAGGCATCAGGGTGGCTAAGACACAGTACTCCAAGAGGACCGCTAATCGTTTCAATGACAGCAGAGACACCAGGAACCTAAGGAGGGGACAAGCCCTCTCCGCAGACCTATGACAGCTCCACCTCTCTGCCGAACCAGCTGAGTGACTTCTTTTCTCACTTTGGGGCCGACAACAGCACCCTGGCACAGGAGACCCCTCCTCCTCCTGGGGACCAAGTGCTGACACTATCCCTAAACAGCATGAGGAGATCTCTCAGAAGGACCAACGCATGTAAAGCCCCGGCCCTGACAACATTTTGGGCAGTGTCCTGAGAGACTGTGCTGATGAGCTCACAGATGTCTTCACCGACATCTTGAACACCTCACTGAGCCAGGCTGTTGTCCCCATGTGCCTCAAAGCCACCTCCATCACTCCGGTCCAGAAGAAGTTGTCTCCCTCCTGCTACAATGGTGACCACCCGGTCACACTCACCCCCATCCTCATGAAGTGCTTCAAGTGACTGCCCACTTCCCTGCCCTGGACCCTTTCCAGTTTATCAGTGCAACTGCTCGACAGATGACGCAATCTCCACTGCCCTCCATTCAGCCCTCACCCACCTGGAGAAAAAAGACTCGCATGTCAGAATGCTGTCAGCTGTGAATGCAGCTCAGCATTCCCCACCATAATCCCCCAGCAGCTCATCCACAAACTGGACCAGCTGGGACTCAACACCTCCATGGCTGCTGGACTTCCTGACAGGGAGACCACAGGTAGTTTTGGTCGGCAGCAACACATCCAGTACCATCATGCTGAACACAGGGGCCCTCATAGGGTGTGTGTTGAGCCCCCTCCTCTTCACTCTGGTGACCTATGACTGCATTCCAGCATTAAACTCCAACCTCTTCATAAATTTTGTGGACGACACAACTGTGGTGGGATGTCTCAACAACGTCGATGAGACATTCTACAGGAGTGAGGTGAGCAGGCTGGCCATGTGGTGCAAGGACAACAATCTCCACCTGAATGTGGAGAAGACAAAGAAAATTGTCATAGACTTCAGGAGAGCGCACACCCAGCATGCTAACCATCGATGGTGCTGCAGTGGAGAGGGTGAGCAGCACCAAGTTCCTGTGTGCGCACATCTCAGAAGACCTGTCCTGGAGCTTCAGCACCACGCCTGTACTTTCCCCGCAAACTGAGGAGAGTAAGAGTCTCAACCTCCATCATGCTGACCTTCTACAGAGGCACCATCGAGAGCATCCTGACCAGCTGCATCACCATGTGGTACGGCACCTGCACTGTGTCCTGCCGGGGCTGCTGAGTGGATCATTGGTGTCTCGCTCTCTCCCCTCATGGACATCTACAACACCTGCCTCACCCGCAAAGCCATCAGGATTTCAGGTGACCCCACGCACTCATCCCACAGCCTCTTCAGCCTCCTGCCATCATAGAGGAGACTGCGAAGTTTAGGGGCAAAAACCAAGAGGCTGAAGGACAGCTTTTTCCTCCAGGTGGTCCGGAGGCTCAACTCCCTCTCTGCTCTTCCATGTTTACTTCAAATGTTGTCTATGTATTCATTTTTTGTTTTTCCATCCTGTTTTTGCACTGTGGGTCCAAGAGGACAGAAATTTCATCTATGCTGTATGTCATGCATGGATAGCATATTTGACAATAAAGTTAACTTTGACTTTTGACTTTGATAGAATATCAGCTCAGAATTACAACTGATGAACTGGAACAAGTCTGAATGAGATTGTGTGAAAATCAAACATGGCAAGGGTTCTGAACAAAGCCCAGGTAAAGACATGAGGTGAATCAATGTTTGTATGAGTAGAAAATGTTTGAATGTCACATGACAGAAGTGTGATTTCAGTACCGTGGCATTCTTGCCCTTACGTTGGCAGACATCTATGTCGCTCTCAGGCGGACGCCACTGCACCTGAACAACTCAGAAAAAGAACATGAGTCAAAGAGAAAATAATTATTTACCTCTGACTAATTTATTTTGTAGCTGGAAATGTTATTTAGATCAAAACAGGCTGACTCACCTTCTTCTTCAGGGTTATTATGTCTCTCTGACTGACATCCAAAGAAATGATGGCGTCCTGAGCCCCCATGTACAAGGTGGAGCCGTCATCACTTAGCAACAGTGTGGTGGTGCTGTGGATGTCTGGGAGGCTGAAGTGGACCAGAGGTCTCTCAGCAGAGTCTGAACACAAACATTGGGTTATCACTGGATAACCCAGTCACGGGGGGGCTGGAGCCTATCCCAGCATCAATGGGCGAGAGGCGGGGTTCACCCTGGACAGGTCGCCAGTCCATCACAGGGCCAACACACAGAGACGAACAACCATTCACACTCACATTCACACCTACGGTCAATTTAGAGAATCAATCAGCCTCGTCCCCTCTTGATGTCTTTGGACTGTGGAGGAAGCCGGAGTACCAGAGAGAACCCACGCAGGAACAGGGAGAACATGGAGACTCACCCAGAAAGATCCCGCGCTCGAGCCGGGACTCGAACCCGGAACCTTCTTGCTGTGAGGCCACAGTGCTGACCACTACACCACCGTGCAACCCCATATTATATTATGTTGTATTATATTATATTATATCGGCAGCCTGGTGGAGCAGTGGTCCTCACTGTGGCCCCCCAGCAAGAAGGTTGTGGGTGGAGCCCAGGCTGCAGCACGGGGTCTTTCTGGGTGAGTCTCCATGTTCTCCCTGTTCCTCCTGGGTTCTCTCTGGTACTCCAGCTTCCTCCACAGTTCAAAGACATCAAGAGGGGACCAGGTTAATCCAGACTCTAAATTGACCGTAGGCGTGGCTGGGAGAGCCAATGGTTGTTTGTCTCTATGTGTTGGCCCTGCCATGAACTGGTGTCCTGTCCAGGGGGAAGGCTGCTGGGATAGGCTCCACCCCCACCACCCTGAACAGGAGAAGAGGGAGAAGGTGGAGGGATGGATGGAGGTATGGATGGATGGATGGATGGAGGTATGGATGGATGGCTGGCTAACGTTAGCTTCAGGTGCTGTTACACTGTGTTACAAGTGTAGAGCCTCAACATGTGACAGAAAGCCTGATGAAATATTGAGTGGAAACCTGTGATAGCCAATTAGAGTGAGCCCTGTTTTCAATCAGGCACAAATCTCTTCAGGAGGCGAACTGGATGGCGTTTATCATGCAGACCTGCGGTAGCATCACCTGAGACGTGGACATCAAGAGAAATAATTAAAGCTGTAAGCAGCATTGTGAGGGCCTGAGCCCTGGCCTGAATCCCAGGGTGTCCTGGTCCAGTGTGGAGGCCTTGTAGTTGAGGAGTTAGAAGCCTGAGTCTGATCAGAGAGTGAGAGCAGAGCTGAGAGCTGGCCCTTTAAGAACCCCTCCCCCACTGCTCTGTCTCTGATCTGTGCTAGAGTGAGAGCAGAGCTGAGAGCTGGCCCTTTAAGAACCCCTCCCCCACTGCTCTGTCTTTGATCTGTGCTAGAGTGAGAGCAGAGCTGAGAGCTGGCCCTTTAAGAACCCCTCCCCACTGCTCTGTCTCTGATCTGTGCTAGAGTGAGAGCAGAGCTGAGAGCTGGCCCTTTAAGAACCCCTCCCCCACTGCTCTCTTTGATCTGTGCTAGAGTGAGAGCAGAGCTGAGAGCTGGCCCTTTAAGAACCCCTCCCCCACTGCTCTGTCTCTGATCTGTGCTAGAGTGAGAGCAGAGCTGAGAGCTGGCCCTTTAAGAACCCCTCCCCCACTGCTCTGTCTTTGATCTGTGCTAGAGTGAGAGCAGAGCTGAGAGCTGGCCCTTTAAGAACCCCTCCCCCACTGCTCTGTCTTTGATCTGTGCTAGAGTGAGAGCAGAGCTGAGAGCTGGCCCTTTAAGAACCCCTCCCCCACTGCTCTGTCTCTGATCTGTGCTAGAGTGAGAGCAGAGCTGAGAGCTGGCCCTTTAAGAACCCCTCCCCCACTGCTCTGTCTCTGATCTGTGCTAGAGTGAGAGCAGAGCTGAGAGCTGGCCCTTTAAGAACCCCTCCCCCACTGCTCTGTCTCTGATCTGTGCTAGAGAGAGAGCAGAGCTGAGAGCTGGCCCTTTAAGAACCCCTCCCCCACTGCTCTGTCTCTGATCTGTGCTAGAGTGAGAGCAGAGTTGAGAGCTGGCCCTTTAAGAACCCCTCCCCCACTGCTCTCTTTGATCTGTGCTAGAGTGGAGAGCAGAGCTGAGAGCTGGCCCTTTAAGAACCCCTCCCCCACTGCTCTGTCTCTGATCTGTGCTAGAGTGAGAGCAGAGCTGAGAGCTGGCCCTTTAAGAACCCCTCCCCCACTGCTCTGTCTTTGATCTGTGCTAGAGTGAGAGCAGAGCTGAGAGCTGGCCCTTTAAGAACCCCTCCCCCACTGCTCTGTCTCTGATCTGTGCTAGAGTGAGAGCAGAGCTGAGAGCTGGCCCTTTAAGAACCCCTCCCCCACTGCTCTGTCTCTGATCTGTGCTAGAGTGAGAGCAGAGCTGAGAGCTGGCCCTTTAAGAACCCCTCCCCCACTGCTCTGTCTCTGATCTGTGCTAGAGTGAGAGCAGAGCTGAGAGCTGGCCCTTTAAGAACCCCTCCCCCACTGCTCTGTCTCTGATCTGTGCTAGAGTGAGAGCAGAGCTGAGAGCTGGCCCTTTAAGAACCCCTCCCCCACTGCTCTGTCTTTGATCTGTGCTAGAGTGAGAGCAGAGCTGAGAGCTGGCCCTTTAAGAACCCCTCCCCCACTGCTCTGTCTCTGATCTGTGCTAGAGTGAGAGCAGAGCTGAGAGCTGGCCCTTTAAGAACCCCTCCCCACTGCTCTGTCTCTGATCTGTGCTAGAGTGAGAGCAGAGCTGAGAGCTGGCCCTTTAAGAACCCCTCCCCCACTGCTCTGTCTTTGATCTGTGCTAGAGTGAGAGCAGAGCTGAGAGCTGGCCCTTTAAGAACCCCTCCCCCACTGCTCTGTCTCTGATCTGTGCTAGAGTGAGAGCAGAGCTGAGAGCTGGCCCTTTAAGAACCCCTCCCCCACTGCTCTGTCTCTGATCTGTGCTAGAGTGGAGAGAGAGGAGGAGCACCAGGACTGGAGTGGGACAAGAGGAAGAAGTCGGCATACGCTGGTCCAGAGGGACACAGAACACCATGTTCTTGGAGGGGTTTTTGTCAGGAATGCAGTGGTGTGGTTGTTAGAGCTGTGGGATGGATGGTGTAGACGTGAGAAGCGTTTGTTTGACAGTATGAACCTGAGAGGACACCGTCTCCCCATAGGCTTCCATTGGAAGCTGAAACGTGTCTCCCCCACTTTGACGGCTTATAAAATCCAAACCCAGTAATTCAGATAAAAACTTTTAATAACTTTTAATCAGCACAGTTGGGAGAGTAATGTGTGAAAGTTTGGAAGCGATACCATTGATGCCCTAGGAGGAGACAGATTTTGTTCGGGGAGTAAAAAAAGTCCTCATTTTGACAGTTTTGTCCAAATTGTGGACATTCTGTTGTAGATAGGTGAGGGGTCAGGGTGTAGGAATTTTGCGTCTTCATGAGACGAGTCCAACAGTGTTGGTCCCATGTTTGTGGGACATTCGTGGGAGGAGTTATAGCGCTGCAAATTATCCAAAATGATCTTTTAGTTGTGTGGCTCCCTAGGTGGCACTATTGAGTTTTTGGTTTGTTTGTTTTTAGATTAATGAATGTGTCGCCAGACCAGACAAGTGTGCCGAATTTCAGCTAAAATTCCTGCATGTTCAGGGGGTGAAATTAGATTATGCCCGTAACGTGCATAACGCGCATAATGCTCATATTGCGCGCTCATTGACAGCAAGAACAGTCCAGTACCAGGTTTTGAATGGTGTGGATGTGAAAACCGTGCCCAGGAGCGCATCTCTGCATGCGAGGCATTTCTGGTGGCTGACAGATGGACACGTGGGTCACGTTACCAGCATTGTTAGTTTTATTTGGTTAAAACCACACTGTTCTGCTTTCACGGAACGAAAAAAAGAGAAAGACAAACATAATAGCAAAATGAGACCCACAGAAGATTGAGACTCAGAGCCACTCAGTGATGAGAGTGAGTCCAGGGACAGACTGTCTCTGAGGAGTCTGCCAGTGAGAACCTACAGGAAGAAGAAACCATTGAGTGACATTGATGATCTGTTTTTTCATGTCTGCCTGTTCCCTGTTGTCAGCACTGTAGTGGGCAGTTGCTGTAAAAAGCAGTTTTCAAAGCATTTCCAGGGGTAGCACGGGAAGGGTGGGGCTATGGGGGCTGCAGTTGTGTGGGGAACAGACACCTGAAAACTGTAATAAAAATCACCCAAAACCGATTAAAAACCGTAAAACTTCGTCGGCAGCGCGCACCCTTTGGGCGTGCGTCCATTCCAGCAAGACTTTTAAGCCACTTTCACCCCTGCTTCAGTTCTGATGTTAACCATTAAGACAAAAACATCATCCTCCCATCTGCTCTCATTAAGCTTCAGTCAGTTGATGTCAGCTTATTGATCATTGATCAAAAACATTGGACTCACTGATGGGGAAGGAGGTCCGAGCAGAAGGCGGCAAGGCGGCCGAGCGCAGGGTGGCAAGAAGCAGCAGTGCGAGCCACGGAGCCATGATGGGTAAAGTGACGATGGTGATGAAGGCTTCCTCTCAGTCTGAGAGAGTCTGAGATGCACCACAACTTCCTGTTCCCTGTGATCCGAGGTGGGGGTTGAGCTGACTACCTCTTCCCATCATCATCATCTTCCTCTTCTACTCACCGCCACAGAAATGCAACAGAGAGTTTTGTGTTATCTGATAGACTTCCTGTCTCACTTCCTCTTTCAGATCTTCTACATCCGACACACACACTTCGATTGTGTCACATAAGAGCATGACAAGTCACATGACCCTTCAAACCTGTGTCACATCTAAAGACGCTTGTCTGTGTGGTTCCTCCTCCTGTTCTTATTAAACAGGAAATGGTAGATGACGGACGCACACACACTTGACTGTCTCTGAACAGAAACAGTCGAGTGTGTGTGTGATCTCACTTATTCCAATAAACCTTTAGGTTCTTGGTCCTTCTATATGGTTTTACGTTCTAGTGGAACATTCTACAAAGCCTTGTGACCTTAGACTTGACAGCGCCTTTAACATGGTTGATTACAGAACCCTTTTATCGCGCCTAGACCGCCATGGTGGCATTATTCTGTTGTGCACCTTACAAGGTGACCGCTGCCAACTCTGGGATGTGTAGACCGTTCCACTGCACTTCCTCACCTCGTGTACGTTGTTGTGTAACTTATGTATCAGCTCTCTCAGCTCCCATAATTGCCCCCCACAGGGATGAATAAAGTTTTCTGAATCTGAATTAAAGGTGCCACCCTCATGTTGCTCCAGTTGCATTTGACTGACTGGAGTTTCTCTGTCCATCTGGGGGAATTCTCCTCTTACCTGTGGGATCCCACAAAGTGCCATCTTTAGCCCTTCATCATTTTCATTATCTATCCTGCCTGTCAGTTCCAATCTCTGTAAGCATAATGTGTCCTTTCATTGCTTTAGGGAGGATGTCCAAATCTACTGTCCGTTATAGCCCAAATGAATGGACTCTTTGGTGCCTGCTGTTTTTGTGACAAAGACTTTGACTGACCTAAATTTCGAGAATCTACATGAAAATAAGACTGAGATTATTGTGTTTGGCCAACTGGAATGAGCTCAGAGCAGCGTTCTTTTATTCAACAAGCTGGTGTCACTTTCAATGTTGTTTCATGGCAAACCGGCTGCTCCTTACAACAGTAAAGCCCCGTCTGTCACCTACTACCAACTGGGGAGACCAGTTTCATGCTCTCTGTATTTGGGCCTTGACAAGTGTTCTCTGCACATCTTCAGCATTGCCAAACGCCGCTACTCACCTTTGGACTGGCACTGAAACCTGTGACCACACACCGGTTCTGGCCTTCCTGTTCATTTGAGCGATTTTAAGATTTTGATGTTTGTTTTGAAGATTCTGAGAGATCCCTCACTACTAAGGAGAACTCCTCCAGGTTCACACTTCAGCTTGAGCACTGAGGTCATCTACGCGTCAGCCTACATGAAGGCTCACAACTCAAGGAAACTGTGGGACAGCTGACTGTGATATAAGAAACCTGTGAGTCCCATGTTTACTCATGCTGAGCAGTTCATTCTGGGTATCTGGACTTTTTAGTGATGACTGATGATTGTGATGTTTTGGAATGAATAAAGCACCCAGGATCTGGGATGAGGGGAGAAGAAGAGGAGTCAGTAACACGTCTGAGGACAGGAGGAGGAGAGAGAAGCCCAGTGCATCATGGGAGATCCCAGCAGTCTGAGCCTATAGCAGCAGATCTAAGGGCCAGCCTAAGCAGTCCTGACTATAAGCCTGATCAACAAGGAGGTCTTAAGTCTGCTCTTAAACCTAGAGAGGGGGTCTGGGTCCTGGACTGAAACTGGGAGACGGTTCCACAGGAGGGGAGCCTGATAGCTGAAGGCCCTGCCATCCTACTGTTAGAACTCTAGGAACCAGCAGGAACCCTGAATCCTGGGAGTGAAGGGTTCTAGCTGGATCATAGGGGACCAGGAGCTCTGTCAGGGATGAAGGAGCCTGACTGTTGAGGACTTTGATGGTAGAAGGAGAATTTTAAATTCTGTTCTGAATCTGACAGGGAGCCATGCAGAGAAGCAGTCCAGGAGAGACCTGGTCTCTGCTACCAGTTCTAGTCAACATGCGGCAGCAGCATTCTGGACCAGCTGGAGAGTCTTTAGGGACTTGTTAGTCCAGCCTGGTAGGAGGGAGGTGCAGTGATCCAGCCTGGAAGTGACAAAAGCAGGGACTAGTTTTTCTGAATCTTCTTGAGCCAGGATGCTCCAGCTGCCACCCATAGCTCCACCTGCTCACGTCCCCATCTGTCCATCAGTGTCTCCTCCTTTCTCTCCCTCTTTCTCTCTGTCCCTCTCTTTCCTTCTGTCTCTCTGTCTTCCTCCATTCTCTGTCTTTGTCTCTGTCCATCAGTCTCTCCTCCTTTCTCTCTCTCTTTATCTCTGTCCCTCTCTCTCCTCCTGTCTCTCTGTCTTCCTCCATTCTCTGTCTTTGTCTCTGTCCTGCTCTCCTGCTCTCTCTCCGTCCCCACTGATCCTGGATCTGCTCCACCTTCCTGCTGGTAAAGGAAGGTTCTGGTGGCTGCTGTTGCAGGATGTGCTGCTGATGGAGAATTGTTGGGTGGAGGTTCATTGAAGGAGGGAGGTGCTGGACCTGCTCTACTTGGACAGAGTCAGGACAGGACTTTGGTTGGGGTTTGGTGACACAAATAAAACTGACTTGACTAATTTTCAATTTTATGGTTACACTTTAATATTTCACTGTATTGTGTAAATTAATATTGTAGTTTTATATTTTTATTGTCTTGTTATTGGTATTGTAGTTCTAATCAAGTATGGCCTGGTGGAGCAGTGGTCCTCACCGTGGCCCCCCAGCAAGAAGGTTGTGGGTGGAGCCCCGGCTGCAGCACAGGGTCTTTCTGGGTGAGTCTCCATGTTCTCCCTGTTCCTGCTGGGTTCTCTCTGGTACTCCAGCTTCCTCCACAGTCCAAAGACATCAAGAGGGACCAGGTTAATCCAGACTCTAAATTGACCGTAGGCGTGGCTGGGAGAGCCAATGGTTGTCTGTCTCTATGTGTTGGCCCTGCCATGGACTGGTGACCTGTCCAGGGGGAAGGCTGCTGGGTTAGGCTCCACCCCCACCACCCTAAACAGGAGAAGAGGGAGAAGATGGAGGGATGATGGATGGATGATGGATGGATGGAGGGATGGATGGATGATGGATGGATGGATGAAGGGTAGAGGGATGAATGGATGGTTGGATGGATTTAGGTCACCTTCAAAACCAGGAGGTGAGCAACTGCATCTGATCTTAAATCCAGAACTGAAACAATCAGAGAATGTATCAAGTGTTGCCATCGTCCTCCTCTTATCTTGTTGGTCCGGGTCGGGGGGGCAGCAGCCTCAGCAAGGAAGCCCAGACTGCCCTCTCCCAACCACGTCCACCAGCTCTTCTGGAGGAATCCTGAGGCATTCCCAGTCCAGCCCAGAGATATAATCTCTCCAGCGTGTCCTGGGTCCTGGGTCGGCCTGAGGCCTCCTCCTGGTCAGACATGCCTGGAACACCTCCTGAGGGAGGCGTCCTCTCCAGATACCTGAACCACCTCCACTGACTCCTCTACCTGGAGGAGCAGCAGCTCTACTCTGAGTCCCTTCTGAAGGACTGAGCTTCTCACCCTGTCTCTAAGGGAGAGCCCAGCCTCCCTGAGGAGGAAACTCATTTCAGCCGCTTGTATTCAGGATCTTGTTCTTTCAGTCATTACCCAGAGCTCATGACCACAGGTGAGGGTTGGAACGTAGATTGACAGGTAAATCAAGAGCCTCACCTTTTGGCTAAGCTCCCTCTTCACCACAACACACTGGTTTAGCACCCACATCACTGTGGATGCCGCCCCAATCCACCTGTCAATCTCCCGCTCCATCCTACCCTCACTCGTGAACAAGACCCTGAGATACTGAAAACCCTCCACCAGAGGGAGTGCAACCCCCCCCCGACCTGGAGTGGGCAGGCCACCCTTTTCCGGATGAGGACCATGGCCTCAGACTTGGAGGTGCTGATTCTCATCCAATCAAGTGTTCAACTGATCATTCACTGAGGTTTTCAAATATAAAGAGAATTGGACTAAATGTACTGTACTCAAATACAGCATGGAAATGATATATGTTGGTAAAAGATGTCGCTTTGAGAACCAAACATGTCACAATCACAGCTGACTCTGATCCTGATTGAAATCATCATTTTATTCAAATGAGTTCTTCCTCGGGTTGCACGGTGGTGCAGTGGTCAGCACTGTGGCCTCACAGCAAGAAGGTTCCGGGTTTGAGTCCCGGCTCGGGCGCGGGATCTTTCTGTGTGAGTCTCCATGTTCTCCCTGTTCCTGCGTGGGTTCTCTCTGGTACTCCGGCTTCCTCCACAGTCCAAAGACATCAAGAGGGGACGAGGCTGATTGATTCTCTAAATTGACCGTAGGTGTGAATGTGAGTGTGAATGGTTGTTCGTCTCTGTATGTTGGCCCTGTGATGGACTGGGGACCTGTCCAGGGTGAACCCCGCCTCTCGCCCGTCGATGCTGGGATAGGCTCCACCCCCCCCCCCGCGACCCTTACTCGTAAGGAATAAGTGGAAGACAACGACGATGGAGTTCTTCCTCTGCTGCATTTAAAACTTTATTCATCTTCACATTTCCCAACATTCAATTCTGAAACTCATCGACAGGTCAACTGATTTCTTCAACAAGCAGCACATTTCTATCCACCGTCTCACAGCTCGTATGAGAATCCAGCACTTGATGTCAGAACTCGATTGACTGAGTCCATGAGGACCTTGAGGTTCCAGCAGTTCCCCAGCAGAAACAAAACCAGTTCATCCGAACACACGGAGAAACTTAAACATCCAACAAATTCCTCTATCAAGCGGAGGGTTTTAACAGTTCATCTGGGTTCTCAAAGTGGGTCCTTGAGGTTCTTCCAGGTCCTGGGTCATTCTCATTTCAGTGTGATTTAATCACTTTCACAAGCATTCAAAGACATTTTTGTCCTAATTTAAAAATGTGTTTTTTCTAATTTTTTGGTTTGTCCTTGAATGTTCTGGTCTTCTAACATTCAGGTCATCTGCTGCTAGTTTTAACTATTGGCAACTATTAGCATGCCAGCATAATCACTGTGAACATGTTAGCAACACAGGTACACGGAGGTGCTTGCGTGACAGCGGGTGTGATATTTTATCTGATCCTCTCCTGCACGGTCCCTCCAGTCTTCATCTTTGGCCTTAGTTTATTGACTACGCTCCTCTGGAGCCGGTTCTCTATTCACCTCTACGGTAACATGCAAACCAGTCCATTCACATCAAGGTGAGTGCTGCTGAACAGATTTTGCAAGTTTAAATGCTTGTGAATCAAAATATCTTTCGATAGAAGGGTTACATGGTGCAGGACATGAACCAAGTCAGTAGAACTCACAGGTTTGATTCCTGTCCAAGGCACTTACCCCTGTCTTGCTCCAGGGGGTGCAGCATCATTGACAACAAGACACTTAAGGGTTGGAGCATCCAGCTGTCCAAGTGTAGAATTCCAGCAAGTCTGGGTTAAGGTGACAATAGTGTTGTCATCATCATCGTCATCTTCATCAGCCCTCCTTCCTGTTCCAGACTGACAGAAGAGTAGCAGGTGCAGCTCCCACCAGCACCACCCACTCTGTTGTGTTGTTAAAGTGGCAGAGACGAGTCGACTATGGGAGAAGCTGCAGGTCGCACTGGAGGAAGAGGACGCCGTCTGGAGAGAGATGAGGAGTTACTGTGTCACCTTTCTGCTCGTCTGCTAGACATTTTAGCAGGAGACAAAATGACGAGGAAAACATTAAGTTGATTTCTGGGGGAAATATGTTCTCAGTGCAAGAAGGTTGTGGGTGGAGCCACGGCTGGAGCACGGGGACTTTCTGGGTGAATCTCCATGTTCTCCCTGTTCCTGCTGGGTTCTCTCTGGTACTCCAGCTTCCTCCACAGTCCAAAGACATCAAGAGGGACCAGGTTAATCCAGACTCTAAATTGACCGTAGGCGTGGCTGGGAGAGCCAATGGTTGTCTGTCTCTATGTGTTGGCCCTGCCATGGACTGGTGACCCGTCCAGGGGGAACCCCGCCTCTCACCTGAAGGCTGCTGATTTTCTCAATGGAGTTCTGATCAAGTCAAGTTTACTCATTATCACATCACCTTTAGTGAGAATTCTGCCTCTCATGTGGTCGGACCACATGGTGCAAGTCATACCTGTCTGGAATGGCTGCAGGTGTGATGGCGACATGCGTCATTGCTTTGGCGTTGGCAGTATAGACAGGTATATGGCTGAGGTGAGGTGGAACCACAGGTTTTTTGGGCACTGCAGGTTTGGGTAGAGGAGGAGCCTGGGAAGAAATGGATGGACAAACGTTTAGAGCAACAGGAAATGCTGTTGAATATCCATCACTGATCAGCTGATCATCATTGTTCGTTGCTGATCAATTGTCACTTACTGGATCAGCCAATCACAGACCACCAATCCCGACCCACGTGACAGCTACATGCTATGAGCTATATGCTAACAGCTAGCAGCATGCGGGTACAGTGTACCTGTCCAGGTGAGACGGGGTCGGGGGGTAGTGGCTTGGTGGGTGGAGCTGGTCGACTCACCAGCAGCTGGAAGGGTTAGTGAGGAGGAAGACAGAGAGTGAATCTTAAGCGACAGACAGATGCAAAAAGGAAGTGAGGTTCTTGATTGTTAGAGCTGCATGTTTGAGGACGCTAACTTCTGATTTTACTTTAGTAGCAATCAACAATTATATAAATTAGTATTAAAGTGAGGCGTTAACAAACCTTAGGCAAAGGTTATTGAAACAATTAATATCCTCCTCCTATTCTAACAACCATTTACATTGATGATCGCATTCCTGCAGCCAATCAGAAGAATTCAGCTCAGCCTACAGGTGGCGTCATACCTGCTTGGTTAGGGTAGGGGGGCTGGGGGGTAATGGCTTGCTGGGGGGAGGCGGGCGCCATTTAGTCAGCTGAAGCAGCAGAAATAAGAAGTGAGAGGAAAAAGAGCAGAGGTCAAAGTTTGAATGATGAGAGCAGAGTTAACACAACTCCTGCATGACCACTACAACCTTAAAAACCAGCATGACCTCTGTGACTTCCATGTTTCCATCATATGTGGACAGCTACTCAGTGCGGAAGTGAAATACGAGCCATGGACGTTTCCTCCCTGATCGCTACAAATGCCCAAGGTTCTGCGGGCCCCTGGAGATTACTATTATTTACTTTTATTTGACCACAATTCACATCATCAAGAGCTGATAAAACAAACCACCATGAAACCTCTGCGGGGATGAAGATGGAGGCTTGTGGTCTCTGCTGGTGCAGAGAGGAACGAGGTGACATATTGGTGGGAAATGAGTTTGTAGGCATTAATGAGCTTGATGAACAATAAAAGAACATACTCACTATTACTTTTACTACTATTCATAAAGGCTGTAAAACATGAAGATGTATTTTAAGTTTTGGCTGAGATGTAATCATTCGTAGGTTTATCAAACTATGACTCCTTGAAGCCTGACAACAATAACACCATTGTGACAAAAAGACAAAAGCAATATAAAAAGCCACTGTAACACACTGTTACACCAATATAACACCAGTTATGCCACTTTAACAACAATTTAACACCACTGTAACACCAATATAACGCCACTATAAAACCACAGTTACACCAATATAACACCACTGAAACACCAATATAAAACCACTGTTACACCAATATAACACCACTGTAACACCAATAGAAAACCACAGTTACACCAATATAACACCACTATAACACCACTATAAAACCATAGTTACACCAATATAACACCACTATAAAACCACAGTTATACCAATATAACACCACTATAACACCACTATAAAACCACAGTTACATCAATATAACACCACTGAAACACCAATATAAAACCACTGTTACACCACTGTAACACCAATATAACACCACTGTACCACAATTGTTACACCACTACAACACCTACATAACACCACTGTAACACCAATATAACACCAATATAACATGACTGTAATACCAATATAAAACCAATATAACATGACTGTAATACCAATATAAAACCACTTTACCACCACAGTTACACCAATATAACACCACTGTAACACCAATATAAAACCACTGTAACACCAATATAACACCACTGTACCACAATTGTTACACCACTATAACAGCAATATAACACCACTGTAACACCAATATAACACCACTGTAACACCAATATAACACCACTGTACCACAATTGTTACACCACTATAACACCAACATAACACCACTGTAACACCAATATAACACCACTGTAACACCAATATAAAACCACTTTACCACCAGTTACAACAATATAACACCACTGTAACACCAATATAACACTACTGTAACACCAATATAACAACACTGTAACAACACTGTAACACCAATAAAACACCAATATAACACTGTAACAACAATATAACACCACTGTAACGTTTAGATGCTTCCGAATGTTGTTTTAGATTTCACAGATCGTCATTAGCCCAGAAGCCAATCAAAGTAAGATGTAAATGGTGAACATCAACCAGATAGAGGAGGAGAGGGAGAGCCCAGAGCCTAGAGCGCCAACGTTAACCAGGAGTGCTCATTCAAACTCCACGAATGGTGTCACAGAGTGGTTGTGGCTCTCAGCTGCTGCATGTGTGTTCAGTGGGTTTGTGTGGTTCCGCCTCCATCCATGCGATTGGTGCACTGGAGTGCTGGTCTGGAACCAGCTGGTTATCTTCTACATTGGCTCATCCTTGGGTTAATAATCTGATTGTAGATCAGTTTTAGGGTGATCAAGTACAAGTAAAATGAATGTACAAGTCACTGATGGACAGCAGAAATATATGTTGTTGTCTATAATCACTGCCACCACCATCACTGCCACAACCGTCATTACTGTCACTGCCACTACCACCACTGTCAAGGCCATTACATCATACATCACTGCCACAACTGTCACTATTGTCTCTACTGTCACGACAACTACCCACACTGCCACGACCGTCACTGCCACAACTGCCACTACTGCCACTACCACTACGGTCACTGCCACGAGCGTCACTACAATCACTGCCACAACTGTCACTACCATCACAACCATCACTGCAACTACTGTCACTGCCACTACCATCAATATGTTACTGCCACAACCATTACTATCGTCACGATGGTCACGGCCACTACCATCACTAGAATTATCATCACTGTCACTGCCCTAACCATCCCTACCGCCACAAATGTAACTACTGTCACTGCCACTACCATCAATATGACACTGCCGCAACCATTACTACCGTCACTAAATTCACTGCCTCTATCTGTCTATGTCTCTGTCCTGCTCTCCTGCTCTCTCTCCGTCCCCACTGATCCTGGATCTGCTCCACCTTCCTGCTGGTAAAGGAAGGTTCTGGTGGCTGCTGTTGCAGGATGTGCTGCTGATGGAGAATTGTTGGGTGGAGGTTCATTGAAGCAGGGAGGTGCTGGACCTGCTCTACTTGGAAAGAGTCAGGACAGAACTTTGGTTGGGGTTTGGTGCCATACAGATAAACCTGACTGGACTTGACAGCCACTACCATCACTACCGTCATTGCCACTACTGTTGCTGCTGTTACCATTGCCACTGTCACTACCACTACCACTACCACTACCGCCACTGCCATGACTGTCACTTCCATAACTGTTGTTCCTGCCATTGCCCTACGCACATGCAAACACAGATTGAAAGACAACACAAGTCACATGACCAACACAAAGACTGATTGTTGACATCACTTTAGGCTGCCAGGCACTAACACCAACAGTTGGCACAGATGAGAACACAGACAGGAAGTCGTCCATGTGAGTTGTTCTGAGGTTACCTGCTGCAGAGGTTTTAAGGTGGGGTCAGGGGGGAGTGGCTTAGAGGGAGGAGCAGGTCTGTCATGAACCTGATAGGAGAGAAAACAGGAAGTAGAAGCAGGGTGACAGTGGAGCAGCTGGCGTGGTCATTTTAGCCAAACTTGTCCGTGTTTTGTCACAGAGTTGTGATTGTATGTTTCAGGATGAGTCAGCTGACATCAGGATGCTGCTCCAGCTCATTCAATCTTATCGCTTCTTTTTTTTTTCAAATTTAAACTTCTGACCTCTAAACCCTGTAGATGGATTTGAGCATCATCATCCAGACACTGCAGAATCACATTTGGGTCAATTAACTAATCAAAGCTTCAAATTTCTTTCAAAATTTTCATACAGTGACATGTGACAGGAAGTCTTGAGGTCATTATTCTGCATCCACCCATGAGATTACCAGAGGCTGAGTGAGTAGATGAACAAACGTCTTTGTGTACCTCTTTGAGGGGTGGAGTCAGTGGGATGTCCATCTGAGAGTTCAGGTGGTATCTCAAGGGACGGACCTGCTCTCCGTTTCTGCCATCCACTCGCTCTGTCACCGGCGTTCTAGACAGGATGCAAAAAATAAAACAACAGTTGGCCAACATCTGGGTCAGAACAACATGTAGGCCTTCCTTGTTTTCATATCAGCTGAGAATTATGATTCAAACATAGATCTGGCGACAGATAATCGGACTTCATGCAAAACTTAAGCTTCAAAGGATAGCAAAAATTGGATGGGCATGCACACACACAGACACACAGACACACAGACACACTCTCTTACTTACCGGTTGTGCTGACGAACTTTGTGAAATGGACTGTTGGAACCCACACAGAGAAAATGACGACGGAAGCGAGGGAAACGAAGGGCGAGGAAGAGCAGGACCACCGGCAGGATGAAGAGGAAGATGACCAGAAGGGCCACTCGGACTGGGTCAGACTCTAGAACCACAGATGAACAAGATGACACAGGTTAGCCACTATTGTCCTGAATGGATATGTTGGGTCTTCTGCAATGGAGTCTGGTCTTTGTGGGGTCCTGTTCTATATGGGATCTTGTTTGAGGTGGTGTCCTTGTCTGTATGGAGTCTTGTTTGAGGGGGTGTTCTGGTCTGTATGGGGTCTTGTTTGAGGTGGTGTCCTGGTCTTGTTCTAGGTAGGCTCCTGGTCTATATGGTGTCTTCTTCTAGGTTGGGGTCCTTGTCTTTGTGGGACCTTGCTCTGTGCTCTGCTGGTACCTCTAGCAGCTCGGGCCGGGCCACTGTCCACACTGCCACCGTGACCCGAGTACCTGCAGTCAGGTGGAGCCCAGCCGATGTCACAGTGACAGTTCTTATTACTGTTACACACCTGAAACACACACACAGTCACCATGACAACCATCTTGATGACATATTCCTGATTAACAGTCAGCAGACTCATTCAGGATGAACATGCTGTGATTTCATCCCAACACACATTTCAGACAATGCTGGCAGGACCGTCACTGTTGTCACTGTCAGGGAGGACACCGGCAGGATGCTGGTACAATGCTAGGATGTTGCTATCAGGATGCTGGCACCATGCTAGGATGTTGCTATCAGGATGCTGGCACCATGCTAGGATGTTGCTATCAGGATGCTGGCACCATGCTAGGATGTTGCTATCAGGATGCTGGCACCATGCTAGGATGTTGCTGGCAGGATGCTGGCACCATGCTAGGATGTTGCTATCAGGATGCTGGCACCATGCTAGGATGTTGCTGGCAGGATGCTGGCACCATGCTAGGATGTTGCTATCAGGATGCTGGTACAATGCTAGGATGTGGCTATCAGGATGCTGGTACAATGCTAGGATGTTGCTATCAGGATGCTGGTACAATGCTAGGATGTTGCTATCAGGATGCTGGCACCATGCTAGGATGTTGCTAGCAGGGTGCTGGCACAATGCTAGCAGGATGCTAGCACATTGCCGGCAGGATGCAAGCACATTACTAGGAGGATACTGGCATGATGCTAGCATTACTCTCATGCTCTCACAGTGTTTCAAAACATAAATGATGAGGTGAAAGAGTTGCTCAAATCTTGAGACAAAGTCAGTCTGTCCCTTAAATGGTTCCTCTGAAAAACACCTGAACATCAATTTTCCGTCACTCACCCCGTGACCATTGCACTTCCTGCGACACTCGTCCACACCAAATACTGTCACGTCCTGACACTTCTGGTTCAGACACGCCTGAAACAAACAGCTATGGCTGAATATTCAAAATTTTAAGTAATGACATCTTGAGGAGAATATTTGAGAATATCTGTCTCATGTCTTATCTCCTCCAAGCCAGTGGGGACATGGTCTGACCTTGCCAGGGTTGCAGGTGGTGCCCTGGGCCACAGTAGCTGGGTCAGACACATCGTCCCCCAGGTGGAAGAAAGTTCCCCTGCAGACCAGGTCGCTGTGGTTGAAGCGCACCTTAGTGGTCAGGATCTCTGCATTAGTGCCCAGCAGGGGGCGCTCCTGCCCACCCTGACACTGGATCCTGCCGCAGTGCACATCACTGCAACAAAGAAAGAATATCACTGTATGTGTCGCCGAACAGTAACTGGAGATGTTTACTTTGTTTCAAAGTACTTACGGACTTCCACAGGGGATGTAGGAGCCGTTGGTCAGCTGACCACAGTTTCCATATTTATTTCCCTGTTTGTTGACAGATGAGAAACATACGGCCGGAGCAGTGGTGGCATCTGACCATGGACAGATGGAGAAAACAAAGATGAATGTCAACCAGGGGTGAAAGTGAGCCGGAAAGTAGTTCCGGTAAAATATTCACAGCCAGAACGGAGTTCCGTCACAAAAAGGAGGAGAAGGGAGCTGTCAAAATCCCATTTTTAATAAAGAAAACGACGTCTGGTTTCACACTGAACGCAGCGTGCTGCGCAGCGCCACCGAGTTGCTGGGCTTGGTTTGCGCTCATGTGACGTCACAGCGCGCCCACATACACAATGAATGGACTTCCCCCGCGCAGCCTGCACCTCGCGCGTTCAGTGTGAAACCGCCTTTACACGGGCTGCGTCCGAACTGCCAAGTACCAACCTACGTCCTCCTGCTACGACCTAAACACGGCGGCACCATTCAGACACCCTAGATTGGTGGTGAAGCACAACCTCTGCTGGCAGAGCACAGATACCACAATTAGGTAGACAGCACCAACGAAAGCCCCACCTGCTGGCCTGGCTGTGGTACTGCACTCCACTCTGAGCACCCTTCATTCATTCTCTGTTATTAAGCACATTAACACACCTTTAGTCATCAGCAACTATAAATGTTGGTGTTCATCAGAATGGGAGACTATTGGTGGCCCAAACTTGGCTTGAGGGTCCACAAGTTTTTAGAGGACGAAGAAGAAGTCTGCAGTGCATTGTGGGTCATAGGTTGCTCTGTAGGATGCACCTGAACCGACCTACAATGTCGGCATGTTTAGCCTGGAATTTAGGTTGAGAAGTAGGTCGCTACTCACGCCAGCTGTGGTTTCAGACAGCCTCCGACCTGCTCTGAGACCTACCATCAGCCCTACTTGGCTATTTGGACGCAGCGACAGAGTCGTGCCCAGGAGCGCATCTCTGCATGCGAGGCGTTTCTGGTTGGCTGACAGACGGACACGTGGGTCACGTTACCAGCATTGTTAGTTTTGATTAGTTAAAACCACACTGTTCTGCTTTCACAGAACGAAAAAAGAGAAAGAAAACAAAACAGAGGGCAAAATCAAAGAACTCGGCTGCTGGCGACCTGCTTTGGCACAATGCAACATAAAATAAGTGACATGTTTAAGCGAAAATGTGACAGAGTTGAAGAAGCAGGAGAAAAAGTTAGCAAAATGAGACCCACGGAAGACTGAGACTCAGAGCCACTCAGTGATGAGAGTGAGTCCAGGGACAGACTGTCTCTGAGGAGTCTGCCAGTGAGAACCTACAGGAAGAAGAAACCATTGAGTGACATTGATGATCTGTTTTTTCATGTCTGCCTGTTCCCTGTTGTCAGCACTGTAGTGGGCAGTTGCTGTAAAAAGCAGTTTTCAAAGCATTTCCAGGGGTAGCACGGGAAGGGTGGGGCTATGGGGGCTGCAGTTGTGTGGGGAACAGACACCTGAAAACTGTAATAAAAATCACCCAAAACCGATTAAAAACCGCAAAACTTCGTCGGCAGTGTGTGTGTAATGTGTCTGCATGTCCTTCACACCCTAAAGAGACCATCGGGCAGCTGATTAATGTCAACTGTTATTGTCAGACTCCCTTCAACATTAGACGAGAGTTATAATTCACAGAAACTCAGCTGTTTTTTTGTACTATTACTTACAAATAACTCAACAGTACTAAAATGTTTACTAGCTACAGTGGTTCTGGTTATATCAGTTACTCTTCAGACATTGTAACAAATAAGATGCCAGGTGTCCGCTGTGTCCATCCATTCGTCCATCCATCCCTCCATGTTCCCCCTCTTCTCCTGTTGAGGGTGGTGGGGGTGGAGCCTATCCCAGCAGCCTTCCCCCTGGACAGGTCACCAGTCCATGGCAGGGCCAACACATAGAGACAGACAACCATTGGCTCTCCCAGCCACGCCTACGGTCAATTTAGAGTCTGGATTAACCTGGTCCCTCTTGATGTCTTTGGACTGTGGAGGAAGCTGGAGTACCAGAGAGAACCCAGCAGGAACAGGGAGAACATGGAGACTCACACAGAAAGACCCCGTGCTGCAGCCGGGGCTCCACCCACAACCTTCTTGCTGGGGGGCCACGGTGAGGACCACTGCTTCACCGTGCCGCCCCTCTTCCCCGTGTCCTGTGAACTAAAAGTTAAATCCTTTGACTAGCATCCAAAGAACACGAGATCCTCATGCGCTGGTGCTCATGGGAAATGTATTCATGGTTTGGCACTGAAGTCTAGATGATGTGAAAGGTGACAGTAGCTGTTTTAATATTCTGGAGAGTTCCCTGGACATGTTCCTCCACACAGCAATATACTTTAATTTTTCCAGAATGAGCTGATTTCTTACTGGGGCCCCAAAGCATCTGGCACTGGGCCTTCATGCTGGCGCAGACTCCACCATAACAGTAGGAGGCTCTGTCTTCGCATGGCTCGCCATTCTGGAGGAAGACGTTGGGTGGGCAGTAGGCAGAGGAACCTGTGCAGAACTCGGGCAGGTCGCACTCTCCGATTGGCTCTCGACACACAGAGCCAGCCGCCTGCAACTGGAGACGCAGAGAGATCGAACTCAAACTGAGAGAAATGTGCCAAGGAGTAATGCATGACATGATTGGAATAAGTGAGGAATGAGTGGCGTGCCGGTCTGACCTTGCAGTCACGGCAGCAGATGCCATCAGAGGAGCATTGAGCTCCAGGAATCAGCTGACAGGTGGAGGCATTACAGCAGGGGTCCTCACACTCCTAACCCATCAAGAGCACAGTGACAAATCAGGTATTGCCGTAGCCCCTCCCACACTCCAGCAAAGACAGGTGTGCAGGTATATACCTCTAGCAGGCCACAATCACACTCCTCGCCACGCTCAACATACAGATTTCCACAGCGTGGTCCTCCCAGCAGGTGGTCTGGCTGTGGCACATTGAACAGACACATCCCACCGCCATGCAGCAGGCTGATGGACAGGTCAGCAGCACTGCAGCTGCTGAACTGCTGACCTGGCATGAACCTGTGGGTCACAGGACACACGTGGATGACATCACACAGCCAGACAATGACACGTCCAAGTTCATCCAACAACAAGTTGTTCATGTCGATTTGATCACAAAGGAGTTCTACTGTCCACATGGAGAGTTCGATCACCCCCACAGAAGGTTCTTCTGCCCTGGTAAAATGGTCTTAAAGGGGCAGCCAACAAGATTTTACAGACACAGGAAAGGATTCCTCTAACAAAGGAAATGATGCTGTTGAACTAGAAAAGGTTCCATTGGCCCGAAGAAAGGTTCTATTCAACCAGAGAATTGTTTTTTTTGACCCAGTGAAAGGTTGCTCTATCTAAGAAAGGTTCCTCTGACCCAGAAGGATTTGGTCTTTAGAACTAATCCTCTATCAACCTTTTCTCTGGATGACCGATTTACAAGACCAGCGGACAGATTGCTGAACCCAGGTAGAGCCTAATGTCTGCTGATCAAGTGGGAGGATGTTGAGGTTCAGATGCTCCAGTGAATCAGTGGTTCTGAAAGTGTTCTTGCTTGGACACTAACCCCGTGGACGGCTCCATGATGCATCCTCCGAGGCGCCGTTCATTCTGACAGGAGCAGTGGCGCTCAGCTGTGTCGTGGCTCATCCCCAAGTTGTGACCGAGTTCATGAGCAACAGTAGAGGCCACGCCCAAAACACTGACCAAATGGTCCTGAGGGAAACAGCGATTACTTCCAGACAGTTTGAGAAACCTTGAAAGAACAGGAAGGGGTATTCACTCACCACATTGACACCACCTGATCTGTCTCTGGAGCACATGGAAGACTGCGACGCCATCCCCACAGTGGTGCCATCGAAGGCTCCGCCCCTATGAAACCAGACACGCTCATGACAGACATAATGCATCAGTGGAAATCTGTGGAGCTTAAATCAAAATGTTTCCTTCCTACATGATGAGCTGAGCATTGTCATGGCGAAGGCGTGGCAGCAGCTCTCTAGTTCTCCACTCCAGGAAGTTGTTGAGGGTGTCGATTGGACTCTTCTCCACTTGGATCTTATCATGGTCACTCCAGATCTCTAGACCAGTCAAAGCCACGCGCACATTCAGAGGACGGTAAAACTGCAAAATATGCAAGAGGTGGCTCATTTTGACTGTTTTGACAGCATCATCATGGTTAGAGTGAGGTCAGCAGTCTCACCCAGTCCACCTGGTTGGCCACGTCCAGCATGCGGTAGATGATGGTCTTGTTGTTCTTCTGGTAGTTTAGAAACTGTGAGCAAATGTTAGCAAGTTTTAGCCAGATGGTCGAATGTGTTCTACAGTTTTTCCTGATTGCTAAAACACAAAAACTGGCTCCTGTACCACAAAAACCCAAACCATTTTGTCATTCCCAGAAGCACACACATGCTCTCAATATAATTGATTCAAGTTATCCTGAACTAAACTCAGAGACTTAACGAACCAATCAGAATTGTGGGTCAATAATATGCTTTGCAATGCTTTGACATAATGGATCACAACCATGCCGAGGTTGGTGGACAACAAAGAGGGAGAGGACACAGGTAATGAAGACAAAGTTTCTCTGATGAAAGCTGTGCCACTCTAGCTCAACATGTGGTGGTACATGGGAGGACGATGCCACAAGCTGGCCAGCTAGCTTTTTGCTGAACTCAGAGGCAGCCATTGATTGGAGGGAGGCACTGGTTGCTCACTGCTGAGCAGGAGACTGCCTTGGTGAATATGGTGATTGCCAATAATGCCATTACTCTGAGAGGAATTCAAACCTGCATCATTGAAGACCAGGGAATCTTTCAAGGAACTGACAGAGCCTTTCTACTACTGACCGGATAATACCGCAGTGCCGCGTAAGGACGTAGCAACTCCACCGTGTGCCTTTTGAGAGGAATTCTGACAGGGTTAAGGAGCAATGATTCCAGTATATGCAGGTAGTTGCTATACAACACAGAAATGTTAGAGTACGTACAAGCCCATCTTTCATTCC
Organism: Aulostomus chinensis; assembly: GCF_037954235.1. Lineage (NCBI taxonomy): Eukaryota > Metazoa > Chordata > Actinopteri > Syngnathiformes > Aulostomidae > Aulostomus > Aulostomus chinensis. The sequence goes on from NC_141330.1 coordinate 278,308, forward strand.
AGTACTCACAGTACTGAGTTTGACGTAAAATATGTGTTTTTGACTCCTGTAGGGAATCTTTGAGATGGATGCCATGGCTGACTCTCTGAGTACATCTTTATCGATGAAGCAGGCTTCAATCTGACAAGAAGGCACAAAAGGGGCCTTAAGATCATTGGACACCAAGCAACCACACAAGTTCCATAACATCATCATGTGTGCACCTATTAGCGAGCATGGCATCCTCCACTGCCATGCCATACTGGGTCCATACAACACTGCACTACTCCTTCAGTTTCTAGATCAGCTGCACAATACATGTAACAGTCCTCAACAGGAAGGGAGCCTGGCCAACCAGAGCAAGACCAATATGTTGTCTTTTGGGTTAACGTGAGCTTCCATCAGACTGCTCTGGTTCACACCAGGTTCAATGACCGTCCCGGGTTAACTGTCCTTTTTCTGCCAGCATCCTCCCCTTTTCTAAACCCAATAGAGGAGTTTTTCTCAGCATGGCGGTGGAGGCTGGATGACCGCAACCCATACACACAGCACAGTCTCCTAGAAGCAATGATGAATGCCGGTGAAGATATTTCTCTGGACTCTATCCAGGGTTGGATCCTTCACACAAGGGGATATTTCCCACGCTGCCTAGCGAGAGCAGACATAATGTGTGATGTCGACAAAATACTATGGCCTGACCCTGACCTGAGACAAGATCATGCTAATGCTGTTGCCAATGAACCAGTATAAGCGCTAAATATGGAAATACTGTGAATAAAACCTATTCTGGACATTTCAGCATTTTGAATTAATCCCTCCAGTGAGACCACTCATGTAGCCAGCGTTTTGACAGCTTGTGTGTTGTCTGAGGCTAAAAACTAATTGAGATCCAGAAGTTGGATGTTTGTACTGTTGTGTGAAAGTTTTTAGAAGGAAATGTGTGTGAAGATTTGCGAGAATGGTGATTTGTTCCAGGAGTTGTGTCTAAGCAATTGAGAAAAACTGTAAAACGAGAAACTATAGAGAAGGGAGTGACCTGCCAGGATGTCCCTCTGGCACCACCATCTAGTTACACCTCTCTTCTCCAACTTAGTCTCAGTTTCCCAACAACTGCCTGGCCAGCAGCCCCAGTCCTCGACCAGCACCCTTGGAAGCAAGGATGCTGTTGGTGTCCATCAAAGAAATTCTCTCCAGGCTTGTCAGTAAGATCGGGACCTGAGCTTGACACAGTGGGGTTGCACAGGAGCGCCAAGGTGGCGTCCTCAGCCGCCTCCTGTATTCACTCTACAGGCTTCAAACTCCTCGGATGTGATGTTTATCTTTACTGACAGTAGTACTCTAGAACTCCAGGGACTGAGGCCTGTTTTCTGTACTCGGGGATATTCAATCAGGAAATGAAGTTTGCATGAGAACACCTGATGAGCACCATGATTCTCAAGTATGTTTAGTCACAGATTAAAGAATCCATTTGAATGCAATGTTGGAAATCGGTGCGAAAATTTAACAAATTCTGGACGTTGTGTCAGATCATCCAGGAGAGAACATCCTGCTTCTGAACATTTTTATTAGGTAAAACATGCTGGGATGACAACACCCACCCAGACTGTAATGTTTGAAAGAAGTGCACACCTTCAGGCAGTGGCTTTATGTCAGGAGGAACAAAGACTGACAACTAGCTAAGTTAAGCAGCTAACATTAGCTGCTAACTAGCACTCATTGGCCAGTTTGAATGGATTCAATTGTATTTCAGCCATTCAAAGTTCGTTCGAATTTGACTTTTTGATTAAATGACAGCTGTCGTTAGCACAGTTGACATGATTCTGGCATCTGCGCCGCGTCAAGAGCCCCAGAAACACAAGGCTGATAGTGAGCTGATGTCAACAAATTTAACAGCCATTTGGGGTTTGTACTTAAGCTGAACACTGGACGGCTTTCCAGAAAAGGTGCTGTGGGTGGTGACCTGCATGTTGAGCCCAGCCATGAGGTGTTATAGGTGATATATTTGGAGCCTCCAGGGAGGCTAGTTTGATAGAACAGCTCCCACAAAGCTAGCAAAGGTGAATCTGGGCTCTGTTCATCAGAGATTGGACCAGAACTGAAGCCAGAACCAGAACCACCATGGTGTCTATAGATCAGTCACTTTGTTTACAAGAGTTAATATTGACCTACTGCAGATACTGTAGTTAGTGAAGGTATCTAGTTACTGCGCATGTGCGTCACTGAGTCTGCGGGTGGTTACAGAGACGTATGCTCACAGTCGCTGTCGTCATGCAGTGTTGGTACTCAGGCTCATAACGCTTTACTGAGGAGCTTCAATACTTGTCTTCTTTAAAGCACATCTTCCAACAGTTTCCTCTCCAGCAGCTGCAGGTGAAGCAGAGTTTCCTCTGGAGGGTTGACAGCTACAGTTGTAGTGCTGCTGCTCTCATGGACGCGTGTGGAAGGACTCGAGCAGCCACTACGGTCCTGACATAATCACATCAACAGCCACCAGGAACCAATCGGCTGTAAGGAGGACGGCTGCTGGGCGGCAGCTTGTTGCAGGTGTCAATCATCATGAATGTTGAGGCTGTCTGGAGCCGCTGGAGCCTCCTGCTGCTGCACACGTTTACTACATACATGAAGACGTGTTGATCTCTGACCACCTGCTAGCACGCAGCTACACTTCAATCCTCAGCTCTGCTGGTGACAGTGCGGCGTTACCACGGCAACCAGAGGATGCTGATGCTGAGAATGATGATGTCACAGTAGATTAGTTACAGATGTTCAGCTTGGGTGCAGTTTTGTTCTGTAGTCAGCGGGGAGTGCATGCAACACGTACCATCTGAAATGGCCTTAAGAGCCAGTAGTTCTCCATGACAACAGAACCAGTGTCACCATATCTCTATCTCTCTCACACACACTCTCACACACACACACACACACACACACACACACACACACACACACACACACACACACACACACACTGACCTCCTGGTGATCCGCCACTAACACCAGCTCGATGTATTTTGTCTCTGACAGAATGTCTCTCCTCCTCTGTAGACAGAGAAAATGGAGGTCAGAGGTCAAACTGTGAGCCCTTCATTCAAGAACAGGAGACTTCTAGAAGTGTCAAGAAAATCCCATCAGATGCTGGAACACTTCAGGTTGGTGTAGAGGTGAGATCTGAGGATGGAGGGCCCAGGTGTAACTACTCTTACACCAGTGATGTCATACCAGCCCTGGCCATCACGTTCTCCAGTTGACTGACACCTTCCATCAAATCAGTGAAGGTGATGCTGCAGAGGACCAGCCTGGGTCGCTTTGTGTGATTTGAAGATGGATTTTCACAATTAGAGAAACAGTTTTTGCTGCTGTGTTTTCCTGTGCCGACCGTTCAGACTTGGACAGAATGATTTTGTCATTAGTTGCAGGTCGTCTGGCCATCTAAGCTAACATTGTTGTCCCGTAAACCATTGACGTCTCCTGTCTGAGGCCTGAATTAACAAGTGCTGTCATGGCAGCAGCATCTGTCTCACCCGGTGCTTCTTCTCTGTGGAGCTGTTGACAGATGGGATGGTTGCATGTGAAACCCCACAGGCTCCAGCTCCATCTCCCTCCACAGGGTGTGTGGAGTACAGCAGGTGGACCCCTTCTTCACCTCCTCCTCCACTGGTCCTGCCGCTTCCTTCTCCTTCACTGTCCCACCCCTCCTCCTGGTGGAGGTGATGGAGGAGGTCATCCTCCTGCGGCTGCAGCTCAAAGCTCAGGGTCGCGTTCATGGCAATGATGCCACTGCAGGGTGAAACACAGCTGTGTTAGTATTCGTAACCAGACTGAACTTGGAACCTGAGGTGACGGCTCACAGCCCTGGCGCAGGACAGGGGCTTCTGCACTCTGACATCGCCCCCTCTAACACGGTGAGAAAAGCTGTGGCACGTTCATGACGCAGCAACATGTTAAAAAACATGTTAAATTACATCAAATGCTGTGGATCCAGGCCAGCACTCCACTTCCTGTGTAGAAGCATCATGGGAACTCTATTTCCAAAATATTCTCAGAACTGAAAGTTGACAAACACAAAAGAATACAAGCAAAGATTCTGATATCTGAGTGACATCACTGATGGACACAGTTAAAGGGAGGAGCTAATAGAAACCGGGCTCCTCGACTCAGGCGCTGACATTGCTAACATTTGCCAACAAGCTTTTCTGTCGCACAGAAACATTGATCAGCTGTCCTCGCTCTTCAATTGGTGACCAGTTTCTCAAGTTCCTCAACAGCATCTTTTCATGTTAGCCAATGAACAAATCCACTAATCCTCCTATGGCCTCCATCTTGAGTGCTGCAGGGGTCAGAGGTCATTGCTGTCAGTAATCCGCATCAGGTGAATCTGCAAAATGCTGATGGTCACTCACTTCTGCTGAAATCAGCCAAGAGGAAACAAAGGCTTGCAGCCTGCCAAGTCCTGGAAGCTGCTCACAGTGGATTGAGGGTTTTCAGGAGATTTCTTAGGTTCCTTCAGCGGCATTGAAAGGAACACATTTACTGAGTGTGTGACGTGTTGCAGCAGCTAAGCCTGCAAACCCCTGACTCAGCAAACTTGTATGTTTAGAGCTTTGTTCTCTTTCCAAATCCCTCAGCTGCAAACAAGTGAACAGCAACAAGCTAACAACAACAACTAACAGCCACACTGACAGCACTGTGCTAGCAACAACGTGTTTGAGCCCACAAAACAAGAGTTCTATCAAAGCATCAGGAGATCTAAGAACCCATGAGTGTGTGGCTGTGATGCCATGAACATTTGGACCGCCATATTGAGAAGGAATGTTCAACTGTAGGTCATTGTTGTCACTGCGTCGTGTTGTGATTCTGTGTGGGTCTGTTTCAAACAAAGATGTTTTCATTCGTCTGGAGAGGAAATTGTGTCGAACTGAATGTGCATTTACACATTCAATCAGCCCCGAAGCAAATATTGCACCTTCCTGCACACTGAGCATTGCAGCAGGTAATATTCTGATTGGCGTGAATTGTGCAGCCTTGATAGCGAACTGTGAGCATGTAGCCAGATGTGCAGGCAACCGGCAACAGATGTGTTGGCCGCTGGGGAGCTTCCATGTGATTATCAAGGGTGATGTTAGGAATTGCAGCTGCTGACCGGAGGGATCATCAGCTCGCTGCAGGACTACGTGAATATGAGGAGTTTGATGTACAGGGGCAAGTTATGTGACTGATGAAGACACAATGGTGGCAGACACAGAGCAGAATTGATACGTCTGAATCATGTGGACCAGGAAGAAGAAGGCAGACTCACCGGAGGCCGGAGCAGGTGCTCAGGGCCACCCTGGACTGAGGGAACCCCCGCACACTGCCGTGGTAATAACAGTGAGTCTGTGGAGAACAAACGCTCTGTCACACATTCATCACACACTGCTGAAGGTCGACGGCGGAACCTTCAGACTCACCACTGGGTCGGCGCTCACAGACACGCCCGTGCCGTTGGGTAGGTAGTAGAAGACGTTGGGTGGTTTGGGCAGCAGGTCACTGCAGAGAAACAGCACACGATGAGACAGCGGGAAGCGTCACACTGAGCCATGAGTGGCACATCGCACTCACTGGTTCTTCTCCAAGTCCAGCAGGAAGAGTTGGCCGCCCACCTCCAGACCGCACTGCAGCCGGTCCGGGTGACCATTCTAAGTAGGAATAAGAAGAAGAAGAAGAATATTAATAAAAATAGGAATAGGAATAAAAATAAGAATAGGAATAAGAATATTAATAAAAATAGGAATAAAAATAAGAATATTAATAAAAAAAGGAATAAGAATAGGAATACTTTATTAATCCCTCTCAGGGTAAATTTAGGCAGTTTCAGCAGCATCGACAGGAGGAAATTAAAAGAAAGAATTGAAAAATTAAATTAAAAGAAAGTATATCAATATAAATTATATTATATTAAATATATTCATGAAATAAGAAACAAACAAAACTAAAATAAATAATTTTAACATTTATATTGGACAATTTATAGAAAATATTAACATCAAGTTTGAAAAATAGGGATTTTTTTATTGGGCTTGTAGTGGTGCATTATAGACAGCATGGCGGCTACTAGCCAGCAAGGCGGCTACTAGCCAGCATGGCGGCTACTAGCCAGCAAGGCGGCTACTACCCAGGCTGCCCTTCTTCCATCCTGTAAATAGGGATTTTTCTGCTCTGTGCACCACTGAGCGGCTTCCATAGGAAGGAGTTGAGGCTCCGCCCTCTAAGCTGTGTCCAGCTGTCTTTATACATCCATGATCTGTTTTTTCTGTCACTTTCTTGTCTGATGTCTCAGGATGTGGGCGGGGCTATGATTATAATTGCCATCCATGTTTCTTCCTATGAAGGGAGGAACTTGCTTGCAACGTTTGGTGCTAAGTGGCAGCAGCGTGGTGTCTGTCGGGCCCCGACTCTAAATGTGAGTCAAGGGTCAAACACTTACACATATCCTGCTCAAGTCGGCACCGCCGTAAAATGCTTTGTCACTTCCTGTTAGTATTCTCTGACATGGGTGGAGGGCAGTAACGTTGTACTGAATTGAAATGTCTGGGGTGGCGAGTTCCTGTGACAAAGAGCAGACTTCCATCCGAGGTGTGTCTCCCTGGACTGTGAGCTGCGGCGGGTCAGACCATTGTTCAGTGTGTGTAGGGGGGGGGGTGTCATATCCACTTCAGGAGGTGTGGCAGAGTTCAACCTCTCAGCTGAGGAAACGTGAAATGGCATTCCTAACCCTCAGTTGTCAAGTCACTTCCTGTCGCTGCATCTTCATAGCAACAAGCCATTGTGACTCTTCAGAGGGGAGAACTCCGGCTTCAACAAAGATGCCCCGTCTTTACCGCAGTAGAACCAAGATATCACCTTGGTGTTCCCAGTGGGAGAGCCGTGTGTCTGGAGAGCGCTGGAAGAGGATGTTCAAATCTTTTTGTTCTGCTTGTGTTGCTTTGGAACTGTCGGATTGTGGAGTTGGAGAACGATGAAAGTCCCAACAGCTTCACTTGTGGTGACTCAACATGATGAACACTTGAAACTTCCAGAACTTCTCTGTTCCAACTTCAACTCTCACACACCCAAGTTTGAAATACGACAAAAATCAATGTTTATCCAATAGTTTTAGAATCATATTTTATGTTGAATTTTTGGATACTAGATTTTCTTCTGCTCCTCTTCACACACACACACAGGTACCAGGGTCCGACCCCTCAGACGTGCTGGAGGAAACCATCACTGTCACGTGGGTTTGGGTGGGAGGTCAGCAGGTGACGTGATCTCCCTCATACATGTTGAGCTTTTTCTAATGAGGCAGGTACCCTGGATGCATCACCCTGGCCCCCAGCACCACCAAGGAACATGGAACAGTTCTCTATGATCAGGTTCCTTAAACTGCCACATCAATCGACCCTCTAGGACACCTTCTTCCATCTCCATCCCGTCACTAAGATCAGACACATCCTGCCTCAAGAAGATGCAGAGAAACGAGTCCAGACGTTTGTTACCACCGCCACAACGGCCATTTGTTACTTCTTCTTCTGTGGCGAGGTCACGTCTGTCGCCCAGCTGCTGAATGATGTCAGAGCTCAATAAATGCTGGGCGAGGCAAAAGCTGCCAACAACAAAGGAAGAAGTGAGGAAGGGTAAGAGGGGTGGGGCTGGAGGGGGGTGGGACTCGCGGCCGCGTTCCAAACGGCTCTGTAGTAAAGATGGAAGGCATTCAGACGAAAGTGAATCCTCATCGACGCAAGGAGATGAAGAGTGAAGAGAAATCAGCTGTTCAGAGACGTCGATCTGCTCAACTTAAACGTTCCTGTTCACACACACATTGTCCTTCTGCTGTGTGAGTGTTGGGGGGCAGGAGATGATCTCAGACCTCTTACACAGGAAGCCCCCCCACCATCCATGCAGGAAGCTACTGGTAAAAAAATGTCGACAGTCTCACTTCCTTCCTGTCTGTTGTTTCAGGCAAACTCAGATAGATCAGCAGGAAGTGGAGGCCGGTTAGATGGACCACAGAGACCTGCTGATCCGGGCCACCATGTACCTGCTGTGTCCTAATGAAAGACTTGAGAAAGTGGCGATTACTTTTTTTGGTAAAGGAAGTCCAAATAAGGAAACACAGTTAAAGATAAACAGGTAGAATTTAGAGAAACAAAGAAAATGACGACTAAGGTGAGTCAACGGTGAGTTTGTTCTCCAGCTTCGTGTCCCAGGCTTGGTTCCGTCTCTGTTTCCAGAGACGGGTGTTGTCTTCGCCTCCTCGTGGCCGGATCGTTCCCATCAGCTCTCACAGCTTCAGACTCCTTCACTCAACTATGAACTTGAACTCCTCCTGAGGCGTCGGGAGCTCATCTGCTGCTTTCCCTCCCCGTTCTTGTTTCACTGGGTGATTTCCCAGGACTGCGGTCCGCCTCTGCTCTCCTCGCACACTGCAGCCAGGTAGTGGAGCCCTGAGGCTCTGCCCCCCCGGCGCACACACACACGCTAAACAGGTGCCACATAGACGTTAAACAGGTGCCACATAGACGCTAAACAGGTGCCACATAGACGTTAAACAGGTGCCACATAGACGTTAAACAGGTGCCACATAGACGTTCAACAGGTGCCACATAGACGTTCAACAGGTGCCACATAGACGTTCAACAGGTGCCACATAGACGTTCAACAGGTGCCACATAGATGTTAAACAGGTGCCACATAGATGCTCTTACTGGAAAACTTACTAGAACCCGGTTACTTGATAACAGCTAATAACTCCGGTAATGTTGACTTCAGCTTGGCGAGTGTCACTGATGATGTCAGAATAACTACATCTCCCATGAGGCTGACATACCCCACCACAGTGTGTGTACATGAGTGTGCCTGTGTGGACCATACCATCCGAGCTTTGAACCGCCACCAGCAGCAACCATCAATTGGTGACCTTTGACCTGCACTGATTTATTACTGACCTGAAGAGCTTCTGCCAGGCTCCGCCTCTGTCCATTCACCAGAATGAAGGGGCGGGTCTTCTCCAGCAGTGGCCGCCGCCGTCTGTTGATACCTGAGGACAAACAGAACCAGAGTCAGCTGCAGGTTCTTAATGGGAACCATCCAAGTGTCACACGGCTCATGCCACAAGATGCCACCATCATGAACGTCCTTGTTTTTCTCAGCTGGTAATCACTAAACTTCTGCAAGGTTGTCCATGTGACGTCACTCTGACTAATCACAGTCAAAGAGGCGTGGTCAACAGCTGCGTCGCAGGACTCCGAGCATCTCTGCTACCTGGAGCGTGTGACACAATACCCAATTGTTGGACCTACTGTATACCAATGTTAAGGAGGCATACCGAGTCACCGCCCTCCCCCCACTGGGCAAGTCGGACCACAAACTGGTGCACGCACAGCCCCAGTACACCCCCCTGGTCAAAAGACAGGCAGTCTCGACCCGCACCATCAGGAGATGGACTCCTGCAGCAGAGGAGGCCCTGAGAGACTGCTACAACACCACAGACTGGGATGTACTGCTGGGTGCACATGAGGAGGACATAGATGGGATGACTCACTGTCTCACAGACTACCTCAACTTCTGTGCAGATGTGGTTGCCCCCACCAAGACTGTTCGGTGTTATCCAAATAACAAACCATGGATAACACAGGAAGTCAAGGATGTCGTTAACAGGAAGAAGAAGGACTTCAGGACAAAGGACAAGGAGGAGGGGAGAGCAGCACAGAGGGAGGTGAAACGCTGCCAGAAGGAGGCAAAGGACTCCTACAGGAGGAAGGTGGAGCAAAAGCTGAAGGAGAATAACTTGAGGGAGGTCTGGGAGGGCGTCAAAACCATCACCGGCCACAAAGCCAGGACCAGCACGGAGGGGGGAGGGGTGGAGAGAGCAAATGACCTGAACAAGTTCTTCAACAGGTTCATCCGGTCCACCTCACACCACCCTCCAACGCCCCCCTCCCCCTCTGCAACAGCTGAGCAGCCTCCTTCCTACTCGATGGCCCACCGCCCCCCCCCTCCACAGCAACAGAGTAGCCCCCCTCCACCCCTCCTGCCACCACCCCCCACCCTTCTCACAATCTCCACAACCCCCTCCTTGCTTCACAGCTGACCAGGTGAGAGGAGAACTGAGGAAGCTTCAGCCCCGAAAGGCAGCAGGACCAGACAGAGTGTGTCCCCGGCTCCTCCAGACCTGTGCTGCTGAACTTGGGGAGCCGCTACAACGGGTCTTCAACCTGAGTCTGCAGCTCGGGAAAGTGCCCACCCTACGGAAGACGTCATGCATCATTCCAGTTCCTAAAAAGGACCGGCCCAGCGAGCTGAACGACTTCCGACCGGTGGCACTAACTTCACACCTGATGAAGCCTCTGGAGCGGCTCTTCCTCAACCTCCTCAGGCCTCAGGTGCAGCATGCTGAGGACCCTCCAGTTTGCCTACCGGGGGAAGGTCGGTGTGGAGGACGCCGTCCTCTACCTGCTACACCGAGCCCACTCGCATCTGGACAAGGGGAAAGGCACAGTGAGGCTCCTCTTCCTGGATTTCCCAAGTGCCTTTAATCCGATCCAGCCCCCTGCACTGCAGGACAAGCTCCTACAAATGCAAGTGGACCCCGGCCTGATTGCTTGGATCTCCAGTGACCTCACTGACAGGCCACAGTTCATCAGGCTGAAGGACATCACGTCTGACACTGTGGTCAGCAGCATCGGTGCTCCGCGGGGGACTGGAATGTCCCCTATCCTCTCACCCTGTACACCGCGGTCTTCTGCTACAACTCTGAACTGTGTCACGTCCAGAAGTTCGCAGATGACACAGCCATCGTGGGGTGTATCAGGGACAGTGAAGAAGAGGAGTACAGGTGCCTGGTGAGGTTTCCTGGTGCCACAACAACAGCCTGCAGCTCAACACCTCCAAAACTAAGGAGCTGGTCATTGACTTTGGGAGGGACAGACCCAGACCTAGACCAGTTCTGATAGGAACGGAGGAGGTCGAGGTCGTACAGACCTATAAATATCTTGGGCTGTGGCAGGACAACAGGCTGGACTGGACGAGCAACACGAGGCAGCTGTACAAGAAGGCTCAGAGCAGGATGGACTTCCTGAGGAGGCTGAGAGCCTTCAACATCTGCAGGAGGCTCCTGTGTTCTATCAGTCTGTGGTCTTCAGCGTCCTGTCCTACGCTGTGGTGGGCTGGGGGGGAGTGTGACGAAGGCAGACCTCTCCAGGCTGGAGAAGCTGATCAGGCGGGCCAGCTCAGTGGTTGGGATGAAGCTGGACCCTCTGGCAACAGTAGCAGAGAGGAGAACTCTGGACAAACTGCTGGACATCCTGGACAATGTCAGCCACCCTCTGCTCACTGTCACCACCAGCCAGAGAAGCCTGTTCAGCCAGAGGCTGCTCCTCCCCAAGTGCAGGACCAACAGACTGAAGAAGTCCTTCATCCCCCGAGCCATCAAACTGTTAAACTCCTCACTGGAGGGGGGGGAGGGGCAACAGAAGGACTGGAGGAGAGTCAGTTATTATTATTATTGTTATGTTTCATTAAATTATATGAACTATATAACTATTGTTATATTATATTATATCATCATCATTATTATTGTTATAATTATTATTATTGTTATAATAACAATTAAGAACAATTAATATTATGATTATTCCTGTCACTATGCACATATACATAACCATCCAGGTACACACAGGCACACACACATGTATATATGCATATATATATATATATATATATTTTTTTTTTTTTTTCTCTTCTTTGCTATTTTTAGTCTATTCTATGGTGACAGTGCTGTGAATGTATGTTGAGGAGAGTGCAATTTCCCTGGCGGAACGTCCACAAGGGATTAATAAAGTAGTCTGTCTGTCTGTCTGTCCATCTTTTGGTGACCCTTGACCTTCGCCATCACTCCGGGCTGGCAGTGGGCCTGGCTCCACCTGTACTAGCCAAACCTGTGGGGCAGCCCCGCTTCAGGCTCATGTGCCTCATGTGGACACTGCCGGCTGCAGGCTGATGTTCATGGGCCTGGGAGCACCAGCTACCTGACACCAGTCCCAGCTGACCCCACGGGTCCGGCTGACCTGGAAACATCTGACTTGACGTCTGTAGACACGCGGATGGAGGACAGAGGGGGTTCAAGTGGATTCCAGGTTAACAGTCACTGACAACAGTCAGATTAGCCAGAGGTCAAAGGTCACACTCATTCACAAGCGCGCTGACCTGTTCCCATGATTACGTGGACTTGCTGTCAACGAGCACAAACTGGTCTCAAAGTTACCTGACAGGCTCAGACTGCCGGTACCGTCCCGGGGCGCGTGCAGGGACCGGCCGGCCCAGAAGGCGTCGCAGCCGCTGAGCAGCAGCAGCAGCAGTCCGGCGGCTCCGCTCCACATCGTCACCGGCAACAGGTCGCTGCTTCGAGTGTTGCACCGCCGGATCCGTTACTTCGATGCACGGCGGTGGTTCCGCCCTAACTTCATGCAGCCGCTTTCTCCAGCATCACCCGCAGAGAGCAGCGGGAACGCAGCCCGGTCCCGTGTTCCGGTCCACAAACTGCGCAGCTTCGGCAGAGACGGTTCTAGACTCAGTGGCAGCGTCCAAACGGCCGGAGGTTCGGTTGGTTTAGACCGACACCAGATAATCCTGTTTATCCCTCCAGAGACATGAACGCGGCTCATTAGCGGAGGGCACCGGACCGCCCGTGTTTACGCTCGGAGCTGACCATGACGTCATCAACTGCGTCAAGCTAGTGTAGCTAAACCGGAAATACAGTCTACCTGCCTTCAAAATAAAGGTCTCGTCAGTCAATCCTGGAACGCCGGGTTATCACTTCACTAACGAACTCCCGTACATAAATAACTTGTTTTTGACGAAACTCAGGAACGCGTCAAACTGAATTCGAGTGAATCTGCAGGTTTGGATGAATGAAGAAGACAAAGGGAACTTCCGGCCTCCAAACCTGTCTGAGGGTCCAATATTTGGGGGAGAGAAGTTGATCAAGCTCTGCTAGTTTGACTGTCTTACTTGGCTTTAGCTCAAGATGACCACACACACACACACACACACACACACACACACACAGGGTATTTCCTGAGAATATTTAACTCCTTCCTGACTATCAGTTCATTGTTCCGTATTTGATGTCTGGACTCACTGAAGCTCCAACATTCCCATTCAGATAAAAATCATGAAAAAGATTCCAGCTGTGTAAGAAAGCAGCTGACGTCATTGTGCTCAGGAATGGTCAGAAGGCATTTAGGTCCTTTAACAACAATACGATTCAATAAAAAAAATTATGAATTGATTATTAAACTGTCACAGGAATATGAATCAAAGAATCATTGGAGCACTTTGACACCAACTACTGACAGGTGTAAGAACACTTGGAGCTTGGAAGGTTTGAATGAGCTTGCAAAGATGGGTCATCAAGGAATTTAGCATGATTTGCTGAGTTTTATGAAGCAGAAAACTGGTATGAGGAAACTTTCACAATTATAATCCACAGGAATCTGACATTTATGATCCGATGGTCCTGGGTACCTATCTGATGAGACAGGACCCTGGATGGCACCACCCTGGCCCCCAGCACCACGTAAGGAACCTCGGAGTTCTCATTGACCAGGACCCTTTAACTCCCACATTCAACAAATGCTGAAGAGTTCCTGCTGGTTCCTTGAGTTCTAACAGTAGAATGGAGCCAGAGCCTTCAGCTATCAGGCTCCCCTCCTGTGGAACCGTCTCCCAGTTTCAGTCCAGGACCCAGACCCCCTCTCTAGGTTTAAGAGCAGACTTAAGACCTCCTTGTTGATCAGGCTTATAGTCAGGACTGCTTAGGCTGGCCCTTAGATCTGCTGCTATAGGCTCAGACTGCTGGGATCTCCCATGATGCACTGGGCTTCTCTCTCCTCCTCCTGTCCTCAGACGTGTTACTAACTCCTCTTCTTCTCCCCTCATCCCAGATCCTGGTGCTGCTGGAGGAGGCTCCAGACCTGGAGAGGCTCCAGCTGCCACCCGTAGCTCCACCTGCTCACGTCCCCGTCTGTCCATCAGTCTCTCCTCCTGTCTCTCTCTCTTTATCTCTGTCCCTCTCTTTCCTTCTGTCTCTGTCTTCCTCCATTCTCTGTCTTTGTCTCTGTCCATCAGTCTCTCCTCCTTTCTCTCTCTCTTTATCTCTGTCCCTCTTTCCTTCTGTCTCTCTGTCTTCCTCCATTCTGTCTTTGTCTCTGTTCATCAGTCTCTCCTCCCTTCTCTCCCTCTTTATCTCTGTCCCTCTTTCCCTGTCTCTCTGTCTTCCTCCATTCTCTGTCTTTGTCTCTGTCCATCAGCCTCTCCTCCTTTCTCTCCCTCTTTATCTCTGTCCCTCTTTTTCCTTCTGTCTCTCTGTCCTCCTCCATTCTCTGTCCTTGTCTCTGTCCATCAGTCTCTCCTCCTCTCTCTCTCTTTATCAATGTCCCTCTCTCTCCTTCTGTCTCTCTGTCCTCCTCCTTTCTCTGTCTTTGTCTCTGTCCATCAGTCTCTCCTCCTTTCTCTCTCTCTTTATCTCTGTCCCTCTCTCTCCTTCTGTCTCTCTGTCTTCCTCCATTCTCTGTCTTTGTCTCTGTCCATCAGTCTCTCCTCCTTTCTCTCTCTCTTTATCTCTGTCCCTCTCTCTCCTTCTGTCTCTCTGTCTTCCTCCATTCTCTGTCTTTGTCTCTGTCCATCAGTCTCTCCTCCTCTCTCTCTTTGTCTCTGTCCCTCTCTCTCCTTCTGTCTCTCTGTCTTCCTCCATTCTCTGTCTTTGTCTCTGTCCATCAGTCTCTCCTCCTTTCTCTCTCTTTATCTCTGTCCCTCTCTCTCCTTCTGTCTCTCTGTCTTCCTCCATTCTCTGTCTTTGTCTCTGTCCTGCTCTCCTGCTCTCTCTCCGTCCCCACTGATCCTGGATCTGCTCCACCTTCCTGCTGGTAAAGGAAGGTTCTGGTGGCTGCTGTTGCAGGATGTGCTGCTGATGGAGAATTGTTGGGTGGAGGTTCATTGAAGGAGGGAGGTGCTGGACCTGCTCTACTTGGACAGAGTCAGGACAGAACTTTGGTTGGGGTTTGGTGACACACAAATGAACCTGACTTGACTAACTAGCGTTGCTCACAGCTCATAATCAAGAGTCCTCCAGGCTGGTTCCAGGGGACCATGATTCCGGGATGTTCCCAAGACATTGACATGTTCAGTTAAGCTGCTTCTGGCTCCACCCAGCAGGTTCAGAACTATTTATGTGGTTCAGTTTGTTCCCCTCGTCCACCTGCTCCTGCACCACAGTCAAATCAGTGCCAGAGGAACATTTGTGCTCCAGTTCTAGAACCTGATTCCTGGGCTCACCAGAGGTTGGAAGCAGGTGACACCAGAATGATGGTTGTGGGTCTGCAGGGGTTGACAGCAATGATTACATAATCATCAAGGACTGCTGATGTCACAGATTTGTTGAGCTTCTGAATGAGGTGAGCTGCTGCATGTGCTGTTGCAGAGGATCAACTGATTGCAAACTGATCCATCCATAATCTGGTCATGTGACAAGCAGGTTCCCCTCCCTGATTCAATCAGACCACGGGCATCAAAATCATCAAGGTTGGGATCAGGTGTTTTAAACTGCACTGGCATATTTCTCCTGTACAACATTCTATATATGCAGTGTATACCAGCAGAGTGAAGACATTTAAAGTTGTCCCCAGCCTGTCCACTAGAGGGCTTTTCCACAGCTTCTCTGCTGATTTTACTCATCAGAAAGCCACAAAATAATTGAAATATTCCAATATTATAACTTTATTGCAACACTGTTAAAACCTGGGATGAGTGAATGAGTTGTGAGCTCATCTTCATGCTGACATCACTGAACAGCTTCTTCATGTCCGTTCATGTCTGCGAGCTTCAGCTTCCGGTCCGGTTTTAGTTACAGTCGTAGAACGTCTCATCTGACGAGCCTGATGCTTCCCGTTGGCCAGGACAGTCCAACATCTGCAGAGACACACTTGCAATCACCATAGCTATCGCGTCACATTAACATTAGCTTCACGCTAACAAAAGCATCATGCTAACAATAGCATCATGCTAGGGTCACAACCATCCTTTGAAAAACATAATAGAGTCACTTTGTATCACCGTGAGAATCAAAAATCCCTCCATGTTCTCCCTCTTCTCCTGTTGAGGGTGGTGGGGGTGGAGCCTATCCCAGCAGCCTTCCCCCTGGACAGGTCACCAGTCCATGGCAGGGCCAACACATAGAGACAGACAACCATTGGCTCTCCCAGCCACGCCTACGGTCAATTTAGAGTCTGGATTAACCTGGTCCCTCTTGATGTCTTTGGACTGTGGAGGAAGCTGGAGTACCAGAGAGAACCCAGCAGGAACAGGGAGAACATGGAGACTCACCCAGAAAGACCCCGTGCTGCAGCCGGGGCTCCACCCACAACCTTCTTGATGGGGGCCACAGGGAGGACCACTGCTCCACCCACAACCTTCTTGCTGGGGGGCCACAGGGAGGACCACTGCTCCACCGGGCCGCCCCTTCTATTCATGTTTTAGTCAAAATTGTTTTAATTTACTTGTACTCTAAAGACTGGTGCACTGGTAAAAGTACTTTGCACTTTGTTCATACAGAACCAAGGATCAAATTCAGTGAGTATTTTTCATCATGCAGGGGTCATGAAACTGCCCCCCCCCCCCACACCTGGATCTGCCCCTGTCCCTTAATTTCACGTAATGGAGATTGCAACCCACAGCATCGCTAATGATAGCATTATGCTAACAATAATACAAAGCTATCAATAGTATGATGCTAAGAACAGTATCATGCTAACAATAACATCAAAAACAGTGTCATGCTGATAATAGTATCAAGCTATCAATCACATCACACGAAAAATAGCATCACGCTAACAATATTATTCCGCTAACAATAGTATCACGCTAACCATAGCATCATGCTAACAATAGTATCAAGCTATCAATAGCACCATGCTAACACTAGTATCAAGCTATCAATAGTATCACGCTAACAATTGCAGCACAATAACAATTGCGGCAAGCTATCGATATTCAAGCTATCAATAGCATCATGTTATCAATAGCATCAAGCTATCAATAGCATCAAGCTATCAAAAGCACCGCGCTGCAGGACAGCTATGTGGTCCCGCCCACATTGAACCAATCAGCTCTCACCTTTGGGCTCCGTGAGCTGTCGCCGCTGCGTCTGTCGTGTGAGGACAGAATGCGCCTCTGGATCTGTAGGTTGTACAAGAACAAAATTCGCTTCTTCTCCCTCTGAGACACACAGATGGACAGAGGACACATTCGTCACATGTTGTTGGACATGTTCTTAGTCATGACTGACACACAGACTCGTGGAGTGATCCAGTCAGCTCTGCTGGGTATGTTCACAATCCTCCACCTCCACCCGCGTCTGCTGTGACCAGACATCACATCCCTGCGCAGGATGCAGATAAACATCTACAAGACCAACGTTAGCATCGTAGTCGCTCAGCGTGTTTAGTCGCCACAGTTTTTACCTGGCCAGGCAGCAACCACAGCCTGCAGGGAGGAAACCCCTTTATTTGTTGCTGTGTAGATCGACTCATCCCCTCAGTCTGTCGCTGATATTCTTAGTCCTGAAGGAATTACACTCTTGTTTTGGATGATGTCAGGTGGTGAGCTGGGAGAGAGAGAGATCAGCTGATGGTCGAGAGACATCAGACTTGATAAGAGAGCGCAGCAGCAGCCGGCGTTACTTGTCTCACGTTTATCAGAGATTAAAGCAGGAGAGAGTCGACTCAAGATGCTTGTCCCTGACCAACCGAACCACCAGAGATGTTTGATGCAGCGGCAGTAGTTTCCCTCCATGAGCTGTTCACACCATCACACGCTGTCATACGAGCTGCCGTCCCCCCACTCAGCGGCGGGGTTTCCTCTCTTTGATGTGTCCCAGGATGCATTGGGGACATGTACGTTCACACTAATGAAGGAATGTGGCCACACGTGGTCCAGACCACTGCTGAACGTGGCTTCGGTGATCAGATCTCAGGACGCACAGCTGGTATGAAGGCTGCTCACTGGTGATCGGATCTCTCCGGACCGAGCTCAGTACCAGGGGTGAACGGGTCTGAGATGTCCCAGAGAGGCTGGACGAGCTGGAAACAGGACACTCCTCGGTCCACCATTGTGTTCTAATGCTCTGAGATGAATCAGCTCAACACTGTGTGTGTGTGTGTGTGTGTGTGTGTGTGTGTGTCTGTGTGTGTGTGTGTGTGTGTCTGTGTGTGTATGTGTGTGTCTGTGTCTGTGTGTGTCTGTGTGTGTGTTACTGTGCATGTGTATGTGTGTCTGTGTGTGTGTCTGTGCGTGTGTGTGTCTGTGTGTGTGCGTGCGTGTGCCTGTGCCTGTGTATGTGCTAATTAATGTGTGTGCGTGTCTTTGTCTGTGTGTGTGTGTCTGTGTGTGTGTGTCTGTGTGTGCACATGCCCGTGTATGTGCTAATCAATGTGTGTGTGTGTGTGTGTGTGTGTGTGTGTATACCTTTGGCCAGTAGAAGGAAGCAATCACTCGGCGGAGGCGATTAGTATAAACCTGAAGAAAGCTGAAGAGCACCACTAACAGGATACACCACAAACAGCTGATGTAGACACCTGCAGGGAGGGGGGAGGGAGGCAACACGCAACCTGAGGAGACACGCGTGCACACACACACACACACACACACACACACACACACACACACACTGCTTCTATTTTCTTCTGTTTTCAATCATAAACAGATGATGCAAAAACAAAGAACTAGTAATGATCACAATTATCAAAGGAAATCAACCTTTGCAAACTTGTAAATTTTATATATATGTTTGTATGTGTATATATATGTGTATGTGTGTGTGTGTGTGTGTGTGTAAATATATATACATATATGTATATATGTGTGTGTGTGTGTGTGTCAATATATACATATATGTATAGGTAGATATACATATATGTATATATGTGTGTGTATATGTATATATTTGTGTATATGTATATATGTGTGTATGTGTGTATACTTATATATGTGTATATATACATATATACACATATATGTGTATCTTTGAATATGTGACTTGTATGTGTCTATTTGTCTGTATATGTGTATAATTCTATATGTGTATATATACACATATATGTATATATGTGTGTATACATACAGTATGTGTATATATACCTATATGTGTATATATATGTGTATATACAGTATATACCTATATATATATATATATATATATATATATATATATATATATATATACCTGTATGTGTATATATGTGTGTATGTGTATATATATATATACCTATATGTGTATATATTTGTGTCTATATATACATGTATTTGTGTATATATGTATATACATATGTGTGTCTCTATATACATATATATGACCTATATATGAGAAATAACCAGATCTGTACAAATATGTTTTGGCACTTACAAATCTGGCCCCCAATCATTGTACTACAAATAATAATTATGCTTCCATATAACAATAATACAGAAATTTCTGTAAAAATACAACAAAGTACAGTCCAACACTATGTAGTTTTTTTCATTCTTCATGCAAAGTGTCCTGTTCATGATTCTTATTCAACCGAATCTGTATGTGTGCAAGGGGCAAAGTACAAGCACAGCAACAACTAAACAGTCCATCCTGGCTTGTCAGAAATCCTCTGCCTCCTTTAGAAGGCAGAAGTTGCTGATGGATCGGTTCAGAAAACCAGTCTTTGTCTTGATCTGCACTTGAAGTACGAGTCCCTTTTTGTCAAGAATGATCTCAACAATGTTTTCAGGTTAACCAGGAGTTTCACGGTGCTGAATCGTCCACAACGACCACGATATCTCCTAGCGTGAAGTTGTGTCCAATGTGACACATTTGTGTCATTCCTGCAGCTGAGGAAGATACTCTTGGATCCATCTTTTCCAAAATAAATCTAATATATGCTGAACTTGCCTCCACCTGCAGCGAGCACAGATATCTTCCTTCTGAAACTGTCCTGGTGGCAGAGATGGAAGTCTTGTCGAGCTTAAGATGATTCAGGGAAGAGCCTCCGGGTCATCTGGGTCTCGGAAACCATTGTGATGGGAAGACCATTGAGAATGGCCTAAACTTCGCATAAACCAGTCTGGAGACCCTCCTCGTCCAGACTTTGTGTATTCAGAGTGGAATTGAGAACCTTCCACACTGATCTTATCAATCTTTCCCAGACACCTCCACGATGTGAGCCAGCGGGAGGATTGAACATCCGTTTCATTCCTCTTTGCAGAAGTGTTTTGTGAATCTGATTTTGATTCCAGCTTTCAATCGCTCAGATCGTAGTTCTTTCACCTGACCATGCTGGGCGATAAAGCGACGGACAGCATTGATGAAAGAGCCAGTATCAAGTGATGATGCCACTTCGATGTGATCTGCTCTCAAAGCCAAATGTGAAAATGACAGCGTAGCACTTCGCAGCACTCCTTCCAGGCTTTCCTCCAAAAGGCCCCAAATAGTCAACTCCAACCCCTGTAGAAGGAGGTTTATCAAGGGAAATTCTGTCCGTCTGCCATCTGCTGTTTTCCAGGAGTTGCATTTATGTGCTGACAAACAGCACATTTTGATACAATTTTACTGACTGACGCAGCGGCTCCAGGAATCCAATATTTTTGGCACAGCATTGACAACATATGAATGCTCCCACTGTGGCCCACCTCTTCATGAATATGTCAAAGAATCAGATTCAACACATGGGGATCTTTGGGCAGGATGATTGGATGTTTCATCACTTCTGGCATTGCTGCTCTGCGAAGTCGCCCACCAACTCTTAGCACATCGTTTTCTAGGATGGGGTTGAGTTTATGGATCTGGCTCGTCCTCTTAATATTCATTCCCTTTCTCAGACTTAAGATTTCAGCTGCAAATTTCTTCCTCTGGCAGTGGCAGGTTATCTCCATCTCAGCTTTGTCCAGTTCTTCGACTGTGAGGCCACCACATCTCCGTTTGTGGCAGATCATTTACCTGTAGAGAAGTAAGGTTTCAAGTCTGAGACTCCATACAACTGCCAATTCAAACCAGACCAGGAAGAGAAGAATTGGATCAAGCAGGTAACTGGAGCCACTTCTGCAGATGAAATCTGTGCAGCATAAACAGCTCCGTTCCTGACCTCAGAATCATGTGGTGAGATTTTCGTCAGTCCATCACGTATCTGAGAACACTCCTCTAAAGGTTGAGTTAGAAACTGAGGCCCAGACACCCACATTTCTTTTCTGAGGAAGGATTTGACTTTCAAAACTCTGGAAGCCATTTCATCTGGATTATTAACTTTGTTAACATACCTCCAATGTAGTGAAACCCCTCCATCACAGGGTTACATGACTACAGGCCTGTCACTCTGACATCTGTGGAAGTGAAGTCTCTTCAGAGATTGGTGTTGAACCACCTGAAGGACTTCCCAGGACCCCTTTATCTTATTCCATTATCTTTATTTTGTATAAACCTTTACATAACTTTTTTTTAAAGAGAACTTAGTCAACCAGAGTCAAATTCCTTGTTTGTTCCAAACTTGGCCAATAAAGCTGATTCTGATCGTGATTCTGAATGTGAGACTTTGTCAATTTCATCAATTCTGTTTGCAACAAACCTTTTGAATCTTGTGGTCTTGTTGGTGATGTATTTTAGCACTGATTTACTATCGGTCC
>NC_141330.1:305000-387500 GCF_037954235.1 Aulostomus chinensis
ATACAATATTAGACTGAACCATACTGGACTGGATTATACAGTATTAGACTGAACCAGACTGGACTGGATTATACAATATTAGACTGAACCATACTGGACTGGATTATACAATATTAGACTGAACCAGACTGGACAGGATTATACAGTATTAGACAGAACCAGACTGGATCAGATTATACAATATTAGACTGAACCATATTGGACTGGATTATACAATATTAGACTGAACCAGACTGGACAGGATTATACAGTATTAGACTGAACCAGACTGGACTGGATTATACAGTATTAGACTGAACCACACTGGACTGGATTATACAGTATTAGACAGAACCAGACTGGACTGGATTATACAATATTAGGTTGAACAAGACTGGACTGGATTATACAGTATTAGACTGAATCAGACTAGACTGGATTACACAGTATTAGCCTGAACCAGACTGGACTGGATTATACAGTATTAGACTGAACCAGACTGGACTGGATTATACAGTATTAGACAGAACCAGACTGGACTGGATTATACAATATTAGACTGAACCAGACTGGACTGGATTATGCAGTATTAGGATGAACAAGACTGGACTGAATTATACAGTATTAGACTGAACCAGACTGGACTGGATTATACAGTATTAGGTTGAACAAGACTGGACTGGATTATACAGTATTAGACTGAACCAGACTGGACTGGATTATACAATATTAGGTTGAACAAGACTGGACTGGATTATACAATATTAGACTGAACCAGACTGGACTGGATTATACAGTATTAGACTGAACCAGACTGGACTGGATTATACAATATTAGGTTGAACAAGACTGGACTGGATTATATAATATTAGACTGAACCAGACTGGATAGGATTATACAATATTAGACTGAATCAGACTGGACTGGATTATACAGTATTAGACTGAATCAGACTAGACTGGATTATACAGTATTAGACTGAACCAGACTGGACTGGATTATACAATATTAGGTTGAACAAGACTGGACTGGATTATACAATATTAGACTGAACCAGACTGGACTGGATTATACAGTATTAGACTGAACCAGACTGGACTGGATTATACAGTATTAGACTGAACCAGACTGGACTGGATTATACAATATTAGATTGAACCAGACTGGACTGGATTATACATTATTAGATGAAACAAGACTGGACTGGATTATACAGTTTTAGCCTGAACCAGACTGGACTGGATTATACAGTATTAGACTGAACCAGACTGGATCAGATTATACAGTATTAGACTAAACCAGACTGGACTGGATTATACAATATTAGACTAAACTAGACTGGACTGGATTACACAATATTAGATTGAACCATACGGGACTGGATTATACAGTATGAGACTGAACCAGACTGGACTGGATTATACAATATTAGATTGAACCATACTGGACTGGATTATACAGTATGAAACTGAACCAGACTGGACTGGATTATACAATATTAGACTGAACCAGACTGGACTGGATGATACAGTATTAGACTGAACCAGACTTGACTGGATAATACAGTATTAGACTGAACCAGACTGGACAGGATTATACAGTATTAGACTGAACCAGACTGGATCAGATTATACAGTATTAGACTGAACCAGACTGGACAGGATTATACAGTATTAGACTGAACAAGAGTGGACTGGATTATACAATATTAGATGAAACCAGACTGGACCAGATTATACAGTATTAGACTGAACCAGACTGGACTGGATTATACAGTATTAGGCTGAACCAGACTGGACTGGATTATACAGTATTAGACTGAACCAGACTGGATCAGATTATACAGTATTAGACTGAACCAGACTGGACTGGATTATACAGTATTAGACTGAACAAGAGTGGACTGGATTATACAATATTAGATGAAACCAGACTGGACCAGATTATACAGTATTAGACTGAACCAGACTGGACTGGATTATACAGTATTAGGCTTAACAAGACTGGACTGAATTATACAGTATTAGACTGAACAAGAGTGGACTGGATTATACAATATTAGATGAAACCAGACTGGACCAGATTATACAGTATTAGACTGAACCAGACTGGACTGGATTATACAGTATTAGGCTGAACAAGACTGGACTGAATTATACAGTATTAGACTGAACCAGACTGGACTGGATTATACAATATTAGGTTGAACAAGACTGGACTGGATTATATAATATTAGACTGAACCAGACTGGACTGGATTATACAGTATTAGACTGAACCAGACTGGACTGGATTATACAGTATTAGGATGAACAAGACTGGACTGGATTTTTCAGTATTCGGCTGAACCAGACTGGACTGGATTATACAGTATTAGGCTGAACAAAACTGGACTGGATTATACAGTATTAGGATGAACAAGACTGGACTGGATTATACAGTATTAGACTGAACCAGACTGGACTGGATTATACAGTATTAGACTGAACCAGACTAGACTGGATTATCCAGTATTAGACTGAACCATACTGGACTGGATTATACAATATTAGACAGAACCAGACTGGACTGGATTATACAGTATTAGACTGAACCAGACTGGACTGGATTATACAGTATTAGACTGAACCAGACTGGACTGGATTATACAGTATTAGATGAAACCAGACTAGACTAGATTATACAGTATTAGACTGAACCCGACCGGACTGGATTATACAGTATTAGATGAAACAAGACTGGACTGGATTATACAGGATTAGATTGAACCAGACTGGATCAGATTATACAGTATTAGACTGAACCAGACTTGACTGGATTCTACAATATTAGATTAAACCAGACTGGACTGGATTATATAATATTAGACTGAACCAGACTGGACTGGATTATACAGTATTAGACTGAACCAGACTGGACTGGATTATACAGTATTAGACTGAACCAGACTGGACTGGATTATACAATATTAGGTTGAACAAGACTGGACTGGATTATACAGTATTAGATTGAACCAGACTGGACTGGATTATACAGTATTAGATGAAACCAGACTAGACTGGATTATACAGTATTACATGAAACCAGACTGGATCAGATTATACAGTATTAGACTGAACCAGACTGGACTGGATTATACAGTATTAGACTGAACCAGACTGGACTGGATTATACAGTATTAGACTGAACCAGACGAGACCGGATTATACAGTATTAGACTGAACCAGACTGGACTGGAGTATACAGTATTAGACTGAACCAGACTGGACTGGATTATACAGTATTAGGCTTAACAAGACTGGACTGAATTATACAGTATTAGACTGAACAAGAGTGGACTGGATTATACAATATTAGATGAAACCAGACTGGACCAGATTATACAGTATTAGACTGAACCAGACTGGACTGGATTATACAGTATTAGGCTGAACAAGACTGGACTGAATTATACAGGTTTAGACTGAACCAGACTGGACTGGATTATACAATATTAGGTTGAACAAGACTGGACTGGATTATATAATATTAGACTGAACCAGACTGGACTGGATTATACAGTATTAGACTGAACCAGACTGGACTGGATTATACAGTATTAGGATGAACAAGACTGGACTGGATTTTTCAGTATTAGGCTGAACCAGACTGGACTGGATTATACAGTATTAGGCTGAACAAGACTGGACTGGATTATACAGTATTAGGATGAACAAGACTGGACTGGATTATACAATATTAGACGGAACCAGACTGGACTGGATTATACAGTATTAGACTGAACCAGACTAGACTGGATTATCCAGTATTAGACTGAACCATACTGGACTGGATTATACAATATTAGACAGAACCAGACTGGACTGGATTATACAGTATTAGACTGAACCAGACTGGACTGGATTATACAGTATTAGACTGAACCAGACTGGACTGGATTATACAGTATTAGATGAAACCAGACTAGACTAGATTATACAGTGTTAGACTGAACCCGACCGGACTGGATTATACAGTATTAGATGAAACAGGACTGGACTGGATTATACAGGATTAGATTGAACCAGACTGGATCAGATTATACAGTATTAGACTGAACCAGACTGGACTGGATTATACAATATTAGATTAAACCAGACTGGACTGGATTATATAATATTAGACTGAACCAGACTGGACTGGATTATACAGTATTAGACTGAACCAGACTGGACTGGATTATACAGTATTAGACTGAACCAGACTGGACTGGATTATACAATATTAGGTTGAACAAGACTGGACTGGATTTTACAGTATTAGATTGAACCAGACTGGACTGGATTATACAGTATTAGATGAAACCAGACTAGACTGGATTATACAGTATTACATGAAACCAGACTGGATCAGATTATACAGTATTAGACTGAACCAGACTGGACTGGATTATACAGTATTAGACTGAACCAGACTGGACTGGATTATACAGTATTAGATGAAACCAGACTAGACGGGATTATACAGTATTACATGAAACCAGACTGGATCAGATTATACAGTATTAGACTGAACCAGACTGGATCAGATTATACAGTATTAGACTAAACCAGACTGGACTGGATTATACAGTATTAGACTGAACCAGACTGGATCAGATTATACAGTATTAGACTAAACCAGACTGGACTGGATTATACAATATTAGACTAAACTAGACTGGACTGGATTACACAATATTAGATTGAACCATACGGGACTGGATTATACAGTATGAGACTGAACCAGACTGGACTGGATTATACAATATTAGATGAAACCAGACTGGATCAGATTATACAATATTAGATGAAACCAGACTGGACTGGATTATACAGTATTAGACTGAACCAGACGAGACCGGATTATACAGTATGAGACTGAACCAGACTGGACTGGAGTATACAGTATTAGACTGAACCAGACTGGACTGGATTATACAGTATTAGACTGAACCAGACTGGACTGGATTATACAGTATTAGACTGAACCAGACGAGACCGGATTATACAGTATGAGACTGAACCAGACTGGACTGGAGTATACAGTATTAGACTGAACCAGACTGGACTGGATTATACAGTATTAGACTGAACCAGACTGGACTGGATTATACAGTATTAGACTGAACCAGACTGGACTGGATTATACAGTATTAGACTGAACCAGACTGGACCGATAGTCAAGGCTACCACTTTCTTCCTGCGAGCATCAATCTGTCGGAAGTAGGTGGTGATGTAGACGTTGTCAAACCGAATGTCTGTGCTGAACCCTCGTAGGTACCCAGATGCCCTGAAGAGGAGGAGGAGCATGTTGAAGGAGTGGTTGGGGTGAGATGAAAGGGTGATGCGGAAAGATGAAGGAGTGAAAGTTACTGGATGAAGATAGCGATGAAGCCGAAGGAGCGCAGCAAATACAGGACATCTAAGAGCTGCTGCATCGTTGCTGCCAACATCTGGTAGGATTCTTGGACAACCTGATAGAACTCATCGTCCAGCAGAGCTCCATCGAGCACCAGCTGCCGCTTCTGCTCCTGAAGGAGGTCAGAGGTCTCAGGTGTCAGGACTGGAGGACACTCAAGTTAGAATTTGAGAGAAAGGTTTGGGTTTTACCTGCACAATGAGGTCTGCACGGAACTCTCTGGACAGCTGGCTGACTGAGAGGTTCACCTGATCAAACAGCTGACCGAAGTTTCCTTCAAGAGGAACGTGTTCTCTGCACCACGCTGTCATCACTGGCCCAACAAGAAGAGAGCAAGAAGGTGGTGGATGCAGGAGAAACGGGAGGTGTATGCCAGTGTCTGCACTGTCACAGTTGCGCTGGCGAGTAGGGGTCAAGACAGAGCACACACACATGGGGGGTGGAGCCTGTCCCCGCTGTCATTGGGTGAGAGGCAGGGTTCACCCTGGACAGCTCTCCACTCCAACACAGGGCCATCAGGAACAATTAGGGGTTCAGTATCTTGCTCAAGGACACTTGGACATGGTCACTGGGGGAAGTGGGGATTGAACCAGTGACCCTTCGGTTACCAGACGGCCCCTCTACCTCTGAGCCACAACTCCCCCTATATATATATATATATATATATATATATATATATATATATATACACACACACACACACACATATGCATATACATATATATATACATATATATATGAAAATATGTGTATATGTATATATATACACACATATATACACATATATACTGTATATACATATATAACCCTATATATACTGTATATATGTATATAAAAAAGAATAATTTATTCATGAGCACTTTTCATGACACTCAAGGACGCCTTACAAATAAATGCAGCAGTCAGTGTTGCAGAGATAGAAGTCAGCTGATGTACGTTTTGCCGCAGTCATGGCTGGTGGTGAATTCACCGCCAAGTTAGACAAGTCCTGTGATTGTGGTCTGAGAAAAGTAGCCCAGGCAACAACACCTTCACATTTAGGATGGTCTGTACTCGACTCTGTGGTCATCAACCATTTTGAACTCAGAGTCGTATGACCTTTCACCTTTCATGACATCACAGAGGAAGTTGAACTTCATTGGAACACAGAGGATGTGGTTGATGATGGGCACTGAGATCACCTCCATACATGCCGCCCACCTCAGCCTGAACCAGTCAGCACAGTGCTGGATGCCCTGCTGCACCACACCTGTACACACACACACACACACACACACACGCACACACACACACACACACACACAAACACACACACACACACACGTGTGTGTTGTGTTTGGCAAACATGTCACCACTTACAGTTTTTCGTGATTGTTAACACACAAAAATCTAAACTTTGGCACAATTTGCACAACCTTAACTTCACCTTCCATTCGCTCGACCCGAATTGTCACTGCTTCAAACTGTTCCATTTTACGGTAGTGTTTTCAATTTTGCACCACAATGTGCTGTAAACGCTTGGTAGTGTGCAGCAAAAGCGTAGTTGTGTGTGCTCAATGAATGGTGTGTGTCATTGGAAAATAGCACTGTGTGTAGCAAATGAAAACATGAGTTCCATTTTGTGAACACAATGGAGAGATTTGATGGCAGGACTCTTCTTGCAGAGGGAGTGTCAGGTTTAGCATTTTGTGTGTGCAGCGTTGAGAAATCTGTCATTGTCTTGAGAAACGTGTTGACAATCGTGAAAAACTGTAATCTGACACTGCAACTGAACAAAATTCAGTCAAATCAATGTTGTGGCAAAAATCAACAACTTGGCATTTAGAACATGGAGAATGACTGCATTGTATGTTTTTTCGTTTCAAAAACAACATCAACAACAACAGCAATGATAACAGGGCTTTATAAAGCCCTGTTATCATTGCTGTTGTTGTTGCATACCAGAAGCTGGTATGTAAAGGGTTAAAATTCAGATAATGCATGAATACAATATTTAAGACAGACAGACAGACAGACAGACAGAGAGAGAGACCTGTGAATGTTGGAAGACTACATTCACAGGTCTCATGTTCTTCAGTCAAGTGACTCACTGTCACACTGCATCATGGTGCTGGAGCTGAACTGCTTCTGCGTGTTGGCAGTGGACTGGTTGGGTTTGAAGCCGTCATACCCATACTGGTGGACAACCTCGTCCCTGATGCTCTGGAACCTGCTACTGAGGCTGCGAGCCTCTGACTGGAACCCTCCCTTGCTGTCCTGAACACACACACACACACACACACACACACACACACACACACACACACACACACACACACACACACACACCGTCAGATCTGATCAGTTCCTTCCAGCTACTGCTCATCATGACGGCGTTCACTGGCGTCCACATAGCCAGCGCTCTGATGCGATGGAAGGGCTGTTCTAGTCAACCTCGCAGTGAGGGAAACTGAAAGGTAACTTTGCCTCTGCATCGGTTACCATGACACCATAGCCCGCTCACTAGAAATG
Source organism: Aulostomus chinensis (assembly GCF_037954235.1). Classification (NCBI taxonomy): domain Eukaryota; kingdom Metazoa; phylum Chordata; class Actinopteri; order Syngnathiformes; family Aulostomidae; genus Aulostomus; species Aulostomus chinensis. Next base: position 312,931 of record NC_141330.1, read on the forward strand.
GGTGGGGCCTATACCCACCAAAATATATTGTTCTTGAAGTTGTCCTGAGTGAGCTCTGTTCACTGTCATATTAAACTGTTGCGCTGACAACCCAATGACCCCTGACCTCACCAGCCTGTAAACCCAACATGAGGTTTTCTACACACACACATCTTTATCACTTGAGTCTGCAAATTTTTCACTTGTGACTTCCTGAAATGTCAGATGTGTTGCAGTCTGTTAGCTGAAAAGTGACATGAGTGTTTGTTCTTGTTGTTGTTGTTGTGTTGTTGTTTTGTTGTTGTGTTGTGTTTTTGTTGTTATTGTTGTTTTGTTGTTATTGTGTTGTTGTTGTTTTGTTGTTGTTGTTGTTGTTGTTATTGTGTTGTTGTGTTTTGTTGTTGTTGTTGTGTTGTTGTTGTTGTTGTTGTGTTGTTGTTGTTGTGTTGTTGTTGTTGTTGTTGTTGTTGTGTTGTGTTCTCACCTTGAGCTCCTGCATGATGAGGGCGAAGGGGTTCATGGCTTCTCTCCACAGTAACTTGCTGTTGTGGACCTGCAGGTCCAGGTTGCAGCTCAGAGACTCACCAACCCTCTGGATGTTACGTTGGATGTTGGACACCGGACCTGGAACCCCATCATTTCACAGTTTCCACGTCAGTCTGAACCTGAACCTGCTCTCAGGTCACTTCCTGTTTGTGTGCCCGTTGTAAAGTAATCATAAATGTTCCTCTGTGCCTTCATTGGAACTGGATGTCCAGTACATTTGGGAACTGGAGCTTCTTTGAACTTTGAGGTGTGCTTACCTGTGTAGAGCACTGACAGGATGATGAGCAACAGGTAGGCGCGGCCACGGGAGCCGAGCATGCTGGGAAACATCAGGAGAACTGAGCACCTGAAGGAGGACGACAAGGCTCCACACAGCGAGCACATGCCTGGAGGCACCACGGACACAAACATCAACGTTCTCGTTTCAAACATTGAACAGCTTTTGGTTTTCTCACATCTGAACATCTCCTCACCAACAAAGACACATCCTGCTGCCAGCCTCAGGTCAAAGGTCAATGGGAGGCTGTTGGTGACACCCAGGAACAAGACTGAAGAGCAGGAAACGATAAACATGATAAAGAACAATCATGAAGACTCATTTTATGTTTCTGTGCCGATTCTTTCATCATTTTAATGTTATAAATTATTATATCATCCATGGGTTATTTTTCAATAACAGCAATAGGTTTGTTTTTTTAAATTTGCTCTTAGAATTACAAAACCCTGTTTGTATTTTTATTGCTGGGGAAAAGTGATTTGCAAAACAGCAAAAATGAACTATCTGCTTAAGAATAAAGCAATCATTTCTAATCAGACAAGACAATTGAAATAAACTCTTTTAACATACAACAGATTTCTTCAATTAAAGTGCTTGTTGAAGGTGTCTTTGAATGTCAGTCTCAAGATCTCCAGCACATAGAAACAATCATAATGAATGCAAACCACTTCAAACGGAGTCAAAGACATGAGCTCCAAAAATATCCAAAAGTCATAAGAATGCTGAGACAACTGAATGCTCTGCGCAAGCGTGAAGATGAGGAAAATTAGCTGATAGGTAAAATGTTAATATAAAAAAAGAAATTGAAGTTAAAATATTAGCATAAAAAGAACTACAAGCTAAAATGTCGACGACAATGAATAACAAGAGAGTGAAGCTGGACAGGTCCAACTTGGGGTCCTTTGACCTGTGCCGCTCATTGCCCCAAACAAGCCTCGGAGTACCAGGTGAGCTACCAGGGACTCCTCTGATTGGCTGAGGAGGAATTGATGGACAGCTGGTGGCAAGACAGTTTGGGAGAGTTGTTTCACAGCTGGAAAAGACAAGAAGAGAGACAAGTATTTCAAAGACTATGAATATTGTCCACTCTAGCCTGAAAACAGCTTCTACATGCTAACTGCTTGGCAGCTATACATGAATTTATCTGTTTAATCATTGTGGACTCACTGCTCGAAGGCGTCTGCTGTGACTGCTGGTCAGTAGAAGCCATGAGGCATCCACACAATCTTCAAGTTCATCCCAAAGTTGCTTTTGAGGTCAGAGAGATGTCTCACTGCTGCTGTTGGAGCTTCCAGAAGATGAACTGGTCTCCATGTGAGCAGAACTATTTCAGGCCAGAGATGAAAGATGAAGGGTGAAAAGAGGAAAAGATGCCTGATGACCGGCAGAATATGGCAAAGCAAGTAACTTTTCACAGGAGAAATAATAAGGCTGCTCAGCTGGGTGAGAGCTAGCAATAATGCTAACAGGCTATGTTAAAATGTAGGCTAGAACTGTTCACAGCAAACTAAAATATAAGCTAAATATCACCTCAAAGAGACAACTAGAAGCTAAAATATGAGCTAAAACAGACAACGAAAGGTAAAATATAAGCTAATTATATCTTAAAACAGACAACTAGAAGCTATAATGTAATTTAACAAGCAACAAGAAGCTAAAAGGGAAGCTAAAACAGACAACTAAAGCTAAAATATAACTTCAAATGAGAAGCTGAAATGTAACTTAACAGACAAGTAGAAGCTAAAATAGAAGCTAAATTGACAACTGGAAGCTAAAAATGAAGCTAAAAAAGACAACTAGAAGCAAAAAAATGAAATAAAGCACAACTATAAGCTTAAATGTAATAAAAACAAACCTAAAAGTTAGAATGTAACTTAACAGACAACAAAAAGCTAAAATGGAACTTAACTGATAACTCAAGCTAAACTGTAACCTAACAGACAACTTGAAGTGAAAATGGAAGCAAAAAAAACCCAACCTGTTACTTAACAGACAACTAGAAGCTAAAGTGTAATAAAACTGACAACTGCAAGCTAAATTGTACCACTGGCAGCTAAATTTGGAGCTAAAGCAGACAACTAGATACTAAAATGTAGCTTAAAATCAAGAACTGGAGTCTAAAATACAAGCTAATTCTTACTTGAAGCAGGTAACTATAAGGTAAATTTAACTCCTAACAGACAACTAGAAGCTTAAATATAACTGTAGAGACAACTGAAAGCTAAATGTCACTTAAAACAAGCAACTAGAAGCTAAAATGGCTTCCAGTTGCTTGTTTTAGTATTTGGAGGGGAAATTGTTAAGAGAAAAAAAGCTTAGGGTGGTTTCAGTGGTTGTCGTTACGCACCAATTAAGAAATGTCTTTGATGATGAAGCTAAGGTTGCTGGTGTCAAGTCAATTCTGTTTGTATGGCACCAGTCACAACCACTCCACCTCCCTCCTTCAATGAACCTCCACCCAACAATTCTCCATCAGCAGCACATCCTGCAACAGCAGCCACCAGAACCTTCCTTTACCAGCAGGAAGGTGGAGCAGATCCAGGATCAGTGGGGACGGAGAGAGAGCAGGAGAGCAGGACAGAGACAAAGACAGAGAATGGAGGAAGACAGAGAGACAGAAGGAGAGAGAGGGACAGAGATAAAGAGGGAGAGAAAGGAGGAGAGACTGATGGACAGAGACAAAGACAGAGAATGGAGGAAGACAGAGAGACAGAAGGAGAGAGAGGGACAGATAAAGAGAGAGAGAAAGGAGGAGAGACTGATGGACAGAGACAAAGACAGAGAATGGAGGAAGACAGAGAGACAGAAGGAAAGAGAGGGACAGAGATAAAGAGGGAGAGAAAGGAGGAAGACAGAGAGACAGAAGGAAAGAGAGGGACAGAGATAAAGAGAGAGAGAAAGGAGGAGAGACTGATGGACAGACAGGGACGTGAGCAGGTGGAGCTACGGGTGGCAGCTGGAGCCTCTTCAGGTCTGGAGCCTCCTCCAGCAGCACCAGGATCTGGGATGAGGGGAGAAGAAGAGGAGTTAGTAACACGTCTGAGGACAGGAGGAGGAGAGAGAAGCCCAGTGCATCATGGGAGATCCCAGCAGTCTGAGCCTATAGCAGCAGGTCTAAGGGCCAGCCTAAGCAGTCCTGACTATAAGCCTGATCAACAAGGAGGTCTTAAGTCTGCTCTTAAACCTAGAGAGGGGGTCTGGGTCCTGGACTGAAACTGGGAGACGGTTCCACAGGACAGCGCGGTGTACCGTAGTACCAGAGAGAACCCACGCAGGAACAGGGAGAACATGGAGACTCACCCAGAAAGACCCCGTGCTCCAGCCGGGGCTCCACCCACAACCTTCTTGCTGGGGGCCACAGGGAGGACCACTGCTCCAGCCACAACCTTCTTGCTGGGGGGCCACAGGGAGGACCACTGCTCCACCCACAACCTTCTTGCTGGGGGCCACAGGGAGGACCACTGCTCCACCCACAACCTTCTTGATGGGGGCCACAGGGAGGACCACTGCTCCACCCACAACCTTCTTGATGGGGGCCACAGGGAGGACCACTGCTCCACCCACAACCTTCTTGCTGGGGGCCACAGGGAGGACCACTGCTCCACCGGGCCACCCTTGATTAGAACTACAATACCAATAACAAGACAATAAAAATATAAAACTACAATATTAATTCACACAATACACTGAAATATGAAAGTGTAACCATAAAATTGAAAATTAGTCAAGTCAAGACTCCACACAGAAAGATCCTGTACCCGAGCTGTGGATCAAACGCGGAACCTTCTTCCTGTGCAGCTACAGTGCTGACCACTGCACCACCGGGCCGCTGGGGTTGTTCTTGTGCTCCATCTTCTCTCCAGTTTCTGGTTTCTTGTTGAAGCTGTCAGGTTCCAGAACCGTACCAAGGTGCTTGTTTCCTTGGATTCATAGTTTTCTGTTCTAGTGGGCCAGTAGAGTCCGGAGTTGTTGCTAAGGTGCTGCTGCTCTATGGATAAAAGGATCAGTTTGGGAGGGACGAAGGTGGACAACAGCGTCCTCTGTTACAGTGGGACATGACAGTGTCAACGTGCTCTTCAAATGTGAAATTAGAGTTTGTTTTTGAAATTAATTTCACAATACTCAATTCTGTGCTTGTTGACAAATCTGACACAAGTTGTGAAAGTTCCCTGATGACATCACAGGGTCTGCGCACGACGCCCGCTGCTGGAGTGAAGACATTTACCTGACAGCCCATAGAGATCCCTTCCCTCGTCCCAGGATGGAGGGACGGTTGCTTCTGCCGGCTAACAAGATTGAAGTGCTGGTAACGAAGTGTGATCTCATATTTACCAAATGCTATTTATTGCTGGCTGAACGGAGGCAGAGCGACTATCTCGTCCGTCCTGATGCCAGCCCAACTCGTACGGACCAGTGTGATGAGCACCAGAGCATCATTTCCTTTCTGTGGCGTCATCGGTGAGAGGTGGCGTTCCTGCAGCTTCTCACACCTCTGGAGGTTTTCAGTCTTTCGAGAGCATTCTGGCGTCAGAGCAGGTTCAGACCTGCCTGCAGTGCCCTGCCACATCTTTTCAGTCTGCAGACCCTCTGATATTTGTCCATGGTGTGACCTTTCACCCCCAGCAGCTGACCAAAGTCCCGCCTCCAACACAGCACTGCACTGCAACACTGCTTCGTGACGTTCGGTGGAGGCTCGGCCAAAGCAACACTGACGCTTCCCTTGGACTACAAACTAACGTCCTCCTTGACATGCTCACTTCCTGCTGTCAGCTCTGTCCAGGCTCCTCGGGAACTTGGCATCTTCATCGTCTTGCAGTCCAGTTGGGATTGGCGGCAGAGTCAGAGGTCAAAGGTGACTCTTTAGTACGAAAGAAGAAACACTGGGTCACAGAGGAAGTTGGTCTAGAGGTGTGTGTGTGTGCTGAGGGTGTGTGTGTGTGTGTGTGTGTGTGTGTGTGTGTTTGTGTGCTGAGAGTGTGTGTGTGTGTGCGTGTGGCTGAGGGTGTGTGTGTGTGAGTGTGTGTGTGTGCTGAGGGTGTGTGTGTGTGTGCGTGTGGCTGAGGGTGTGTGTGTGCTGAGAGTGTGTGTGTGTGTGTGCGTGTGGCTGAGGGTGTGTGTGTGTGTGTGTGTGTGTGTGTGCTGAGGGTGTGTGTGTGCGTGTGGCTGAGGGTGTGTGTGTGTGTGCTGAGGGTGTGTGTGTGTGTGTGTGCTGAGGGTGTGTGTGTGTGTGCTGAGGGTGTGTGTGTGTGTGTTTGTGTGCTGAGAGTGTGTGTGTGTGTGCGTGTGGCTGAGGGTGTGTGTGTGTGAGTGTGTGTGTGTGCTGAGGGTGTGTGTGTGTGTGCGTGTGGCTGAGGGTGTGTGTGTGCTGAGAGTGTGTGTGTGTGTGTGCGTGTGGCTGAGGGTGTGTGTGTGTGTGTGTGTGTGTGTGCTGAGGGTGTGTGTGTGCGTGTGGCTGAGGGTGTGTGTGTGTGTGCTGAGGGTGTGTGTGTGTGCGTGTGCTGAGGGTGTGTGTGTGTGTGCTGAGGGTGTGTGTGTGTGTGTGTGTGTGCTGAGGGTGTGTGTGTGTGTGTGTGTGTGCTGAGGGTGTGTGTGTGTGTGTGCTGAGGGTGTGTGTGTGCTGAGGGTGTGTGTGTGTGCTGAGGCTGTATGTGTGTGTGTGTGTGTGTGTGTGTGTGTGTGTGTGTTGTATCATATTTCCTGGTGTTGCCTCTGTCGAGGTGTGTGGTCCTGTATTGCTGCCATCAGTTAATGGCAGACGCTGATGTATTCTTTCATGTAAAGACCTGAACATTCCAAGTTATCTTACTACCTTTGCGAGGACCAGTTACGGGGCGGGAGTTTGTGTGTGTATTTGCAGTGTGGGTGTGCCCACCGTGTGTGTTATCAGCGTGTACTCTGTGTGGTGTGTACGTGTGAATGGGCGTGGCCGCGGCGTCTGGCGCTGTTCTCGCGGCGTCTGTGCCAGTCTCTCCCTCTGCGTCTCTCCTGCGGCTCGTTTTCTGTTTTTTTTTGCGGTCAATGTGCGCAAATGGCGACAAAGGTGAGTCGATCGATCTGTTCTGTATGACGTCATCCAAGCTTTCTGTTACGTTTTCGTGTGTTGAAATGAAGAGAAGTTGATTTCATAAGTGGGGTTGAGAAGGATGAAACATGACGTGTGTAAGAATTCCTGACGTCACCATGGAGGATGGTGTTTGACCAGGAACTCTGACGTGAAAATAAAGGATGAGAGGAACAGGCTGACGCCATCTCCCTGGAGGAGGGACGATGGACAGCAAACTGCCAGACGAGAGTTTGAATCAAAATATCAGACAGAAAGAACATGAAAGTCAAACTTTGCTGAGGTGAGAAACTCTGTGTTGAACCTGCGTCCAGCAGCTTTGGGACAGCGTGATGACAACGTCTTGTGGCTCAGAATTCCTGACATTCCTGACAAGTTTCTGCTCCTCCCATCACAAAGAAACCGCTGGACCATAAGCAGCTGTGTGAGGCCCCCCTGCTGCAGGGGGGCATTTTGATTTCTGCAACTAATTCGCGGTTTGCAGCTGATTCCCACGTTTGTTCCTGTTGTGTGTTATTTTGCTGGTGATCTGTGGTGGCGGACAACTCAGCGAGGCGTTTCTCTCTCAGTACTCAGATCTGGAGCTCGCCATCCACTCGCTGGTCACAGAGTTCCACAAAGCTGCAGGTGACGGAGCCACCATGAACACCGTGCAGTTCCAGACCATGATCTCCAGTCAGCTGCCTGCATTTGCCAAGGTGACATCACAGCTCATGTACCCATCACAGCGGTTCAACTCCGCCTCTCAGCCCTGGAGTTCGAGGTCACAGAGACAAAACTTGAAATGCAGCTTTGAACATCATGAGCATGAACTTGCTGCAGGACACATTTGTCTCTGTTCTAGTTTTGGTGATATTGTAAGAACATGAGTTGAAACACACAGCAGGAACAGGAAGTCAGGGAAAACGACTTCCTGCAAAAGGGACAAATGACATAAAAAGCCTCATCATGTGCCGATGCTGGAACGTGTAAAGATCTTCTCACTGAAAACCACTTGGTTCTAATAGGGTCTGAGGTTCTGAGCTGTAGTCACCTGGACTGGTTCAGGTTCTCCTCCCTCTCAGGTGGAGTTCCGTCCTTTGAGCGGGTGTGACCTTCTACAGGATGGTTAGGTCCATGGGGGTCCTAGTCTGGAGAGCCCAGACCAGCACCATTGTCTATGAGGCCTAGTGCAGCAGGATCACACTGATCTACACATCAGGGAATAAAAGCACACACACACGTGGTCCAGCCCAGCAGAGCCACCAGCTCCAGGTCCAGACTCTGCTGTCCCCCTACATCTGGAGGAGGAGGATCATTCCTGTTAGGACAGCAGGTGCAGATCTGGACCAGAGAAGATGGGGAGAAACCATCTGGGTCCCTGTCCCCCAACTTCAGGCCCCATGGAGGCAGAAACACACCAGAATTTCTTCTCTGAGACACAAAAACAAATGAACTGAGATATTTGGTTGTTTTGCTTCCTGATTCTCTACTTGTTGAAGAACTAGGTTAACCCTAACCCTGACTCTAACTAGGTTAACCCTAACCCTGGCTAACTAGGTTAACCCTAACCCTGACTCTAACTAGGTTAACCCTAACCCTGGCTAACTAGGTTAACCCTAACCCTGACTCTAACTAGGTTAAACCCAACCCTGACTCTAACTAGGTTAACCCTGACTCTAACTAGGTTAACCCCAACCCTGACTCTAACTAGGTTAACCCTGACTCTAACTAGGTTAACCCTAACCCTGACTAACTAGGTTAACCCTGACTCTAACTAGGTTAACCCTAACCCTACAACCTGACTCTAACTAGGTTAACCCTAACCCTGACTCTAACTAGGTTAACCCCAACCCTGACTCTCGTGGGAACCTGAATGAATGTTTTAGAGCAGCAGGAATGATTCGCCAAGAGTTCCTGGCCACTAACAGTGTTCTGGCCCTAGCGCCCACACACACAATAAAGGTCATACATTCTTCTTTGAACATTTATTTCTTCTTGGTGTTGGTCTTTCCCATCCCTGTGACCCTCTTAAGTGTTTCCATGTGTAGTGACTCACTTCCTGTTTCCTGTATGCAGACGGTGGAAGGTGCCGAGGGCCTGCGTCAGGTCCTGGAGCAAATGGAGGTGAAGAGCGGGAACAACATCTCCTTCAAGAAATTCTGGAATCTGATCAACTACCAGGCAATCCAGCTGTTTGACAGCACGCCGAAAGAGAAGGCCAAGTGCAGCTGCGTGCTGCAGTGAGACCTGCAACGCTGCAGCGGCAGCTCACCAAAACCAGCTTGGCAAATAAGTTAATGAAAAATTAAAAATAAATACATCTGTAAAACTAAATTGTATATATTTATTAATTAAAGGAAATTGAAAGTGCTTAGATGGATCAGATGATGAAATCAGAAAATGTTAAAATACTTAAGAGTAAAAACACAACATCTATGAAAGATGAAGTCAAATCATTGACAAACACCCGATAGTTTATTCTACTTCAGTTAATCAGACCATTTGTTCTTCACATGTCAGGGTCGGTCCTCCAGCTTCAGGCCTCCTCTGGCCATCACACACATGCACTTTTTGATTTTATGAAATTAAAAATCTCTAACTTGATGAAAAAAAAAATCTTGGAAAAATGTTTTCTCTCTGGGCAGCTCAGTGGAGCAGTGGTCCTCACTGTGGCCCCCAGCAAGTGGGTTGTGGGTGGAGCCCCGGCTGGAGCACGGGGTCTTTCTGGGTGGATGAATGGATGGATGGATGAATTGATTGATAGATAAATGGATGGATGGATGATGGATGGATAAATGGATGCATGGATGGATTAATGGATAGTTGAATGGATTGATAGAGGGAGGAATGGATGGATGGATTGATGCATGGATGGATTATTGGATGGATGGATAAATGGATGGATGGATGAATGGATTAATGGATGGATGGATTGATAGATAAATGGATGGATGGATGGATGGATGAATGGATGGATTGATGCATGGATGGATTAATGGATGGATGAAAGGATTAATGGATGGATGGATTAATAGATGAATGGATTGATGGATGGATAGATTGATGGATTCATGGATGGATTAATGAATGGATAGATTAATGGATGAATGGATTGATGGATGGATGGATGATTAATGGATTGATAGAGGAAGGAATGGATGGATGGATAGATGGATAGATGGATGGATTGATGCATGGATGGATTAATGGATGAATGGATGGATGGATAGATTAATGGATGGATGGATAGATTAATGGATGAATGGATTGATGGATGGATAGATTAATGGATTAATGGATGGATGGATTGATGGATGGATTGATGAATGGATAGATGAATGGATTGATGAATGGATAGATTAATGGATGAATGGATTGATGGATGGATAGATTAATGGATTAATGGATGGGTGGATTAATGAATGGATTGATGGATGGATGGATGGAATAATGGATTGATAGAGGAAGGAATGGATGGATAGATGGATGGATGGATGGATTGATGGATGAATGGATTGATGGATGGATGGATGGATTAATTAATGGATGAATGGATTGATGGATGGATGGATTAATGGATGGATTAATGGATGGATTAATGGATTGATTGATTGACTAAATTATTCTGTCAGGGTTGAAGAGAATATGATTCTGTGCGTTAAATTATAAGAATAAAATTCTTTCGAAATGTTTGTGTAAATAAGACGCAATTAATTACATGTAATGTACAAGCACATATTTCTCATATTAAGGACAGGAAATAAGTGCACGGGTCTGGCAATAAAGAGGCAAATATGACTCTAAGAATAATAGAAAGGAAAAGGGTGAGAGTCCTGCGGTGAATTGACAGATAACACCACAAATGTATAGGGTTGGCGTCCCTGCTAAAGTACCAGCTTGAGGATGAATTCCTTTGGGTGAAATGCTACCATAAAGTACCACTGTTAGGTCTGGGACCTATTTAGAATTAGAGGACAACAGAGAGAATTTACAGGATAAAGACATAGAGAAGAAGCGACCGTGGCACAGGGGCAGAACTGTATGTGGGCTCATATTGCATGTGAGTGGCTTCCTGTGATTGAGCAATTTTGTTGAGATCTACAAGTGTGTGTCCAGAGGTACAGACCTGAGGAGAATTCCATTTGTATAATCTCAGGCCAACATAGTTCTGTATTCAAGGTGGGAGGGACTAGATTATCTGGGAAATAAGAGATAGGGTTGGAGACAGCAGATGCGTGTTAAAAGGAGACTCAGGAGCTGGCATTAAGTCCGGGTGGACAGGCGTGCCTTCTCTGGGAGGCTGTAGAAGCTTCCTGTCCGGGCTCAGAGTCTCTGGCCGTATTGAGTCAATCAACTCTCCCCATCTCTGGTGTGTACGTAGTGTAGACAAATTTATACATACATTCACTTAAAATAGAGTGCAGGAAACACAAGGCAGTTGTAATAAAGGTGTTTCTGTGGCAGTTCCCAAAGAGGTAGGAAAGGTTCCAATACTGTATTTAGTTCATCAGTGTACTTCTTTAGTGTTAGTAGCGGTACCGGGATCTCCTGCTCATGCATCCCAGGCAGAATCGATGACTTGGCTGCAAGTCACCTTATTTGACCTCGTGAACATCTGGAAGTAGTAAAAGGTGTTTTACAGAGGGGTCCCACAACTCTCCAAAGCACCAGGATTAGTTGGTGCCATTGTGACTCCAGGAAGGAACTTATAAATACTGGAGACAACACAGATAGACATTCCAAGATATAAGACAACAGAAGAACACTTCCTATCAGCAGTGAAGCACAGACCAGACTGTTTAGAGTGGACAGGTGAAAAGGTCACAGCAGGGAATAGCGGGAGTGTAGATCATGCTAGCATCACTCTCTCAAGCTAATTAAGTCAGAACAGAGTCCACAAGAATTTCTATGGTGGGATGAGGCCGTGAAAGATAAGAGCATGGCCGTAAATCGGAGGTTTTAATCTTTACAGCTGCAAGAACAAGGCCACGATGGACCAGAAGGGACTGGCATGGGGTCAGACAGAAGATCCTGCAACAGACATGAAGATCAAAAATACACACTTGCACGCAGAAGCGATCACATCAGCACCTCCCTGTAACACATAAAACTGGAGAGAGAGTGAGATCGTGGGACTTCCTGCCCCAACGCCAGGGACAACGCATCTGCGTATGCTGACTCCAGCATAGGGGAAGACCATCTCCAGAGCTCTGGATTCTTTCCTGTTAATCTGAATAAATTCTTTTGAACCAACTGGAAGGTGTCCTCTCCGGATTTGGAACAGCGCAATACATAGACTCTGTGGGTCCTTCTGATTGATTAATGATGACTTGTTGAAAAATTCCTACAGTAGCAATTTTGATGTTTGTCTGTACATAGTTTGAAAAAAATGGAAAAGTGGTCTAAGGCAGAAAAGGGGATATTGGGATGGGTCCTGAACTACACGTGGATGAAAATGTAGAGAAAAATTAACCTCCTCCTTATCACATGCCCTCGGTGTTAGCAGAGGAGAGGCAGAGTCTGTTGGGACAGACAGAGCTGGAGGAAATGCTGGTGTCAAAGGGGAAAAACTATGAACTCTAAAAGGGTGAAATCTAAGCAATTTCATGGCTCAATTGACACACCCCCTAAAATAATTTTTCTACACAGGTAGAAGATGTGATTCCTGAAGGTGAAAAACAACCTGGTTTAGAATGAGTTAAATCATAGTTTGTGTAAGGAAATGTTGTGCTAATGGCGATGAAGACATGCTTCTAGTCTGCTCTTCATAAAAGCTATTGTACGATCAAATCATGGGTTAATGTTTGTAAAAATGACCTAACCATGGTGTGAGCAACCTCCTCTCGGAGATCGGAATTCCAGAGGGCGGCTGGAAATGAATCCATTCGATCAAGCCGGAGGTGTTTCTCTAACATTGGTCTGTGTCGTGATGTGTTGATTGAACACATCAGAAGTGGGAGTGTTGTCGACGAGTAAAAGGAGTGAAGCACCGAGCTTTATTTTCTCCAGTTCTCCTCTTCCCTTAATGATGCTGATGTCCTGTAGTCTGCACAGGCCGGGACACCACGTATTTGGGATGCGCCTCTTTTAGCTCAAATACAGGGTGTCCCGGCTAATATGGGACAGTTGGCAACCCTAGTCATGGCAGCCAGCTAGCTCAACATTGCTAAAATTGAAATCTGGTTCAAGCTAAGGCTAAAAGATCACAACACAAGAAAAGAAAACTCATAAATTATTGGACAGAATAAATTTTATTTGATTGACCCTTAAGGATCAGGTCATATAAACAAACAGGGCCAACGGTGAAGCATCTGTTTCCTGTTAAACTAGCTTTCCGATGGCCCTGTTGGCGAACATGTACATGCTTGCCAACACCAGATGAGGCAGAGATGTCTGGCCACCGGGGACCGTGAGCTGTGATTTGTCAAGAGGCGGGTACAGGGACAGTGATTGGTCGGGGATTGGAGCTGAACAGGAGTGTGGCATGTTTTTCATTTGGTGGCCCCTGCCATGCCATCGGCGGACTCTTCGGATGGGTTGGGGCTCAGGTACTCGAAGGCCTTCTGGCTCTGGGAGACAAACTGTTTGAGCGGTGTGAGTAGCAGCTCGGCAGCGGATGGACGGCGGTGGATGATGCCGTCAGAAGGGAGGGGCAGACTGTCGGGCTCCTGGTCCTGCTTCAGGCTCGAGCGCCGGCCAAAAGGAGATTCGGCACTTGGTGTGTCACTAGAGCCACGGGCAACACGAGAGAACAGACTCCTGCGGCGGCGCGGACGACCATCCATGGCCTTCAGGAAGAGGCTGTTAGCTGAGCTGCGGCGAGAGGAGCTCTCACACTTAAAGTCCTCCTGGTTCAGGAAGTCTTCCACTTCCTTCTCAGAGGGCTGCTGCAGCTGGTGGACACATGAGTGAACATCTGATTAGGAAGAAACTTAGCTTAGCCCAACACAAAGAATACAATCAACTAGTACCAGGTTTTGAACGGGTGTGTATGTGAAAACCGGCTCCAGGCCGTTTGGCCTGGCTGCCTCATGGGTGTTGGGGGGGGGGGGGGGGCTGGGACACTGGTTAGTGTGTGTTTGTAGTGTTTTTAGTGCTGCTGATGTGTTGCTCTGCTGAGCAAACATGATAGGTTCAGGCGAAGACCCTAATTAGAAAATATTAGCTTAGCTTGGCAAAAAGACAGCTAGCATTGTTATAGGGAAAATGGGACACAAGCAACACAAACACATGTGTTTGAGGTCATCTTATCTGACGTGAATTCCAGGAAGGCAACAGACTTCAGTCAGATTGTCTCCACTATGAGCTGCATGTTCAAAGAGTGTGAACAGCGTGTAGCAGGTGTGTTGCACGCATGTTCCCTCCGAAGTGGACCCACCAGGTTGTAGAGTGGTGTGGCATTGATGACCAACTGCAAGAGGATCTTTGAGAGTTCCTGCAGCTCTCCAAGCATCTGCTGGACCTGAACTGGCAGTTCTCGGACCTGGCGAACTGGACGCAGTTCCGCCAGCATGATGGCCTGACCTCTGACAGTGCCCAAGGTCAACTCCCGGAGGCTCTCTGCCTGGTACACCAGTGCCACCAGCAGCCTCTGCAGATACTGCAACAGGTCACTAACCAGGTCCAGGACCCGTCTTAGACCCACCTGCAGGGAATAGACCAATGATGATGTCATAGCATGGTCATAAGAACTTGTCATAACAGCACAGGTTTGTGTGTGTGTGTGTGAGAGAGAGAGAGAGAGAGAGAGAGAGAGAGAGAGAAGAAACTATCCATCCCTCCATGTTCCCCCTCTTCTCCTGTTGAGGGTGGTGGGGGTGGAGCCTATCCCAGCAGCCTTCCCCCTGGACAGGTCACCAGTCCATGGCAGGGCCAACACATAGAGACAGACAACCATTGGCTCTCCCAGCCACGCCTACGGTCAATTTAGAGTCTGGATTAACCTGGTCCCTCTTGATGTCTTTGGACTGTGGAGGAAGCTGGAGTACCAGAGAGAACCCAGCAGGAACAGGGAGAACATGGAGACTCACACAGAAAGACCCCGTGCTGCAGCCGGGGCTCCACCCACAACCTTCTTGCTGGGGGGCCACAGGGAGGACCACTGCTCCACCCACAACCTTCTTGCTGGGGGGCCACAGTGAGGACCACTGCTCCACCCACAACCTTCTTGCTGGGGGGGACAGTGCTAACCACTGCACCACCATGCCACCCAGAAAAGAAACTATTGACACATAAATAAAAAAGTTAGCGATTACAGTTAGTTGAGTAGAGATTACCACTCCTGCTGGTCTTGTGGGCGGGACTGACAAATGTAAGATGTGTTTCTATTGGTCATCATGAAACAAACTGGAAGACAGAGGCTTGAGTTAGCATGTGCAGGTCTCACCATATCAGCAGCATCTCCCAGTGTCCTGACGGCGCTGTCCAGCTGCTCTCGGACCTTCATCATGCGATGGTAAAGCTGTAGGCTGAGACTCAGCAGGAGGCTGCGGACCCTGGTCCACAGACTGGGCTCATCATCCTCATCCTCATCCTCGTACTCCTGCACCCTCATCTCCCACTCCCGACCTGATGACAACAACACCCACCTCTTAACTTCTCCACCCAAATTCTTTAAAGACATCATCAGCTAGGCTAGGACTGTTATAACCAGTGTGTGACATTATCATTGAAGGGGTCTACAACGAGATGTGTGTGGTGCGTAAACCGTCAGACCGGGACTGGTACAACATTCTTGTACACTGTGTCTCGTAGACCATGGTGTGGCGGCCCTGTTATTAAAGCTACCGTCACCTGAGTACCAGAGGGGAGGAGACACACTAATGAGCGATGATGCATCTCTTGAGGTCATTTTATTATCAACATCTCAGCATCAGTGGGGTCAGCAGGGACCTGGCAGCACCTCCTTGGCTCGAGGGGAACACTGCTATGGCCCCATTAGCTCTGTTAGCTCTCACTAACGCAATTAACAGGAAATCCTTTCTTCTTCACTGCTCTAAAACAATAGACTACACAGGTGTTCTGCCTCTGGCTTTTTTAGAGTGGCAAAGAAGAATTGAGTGACATGTGTAATTAGTAGGCGGAGCTGGTAAAATGTCAGCTTTGTCAATACGTTAAAGTATAAAATCCCACCAATCAAAGATGAGCGTGTCCACGATTGAGACTTGTTCCAGTGACTGGACAATGTTGACTGAATGACTTCCAACACGTTCTCCTGTCAACAGTCACGTCAGGTCTGATCATGAATCAGTGGCCCTCAAAATTCAGCAGTGTTTTATTTTTTTACTCTGACAGTCTTATTGTAAAAAACTAACTAGAAGTCAAGCAGTTCTGTTGCTACCATGTGGTTTGTGCTGCAAGTAACAAAACCGTTTCTGGTTTGTCACTTAGTACCATAAAAGGCACCAAACCAGAGTTCTAGTTAGTTCTGATCTCCAGTCAAAGTGTTTGTGGATCACTGATTATCCGGCTGGATTAAGGAGACCTGGATTATCGGGGAAGATGATCTGGAGAGTTAGTAAATGGACGTTTTTGGACGGTGTAGCCATCAGTCTCCGTTAGCTTCAAGCTAAATGTACATTGCTGACTTTTTCTGTACTCTGGAGTCACTGAGAAGGGATGCAGAAGGAACGACATCTTAGTGAGCTCAAGGCTCCTGTTAGTGAGGACTTGACAGGTAGGGAAAGGTCTCATGTTGGGAATGAGACCACAAGTCGCAATTTGATTACCTGGAAAAATAAAGCTTAAGGAACATAACTAGAAAAAGTGACACTTATTGGGTTTAATGTTTAAACAAAGGCAAATACTCAGGGTCATACCGTCACAAAACACCTGGACAAATAGAAATAGGAATTCTCAAGCCAGTAAAAGTTTGGAAAATATTAAAGACAAATTCTAGTAAAATTTAATTGAAATGATGAATGTCTGTGGTTGTTTGGTGTCATCAACTTGAACGCTCGTGTGATGCTGGCTTGGATGACTGCTTGTTTTTCATGGCACTGAAGAGAATCTGCTCAGGAAAATGTTCCTCAAAGTTTGGAAAACCCAAATGTGTCAGAAACCTTTTAATATGTCAGTGTGTCCCTTATTGACACTGGCATCTTTAATTGGTTCAGGTTTCACAACAGTGATGACATCCACCATAAAAACACTCCTGAAACTACTCAATGATATTTGGATTTGTATTTCATGAACTTCCTGGTCACCAAAATGTGCTGCAAACAGTCTTGCTTTGATTTAGATTTGGTTCCAATGCCTGATCCTCCTAAATGTGACATCTCAGAAGCCCCTTATACTCACGCAGTGTGGGGGGGAGGGGCAGATAATAAGAGGTGGCGTCCTCCAAGCGGCTCAGCACATCATCCAGACCCGAAGTCGCTGCTCGGCCCACCTGAGTGTCCTGGAGCTGCCGAACGGCCCCCCAGGCAGAGTCGGACAGGCGCTCCAGCTGGTCCAGAGCTCCGTCCAGCCCGTCCACCACCCACAGCTGCACGTCATCAAGCGTCACCAAGAAGGCGTCCTTGAGGTGACCCATGACCTAGTAAAGCGCACAACACACAAGCACAGGTCATCTAGACGCACCCATGAAGGTCCGGACTGACTTGAGGGGACAAACCTCGTCTGTTGACTGGTTCAGGATGGGAAAGGTTCGCTCCAACTGGTCGAGACCCACAAGAGCAAAATTGTTGGCAACATCAACTGAGGACAAACAGAGAAAGACAGGAAGTGAGTCAGGATCTCTGCCATTGCACCCAGGAAGCTGGGGGGCGTCATCATTTGTCACAAAGAAGACAAAGGGCTTTTGGAGAGTGAACTACTGCAACCGTTGGCTGTCAAACATGGCCATTCGGCGTCGGGCTCCAGAACCGTCCCTTGTCACTAGTTCTGTTTGTGATGTTCACGGATCCATGACATCAGACTGTGACCTCCAGAGCATCCTGGTGGGGTTTGGAGTGCTAAGTGGTCAGGATGAATTGGAGGTTAGGGTCTCCGCTGAACCCAACAGAAATGAGTCGCTGCACAGGTGAACTAGTGCAGGTGTCTTGGACTCATGTTCACCAGTGCTGATGAGACAATGTGCAGCAGACTGGCGGAGGACCAAGTTCCAGATTTATGCCCCGCCCCTCACCTATAGTGACAAGCCAGATAGAGACCTGAAGAATGACATCACTGATGCCAAGAGTTCCTCTGCCAGGGCCGGGGCATATTCAGGCAGCGGAGCATGGCAGCGCCTTACAAGATCTGGAGGGCGTTGCTTTGGACAGGGAGGTCAGGGTCACCAGATTCTGTCTGCTGCCATGATGTCACTTGCATGTGGTAAACATGGCTACTTAGTTGTAGAGCAGCAGTGTTAGCAGTACCGCAGCAGTAGAACAGCAGCATCAGATGTAGCAGTGCAGTTTTAGCAGTAGGATTAAGCTGTTAGCATTAGCTGTGGTCAACCTACTCTGAGGCTTCAGGGTCTGCAGGAGTGGCGTTGCTCTTCTCATAGCCACCAGGGAGGCGCTGCGTATGCTGACCTCAGCCACTCCCCCCATCATACCCAGCAGAGGGTACCGACCTTTGACCTCTGAATACACTGAGGTCACTGACTGCAGCGCTGAGCGAACCAGAGGCAGGTGGGAAGCTCTCACCATGGCGCTGGTCTGAGAATACAGGAAGTATAACATACATGTAAACAAAGGCTGAGGGCCAGTCAGCTGATTGATGACACCATGTGTCCTCACGCCAGGTCTGATCAGGGGTCATCAGGAGGAGCCTGACATTTCCTCACCTCATGATTCTGGCGACCTGACATCTCTCCTGCACCAAATCTGAGGAGACAAAGGAGCAGAGGTCAGAGGTCACTTCCTGCTGGAGGCTGCAGGCAGTCAGCTGCTGTGCCTCAAAAACCAGCATGGAAATTGCAACAGGAACGAGGACGCCATTGAACACTCAGCTGCTCATCGTTCTACACAAACCTCCCATTCAGCTCGAGAGCACAGAGAAACGGCGTGAAGGCGCGATGGCGGGAAAGAAATCAGCTTTTATGAGTTTTGGTGCGTCAGTGTGGTTGAAGTGGATCTCGTGTCCTGATGACGTGGTTAAAAGATGAGATTGATATCAAACACTTGACTTCCTCTTTGTTTTAGCGTTCCAGTTGGCGTGCAGAATCTGTTTGGTGAGTCACAGACGATTGTCCTCGCTGACTTCTCTCTAACGTCCGAGTTCTTCACATCGACAGTTTCATGTCATTCTAATGATTTGAAATTAGTTCAAGAAATAAATCTTCCGGTTTCGCCACCTGGAACCAGACTTATGAAAACCTCCCGTCACGTCTGTTTCAGCCACCGACACTTTGATCAAGTCTGAAGGGTTTCTCCCGTTTAAGCGTTTACAGACGATGTCAGTCTCCACAGAACGTTTGGAACATGAATCATTAAAACAAAAGGACAACACTGATGACGGTAATCACCATCATCATCATTTCAGGCTCCCCAGCGGAACTCAGAGAAACTGTGGCTGTGACTGAAAGCTGATCGACAGGCTGTCAGTTATTTCTGTTGCCGTATTTTGACAGTTTTAGAAACAAGTCTAGCACGACACCAGCGGCGTTGAGCTTGAGTGAGGCCACACCCAACAGGCTGCTGGGAAATCCCCTCCACAGGTCTCAGTCTGGAGATTCTCACAGATGCTCGTTTGTCTTCAAACCTTTCAGAAACAGTGAGTACGTGGCGTTCTACCAGTCAGACGGCGAGTACGTGGCGTTCTACCGGTCAGATGGCAAGGATGTGGCGTTCTACCAGTCAGTCGGCCAGGATGCGTTCTACCAGTCAGACGGCCAGGATGTGGCGTTCTACCAGTCAGGCGGCAAGTACGTGGTGTTCTACCGGTCAGACGGCAAGTACGTGGCGTTCTACCAGTCAGACGGCCAGGATGTGGCGTTCTACCAGTCAGTCGGCCAGGATGTGGCGTTCTACCAGTCAGACGGCCAGGATGTGGCGTTCTACCAGTCAGACGGCCAGGATGTGGCGTTCTACGAGTCAGACGGCAAGGACGTGGCGTTCTACGAGTCAGACGGCCAGGATGTGGCGTTCTACGAGTCAGACGGCCAGGATATGGCGTTCTACGAGTCAGACGGCCAGGATATGGCGTTCTACAAGACAAACTCAGAAGTGTTGCTTTCTCCTGCAACCGACACAAAACTGCTGCGTGGAACCGATCAGAACTTTAAAGCGTATCCTTTCATCTTTAGAACGGCGAGGACTCACCCCATCAGAGACGCTGTTGTCTTGAATGATGGCGACTGAATGAGCTGCTGAGGATCCGTCAGGGTGGTTTTGAAGATGAGGTCTGCAAAGTGATTGGACAGTGCTCGGCGTGATGTCACTACTGTGGTTTGTGTCTGTGTGACCAATCGATTGTGAGGGATGAATGAGGTCATTCAAGAGGATGGGGCGGATGACATCAGAGTGAAGACACCACAAAGACAACCAGCACATGAGGGGAAGGAACTCACCACACCTGCAGGTGGCGCTGGTCTGTTTCCATCACTGCAGCAGTAATCAAAGTGTTCAGAGGCCATTTTCACGCCACCTGCTGGGCTTGGTACCGCCGTCGCTTCTCTGGTGTCATCAGGACGATCAGGGTTTGCCACTGCGCTGGTGTCATTTCTATTCCTGTGCACGATTGGTTGAAGCTGACCAGGACGAATGGTCTGTCAGGAACCCCGCACTGATGTCACTGTGGCACCTCGTGGCCACGCCCACACAGCACTTCATATTAATGGCAGTTGTGTTGCCATCACTTCAACATCTTCCAGTTGTTTCCAAAAACAGGGAGAAAAAAAGTTCCTCTGCTGAAACTTTCATCACGGACACAAAAAGGAGGGTAACAGGACGGTCAAGGGAAGGTCAAGGGAAGGTCAACCCACTCAGTTCTTTCTGCTCGTAAACCGACTTTGAGATTTCCAACTGAATGAACAGGACGTTTATAAAAACACTGACAAACACTGTGACATGTAGCATAGCGGCTAACGTCAGCTACACTGGTAAATGTGCTCACCTCTCGCACAGAACATTTGACACCATTTCAGATCCGAAACTAAGAGCTATCTCCTCCCTCAAGGAGAACTTGGGCCCCTGGTCCATGTTGAAGTGGTTGTGGGCGGAGCCTCAGACCCCGCCCACATCCCAGTCGGAGTTTGTGTTCAGTCGCGTGAGAGGGAGGTGTAGAACACTGCTGCCTCCACTAGGTGGTGCTAGAGAACCCCCACTTCCTATATCGAAGCGAAGTAAAATCTGGTCAACTGGACGTAAGTTTATCTTGAAGACGTTTCACCTCTCATCCGAGAGGCTTCTTCAGTTCTAGTGAAGAGTGTGGAAGCTCCAGCTTATAAACCTATGTGGGAGTGGTCAGTGCTATTGTGGTGGAAACGACCCTCCCCAGACTCACCTGGCCTCCCCAAACGACAGTCGTTGTGCGGTGTCAGGGAGTTTCAGGGGTGGTCGTTAGGGAGTTTCACCGACCACTCAGATGCTAATGGGCTGTGCTGGCAGCAGCCGTTCCACATGGGTCTTTCAGCTGAGCTCTTTGGGGAAGCTTTGGAAGGACTTGGTTGTAAATAGGAGAAAGGAAATGTCGCAGTCCACCTCCTCTGTTCAAAGATGGTTTCTCTATCCTGACGTGGATGGCTTCTTTAACTCCTCTTTCAAACCATCTGTCCTCTCTGTCCAGGATTTGGACATGGTCGTCCTGGAAGGAGTGGCTTTCCTCCTTGAGGTGGAGGAATAGAGAGATCAGGATAGAGAAACCATCTTTGAACAGAGGAGGTGGACTGCGACATTTCCTTTCTCCTATTTACAACCAAGTCCTTTCAAAGCTTCCCCAAAGAGTTCAGCTGAAAGACCCATGTGGAACGGCTGCTGCCAGCACAGCCCATTAGCATCTGAGTGGTCGGTGAAACTCCCTAACGACCACCCCTGAAACTCCCTGACACCGCACAACGACTGTCGTTTGGGGAGGCCAGGTGAGTCTCGGGAGGGTCGTTTCCACCACAATAGCACTGACCACTCCCACACAGGTTTATAAGCTGGAGCTTCCACACTCTTCACTAGAACTGAAGAAGCCTCTCGGATGAGAGGTGAAACGTCTTCAAGATAAACTTACGTCCAGTTGACCAGATTTTACTTCGCTTCGATCTACGATGACCTGGATGAATGAGAACCTACACAGACACCCCACTTCCTATATGTGAAGTAGCTGTAGGTCAGGTGAAGACAACATAGCCATGCGATGTTGGTTCCACTTCCTGTAACCACCAGGTGGCGCCATGACTGACACTGAGCTTGTAGACGTCTTCAGGAGTCTCACCAAAGATCTGATCATGTGACTCCAGTGATTACAGCTTTGTATTCTGTGGTCAAACATCAAACAAAAACATGGCCGCCTCCTCGCTATGGTTCGCTCTCCGTGTTCACCGTGACCCTTCACCAGGTCCTGACAAACGCTTCCACATTTGGGAAGACCTGGTTGACCTTCTGGGAGGAGAACATCAATGTGTACAAGAAACATGTCACTTCCTGTTGCCATCAGGTGGCGCTGCAAATCATCTGACCCCAAATTCAATGGCCTCTCCCTTGGCCAGACTCCGCCCCTCCACCATGTGGAGTGAGAATCAGCGACAGTTTTTGCATCGTCCTGCTCACAGGCAAACCCCAGTGATCACATGACCTCCTTGGTAGTGGCCTTCCTGTCATTTTCAAAGTTTAGTGAGACAAAATGTCCTGAGGTTGTGTCAAAGCAGCAGAGAACAAGCCTGAGAGAACCAGTGTTCTGAGAGAACCAGTGTTCTGAGAGAACCAGTGTTCTGAGAGAACCAGTGTTCTGAGAGAACCAGTGTTCTGTGAACACAGGCTTCCGGAACGTCTGGACGCAGCTCTCTGTTGTTTACCTTCTGCTCTGTTGTCATGGCAACAACATCTGTGACCCTGTCGACCTCGGAAAGTGTTATTTCTTCTAATCCAAGGATGAGGTCAATGGTTAGAAAGTGGAGAGAACGCCAGTGATATCACGGCGAGTGGGCGGAGCCTCTGTACATTGCCACTGTTCTCAGGCATAATCAGAAGCTGGGATGCAAATGTTCCAGATTTGAAATCCAAGAGGAGAAAAGACGCCCCTGCCAAGACCTCCTCCACCACCACCACCTCACCTGACGAGGGAGGCGCGCCGTCGCCCGGCTTCTCGTCTTGACGGTTTACAAGCAGCGCAGTAAACTTCATCTCCACTAATCGGCGTTCTCTCAGGCAAAGACGGTCGACCAATCAGCAGCGAGGACTCGTCCTCCTGAGATGCCGCGGGACAGCGACCGCAGCACGCCGGCCATGAAGGGATCCCTGTTCGGGTCCGTGTTCCCCGGGTTCATGTGATTCTGCTTTGACACGCTTCATCACTGGTGGTTGCAGAGGGGAAGCGGAGCCTTGTGACCTCACACAGCGTCATCAGCTGGTTACCGCTGGAACTGCAGCGCCTTGCCTCAGAATCAATGACATGGTGGTCCTCATCAGCTGATCGTTGCCCAGGGTTTATCATCTGCCAGCAGATTCACTGGGTTTCTTTCTAACGTGCGACACATATGGTGACTACTTCACGTCAGAGTAGAGTAACGAACATGGGGGGAGGGGGGCACGTGTGATGCATTTACTCCGCCCACTCCACGGTTCTGACAGGACCAATGAGATGCAATCATCATGGAAAGATTGGTTTTTCATTTTAAATGATCAGAAATGATGTTTCTGAGAAATCTCTGATCCAATAAAAATGATGGGTTTTTTCCCAGAAGAACCAGATAATATTTTTCTGTGGGAAATCCCATCAACCACGTGCTAATTGGTGAGATTTTCCCCATCAGCTGGAAGCTTTTGTGGAAGTTGGTCAAAGCAGCAGCCTGATGGACCACGGCGAGTGGAACGAGAAGATTATCAGCAGAACTTCTCATCACAGGAGCATGAAGGGAATCTTTGTTCCCTTAGACTGGAGCTGCTGTCACACAGACCCTCAGCCCCTCCAACAGAGTCCAGAGGAGTCCACAGGAAGCAGCCTGACGACTCCTTGGAGAGATTTTCAGAATAAATCTCCACTGACAGGTAAATGACATGCCAGGTAGGACTGCTTCTCTCAGTATTCATGGTCGGGATGTTGACGTTGTCTGGCAGAACAAATATCTCACTGATGCCTGCAAAGGCACACCAGCGTGTGTCCTCTCAGCATCTTGAGGTCCTCCTGGATCCTCCCGGGCTTCTCAGAAAAACAGTTCAATGACACTTGTAGTTCGGTGCGTCCGAATGCTGGTTCTAGTAGGTGACAAAGACCCTGGGCAGGAAGGCGTTCAGGGTCTTGGTGGGAAAGGAAGGTGATCTCTTTGTCATCGGAAATTGATCCAAAATGTCATCAAACATTGAGGCTGAAATTCAGCAGAGCGGCGGTCCTGTGACCCACGCTAACAACATCCATGTGATGAGAGGCTGCCAGCTGATGATTGCATCACCACTTTACAGCATTTAAAACATTTGGCCCATGACATGTTTCTATGGCGAAGGCGTGTTCTGTAGAAGGCACTCCTTAAAAATACAAAGCTTACTGTGAAGAGCCGTTATTCCTTCTTACTACACTCAAGTTGAGGCGCAGGTCATTGGCTAGTTAGCATGCTAGGACATGTGCAGCTAACAATCATAATAAACTTTTGCAAACGTTCTGTAGAACTGGATTGTCCTGCTGCAACATTCAAGCATGGTTCTTGGGCTGGCATGAGGCAGCACATGGCGCCATCGAGGTTACACATGTGTGTAAAATGTGACATCTCACATTTCCTGCAGAAGCTAAAATGAAGATGTGACGTGTTTTGGACAATGAGGTAGTGGAGGTGTAGAGATGAGGGAATCAATCACAGGAAGCATCCAAAGCTAACTTGTTTTTATTTGCACGTCCAACAAGTGTTAACAAACCCAACACAGAGGTTAGCATCCAGGTCTACAGCAGGGGGCGCTCAAACACACAAGAAGCTCTGAGGATGTCGGACAGGAAGGACACAGCAAACATCATCTGTACAAATCTACAGTTGGTCTGAGCCAACGGCGCCGTCACTTCTTCAAACATCGACATTCATCTAGTTAGCCGTTCGAGGACACACCCACCACCCTCATGTCTGTACAACAGCGGTTGTGCTAACAGCACCGACTGGTTTTACCGCCGCCAGCAGGCAGCGCTATGAGCACAGTCGTTGTGACCAACGGAATGCCATTAAGGGGATTTTCTTTTTTCTAAAGTTTGTTTGTAATGCCAGCCAATCATCTAATTCATTCCAAACGTTGTGTATTCTCTTGAGAAGTAGTAGAACTGTTCTGTTACTAGAACAGTTCTAAGCCTGTGGACCGACGTGTTGTCACAGCTGTATCATAAACACAGACCTGATCACGTGCACCGTCAGGCGCTGGTTAGCTACTGGACTAGCTTGGAAGAAATGTTTTGATTTAAAAAATGATAGGTAAGAGGGCAGCAACCAGAGTTTGACACAAGGTGCATTGGGAAAAGTCCAGGGGAGCTACAAGATGGAGGTGACATGCCCTGTTGCTGCGTAGCCAGCATGTAAGTCACCATGATAGCTGCTAGCCTCATTCCCACAGCGATCTCACTCTTTGGTGCTAGAGGGCGCAACAGAGTTCAGCATCGACTCCTCCAGACTCTCGGTGCTGACACTTGTTGGCAGCGCACTTCCACAACTACACTGTGTTGATGGCGGCCGACATGAAACCATCGTAACACGTGAAGTACGTCAGGACGCCGCTTGCTCGCTCCAAGGGCCTCCCCCCTGAGGACGGCTGGCCTGACTGAACTGAAGCTGCCATGCATGCCTGCCGTGATTTTGAAGACATGGAGGTTGGAATGTTTCTTCTCTGATAATCCATCTTTATTTCATTCCGTGCAAAATTTGAATCTGAAGCTCTTAGATTAAAGTAGTCGAGTACATGTTTTAGTATTTCTGACAGCTGTAGTACAACTGTACTTCAACCATCCAAGAAAAGTAAAATCAAGTTTCCAAGCTTCAGTTCAGAGCAGGGAAACATATATCTGTTTTCAAACGGATGACAACTTGTGAATGACCTTGTCGGCAACAACGGCGCCACCAACTGGCTGCTTCAGCCACTACAGCAGGAAGTCTGTTTTACTAACCCTGCTAATCCAAGGAGACCAACAGGAAGTGGCACTGCGGCTGAGGGCAGCTGAGATCGCTCATCACCTTTTTGGTGCCGAGGTCCAAACAATGGTGAGCGTTGGTCTGCTAAAACACTTCGCTACAACACCGAGCAGCTCGGACGGTCGACTGAGTCATGCTGAGCAACAACCAAGTCACGTGATTCAGGCCTGCTTTTGCCTCATTTAGATTTTCTGAATCAAATAAAGACTTATTTTTCCCTGCAGTGAAGACGCACGAAGGTGATGTCGCTGTTTGGAAACATGCAGACACATGGAAGCAGATCCCGATGATCATGACTGATTTGTGTTTGGGGGCGCAGCCATCAGGTGCACCACCAGAGGTCACCACAGCTGCTCTCAGCGTCTGGAGGAAATGACTTGGTGACAACAGAGGGAGACGTTCATTCTCCTAACTCGAAAGTCACATGTCCACTCTTTGATGGTCAGGTGTTTCCTGCAGCTTCAGCCACACGTGGCTGTCAGACAGGAAGCAGCCACACTCTCTACTTGGATAGATTCAGGGTTATTTTATGCAGAATGACAGAGTAATGACATCATCACAGACATGAAGAGTCTTCCTGCCAATCAGTAACGTCAGTGTGATGTCAGCAGCTCTTATTAAAAAGTTTTCTTTTTTTTCTCTTCAGACGAACATGCAATGAACTGCATGACAACAACAGCGAGACGGGATTTTTACACCACATAAGCATTCCTTCCCTGTCGACACACCATCAGCCAGAGGAGGTGTGGCATCTGCTTGAGGAGTGTGGCTTCCACCAAAGGAGGTGTGGCCTCAGCAAGACAAGACATGGCATCTGTCAGAGGAGGCGTGACGTCCTTTAGATGGACTTCATGGTTTCTACTTGCTAAACAGACACGCGGGATTCTTCTTCAGTCATGATGTCGTTGACAAGTCAGAGACACGGAGTGTTTAATTAGATCACAACTGTGTGTGTGAGAGTGTGTGTGTGCGTGTGTGTGTGTGTGTGTGTGTGGACTGTACACTCAGTCTTTATTTCCCAGTTGCATTCACTGGTCAAGTCTCAGCCAGGTGCCACCCTATGGCGGCAGGCTGCTGGCTCAGTACTCGCTCAGGTTGTGCCATTTGGAGATCTGCCTGCGGGGATTCTCACAGACTTCCCTCCAGTGGGAGGCACCAGAGGGGGCAGGGCTATGGATGCCAAGCAACAGGCGGCCCAGTACCTCATTCTTGGTGGTGCGGTCAAAGTCAACCACCAGGAACTCGACGGAGATCTCGGGCAGCAGCTCAGGCGGGATGTCGTAGATGAAGGACTCGTTGAAGACCGGGTTCAGTGTGCACTTCTTCACGTGCGTCTTCTTCTTGGCAATGCGCTTGCGCCCGTAGAAAACGTTGACCTTCACGTAAGGGTCTGAGGAGAGAAGAGGGAGCCTAAATGACCTGCGCTACAGAAACTTCGCCTCTGATGCTCAGCTCCACTACTCACTTGCTGACAGGCCGGTGATGTCCATCTTGGGGAGGTGGCGGGCCTTCAGGACGACCACGCTGAGGCGATGAGACACCGGCTGGTAGGACACCGACACCAGAAGCTCACCGCGACTCTCACACTGACCACGGGACAAAAAGGACAAACACCATCAGCATCAGGACACAATGTCGACTCGTCATGTTACCAGGAGTCTGAAGCGTGTTCAGCACGCCGGCACAGGGCAGCGCAAAGGTGAAACAGCTGCTTTCTGAATTTAACCTGGTTATGGCGAAACAGCAGGAAACTTGCAACATCCACAATCATGTGACCAGCCAGCTTGTTGCCATGGAGATGCCATCATCAGGGAGTTAGTCATCTTCAGGAGGGAGATCACACTTGCAAGAGATGACCACGCTCCATAATAACCTCCAGAGGCGCTCAGGTGCTCGTTGGCAGGAGGACATCCTCACGTATCATCACCTGATTGATCACGACTGCGACTCACGTGGCCACCAAAATAAATATTTCAATCAGGAGCGAGGAGGGCAACACCACGCCACCCCCCACGCCATCGGTTGCCAGCTGTCACCATGTCACTCGTCACGTCAGCTGTAATATTCTTAATCGGTTTGATTTGACCAAAACCATTTTATTAACCTACATGAAGTAGTCATGTGACCTGGCTCCTCACCTGCATGTTCCTCTTGGTGATCTGCTGGCTCAGGTGGACGCGGCCTGTGCTCGGGTCCACGCCCTTCAGCGGCACCACAGCCTCCCCAATTACATCGTCGCGGGCAAAGCGATCAAAGCTAAGAACCAGGAAGTGCAGGGTGAGATCCGGCAGCGAGCTGTAGGCCACGCCGTAGAAAGTGAAGGTCTCGTCAAACAGCGGGTCCAGGGTCTTCCTCAGCACCCGGGTCTTGACCCGATGCTTCTTCTCTGGGAGGATGGTCATCTTTACATAGGGGTCGGAGCTGCCTGCCTGCTCGTCCATGGCAGGGAGACCGCGGGCCCCAACGATGGTCACCACG
This sequence comes from Aulostomus chinensis, assembly GCF_037954235.1. Classification (NCBI taxonomy): domain Eukaryota; kingdom Metazoa; phylum Chordata; class Actinopteri; order Syngnathiformes; family Aulostomidae; genus Aulostomus; species Aulostomus chinensis. The sequence goes on from NC_141330.1 coordinate 341,485, forward strand.
AGGGCCTTCTTGGGGAAGTTGTAGTCTACGGAGAGGCTGATGGCGCCCAGGCGGGGCTCTGGCTCTGGCTCGGAGGACGCAGGCGTGAAGGGCGACGCTGTCTTGCTGCTGCTCTGGCTGCTGCTGGCCGAGCTGCTGTCCAGGCAGCAGTAGTCTGCACGAACTGGCAGAGCCCGCTCCAGCCGGGCCTGGCTGTGGGCGGGGCCCAGTCCAGCAGGGGGTAGCAGGTGACTCATCTGCAGCTGCCCAGGGACGTCCAGGATGTTGTTCTCAGCATCCACCAGCACCAGGCCCCTCCCTACAGAGGGAGCAGCGGTCGCGCAGCCTCGCTCTCCCTCACGATCAGCTCGCCGGATGCTGCGGACAATCCTCTTGCTGCTGCTGAGGGATTCTGGGTAAATGCTGATTCCCTTCAGCATGTGGATGAACTTGTAGGGTGGGTCCTCGGCATCACAGTAACGGTCGCCGTGCAGTTTGTAGCGTCCAGAGACACGCAGGTAGCGACGCTGACAAAAAGACCAGAGGAGAAGCAGAACGACCACGACCAGCACGAGAACACCAGCTCCCAGGAAGCCCGCCAGGACAGGAGACATGGCTGAGAAAGAGACAGGACGTGTTAGACATCAGCCAGTCAGGCAACAGAAAACTTCCTGAGCACCAATTCATTGTTTCTGTCTGGACATGCTAGAAGATGATGGCACTGGGAGCACATGACCTCCCCATGGACCAGGTGTGCTGGTGTGAACTGACACACACAGAGACGTGCACACACAAACACACACAGTTTCTCAGTGAAGCACTTATGTCATTATTGGCCACGCCCATCATCCCTCCATGTTCCCCCTCTCCTCCTGTTCAGGGTGGTGGGGGTGGAGCCTATCCCAGCAGCCTTCCCCCTGGACAGGTCACCAGTCCATGGCAGGGCCAACACATAGAGACAGACAACCATTGGCTCTCCCAGCCACGCCTACGGTCAATTTAGAGTCTGGATTAACCTGGTCCCTCTTGATGTCTTTGGACTGTGGAGGAAGCTGGAGTACCAGAGAGAACCCAGCAGGAACAGGGAGAACATGGAGACTCACCCAGAAAGACCCCGTGCTGCAGCCGGGGCTCCACCCACAACCTTCTTGATGGGGGGCCACCGTGAGGACCGCTGCTCCACCCACAACCTTCTTGCTGGGGGCCACAGTGAGGACCACTGCTCCACCCACAACCTTCTTGCTGGGGGCCATCATGAGGACCACTGCTCCACCCACAACCTTCTTGCTGGGGGCCACAGTGAGGACCACTGCTCCACCCACAACCTTCTTGCTGGGGGCCATCATGAGGACCACTGCTCCACCCACAACCTTCTTGCTGGGGGGCCACCGTGAGGACCACTGCTCCACCGGGCCGCCACCCTCCAAATATGAGCTGAATTATTGGAGCATCTCAAACTGATGGTGTCGAAATGATCAATACATGGTTGAGCAATATCATGCAGCTCCGCCTCTCAGGGCACTCAGAACTCCGCCCATTGTTCAGGCCACGTCCCTGTCAACATCATCATCAATGTCGTCCCCTGTCCTCGTCTCACCGCCAGCTCCTCTGATTTGACTGTGTTTAATTGTTGTGTCGTTGCTTTCACACGCATGGCGTTTACTGACCGCGCCGTAACGTAAAGAGTCATCAGTGTCAGTTGGCTGGAGTGCAGTCCAGAGACCGCCAACCGCCACTCACACAAAGTTACAGCCTTCGTCTCCCAGGTAAAGCTCAAGGCATGCTCGAACACGACCTCGCCACGTGGTCATAATCAACGAGACGCCGACGCCTCCCTCCTGCAGCTGTCACCATCACATGACGTCTTGTGACTGACAGCAGCTGAGTTCACTGCCTAGCAAAGCACCCATGGACCCGTGAGACGCAGTGGATCATGTGACCTCCCTTGTTCAGGAACGCCATCATGGCAGCAGGAGGCGTTGCCGAAGCCTCCCATCATGCACCTGCTCTCAAAGCTACAGCCGTCACAATGTCGCAGCGGGTCATGATGATGATGTCATCTTGTTTTGTGAGACATGTTCCCCTTCCATCCAGCTCGTGTGTGAGACTGCTGGGTACAGACATGACGTCATCGGATACCAATCCCGACTGGCATGCGCGCTCACGCGAGCGAGTGCCAGTCGGGAGCGCGCGCTGGTTTAATGAGAATCGCTTCGTTTTTTCCGTTAAATGCTCCCGGTCAGATATTCAACACGGACTTCTGCCGTCAATCATCGTCATCGTCGTCCTGGTCTCGGGGGGCTACCGGAGTCGGACTCGGGGGACGTGAAGCTGCTAATGAGGGTGTTGGCTCGTCGGTAATAATCCGGTGTCGCCGGGGACACGGTGACGCGACACTCGGGACAAAAGCACCGACTGTCGGTTCAAACACAAACACACGACACCACGGTCCCATAGCCAGGACCGGTACCAGGGACTGGGGACCGGGTCTCACCGTATGTGGGCCGCAGCTCCGTCATGTCCGCCATTTTGTGAGTGCGGGCAGGATGCGCTCGGTCGGGCGCGAGGACAGCGGAGACACGACAGGACACCGACCACCGCCGCTCTCTTCACACCCGCAGATATCAGCGACACCGAGGAGGGAGCGAGGAGCCGCTGGAGCCGCCAGAGGAGCTCCGTCGTCTGGACCGTCGAAGGCTCGGTGTCCGTCGGTGACTGATGCTCGCGAGTAGATGCAGAGAGTCTGCGCAGGAGCTCGCGAGGAGACTGCACCGAGTCACTCTGCCCGGAGGACCGGAGACAGCCGAGAGAAGCCGATATTAGCCGAAGCTAGAGCGCTTACACAGACACCGCCAGGACCGAACCCTGAGCTGAACCGGAACCGAGGTTCTAACCTGAACTCTTAACTCCGGGACGACGGGTCAAAGGTCTCACGCGCTCAAAAACAGACAGACAGACAGACAGACAATTCCAGTCAAGAGCGGGAAAAAAATTTGGAATGATGGTAAAATTTGTGTGTGTGTGTGTGGGGGGGGGGGGGGGGGGCGGCAATTTAACCCAGGGGAACTCACTCCGGGGCTGCACGGTGGTGCAGTGGTCAGCACTGTGGCCTCACAGCAAAAAAGGTTCTGGGTTCGGGTCCCGGCTCGGGCACGGGGTCTTTCTGGGTGAGTCTCCATGTTCTCCCTGTTCCTGCTGGGTTCTCTCTGGTACTCCAGCTTCCTCCACAGTCCAAAGACATCAAGAGGGACCAGGTTAATCCAGACTCTAAATTGACCGTAGGCGTGGCTGGGAGAGCCAATGGTTGTCTGTCTCTATGTGTTGGCCCTGCCATGGACTGGCGACCTGTCCAGGGTGAACCCCGCCTCTCGCCCGTTGACGCTGGGATAGACTCCAGACCCCCGCGACCCTTAATGTGTGTAGGAATAGGCGGAAGATGACGATGGATGGATGGAACTCCGTCAGGAGTGAACTGAGACCCGGACACCTCCTCGTCACTCTTCCGGGAGGAAGAAGACCAAGAAACCAAGGAGGAAGCTGGCGAGCGTCCTGACTCATCAGCTTCCCTCACCGACGTCTCAGCCGCACCGGAGCACACGGCGACCCGCGGGAGGCTGAGGATGGCGGGCCGGGATGAGCGGGTGGTGTGGAGCTTCGTGGTTCTCCTGGCCGGTGAGTTCTTGGACTTCTTGACCGTCTGCCCTCCCTCCACCTCAGCTGACTTCAGTTGTTGCCCATTTCCTGTCCTAGTTGGTTCATTTTTGAACATTTTGCACAAAGTTCCAGGTAGTTGCGGGACTCGCTGCAGAATTCCGTTACGCTCTCACAACGACACCGATTCCCAGATTCTTGAGAGTTCGTGCTCGTTATCGCAGTCTTCCTCTGAGCAGTGAATTAGCAGAACAGAAACAAAACCACAAATGCCATTGTACAAGTGAAAAAGGAAAAAAATGATTTCACAAAATTCACATCAAAATGCAATTTCTGTGTCAAAAAGTAAAACAAAGATTCTTATAAAAGCCTTTGCGTCTGTTCCAGTGTTGTAAATGACCTCTGCTGCAGCCTGGCTGAGAGGTCATGGTTTCGGTGGCGTTTCTTGGGTTTACCAAGCAGGTGGTGGGCAGAGCCTGGGATGAGGAAGGACCTCTCATTGAGGCAACAGTCGAACAGTCAACTTGGAAGGAGCCTGATTTCCTCATCAACAGACCCGCTGAGTGTGACTGTGACCGCTGTGTCAGGGTGGAGGGAAGTGCTGCCCTCCTCGCCTCTGTGTTGAAAGACTGACAAGTCTAACCTCAAGTCTGCAGTGATGTGGAGAAGAATTTCTTCTTTGGGGACAACAAGAGTCAAAATGAAAGTCAAGTCATCCGTCTTCATGTCCGTGTCATGACTCGCTAAAGATACAAAAGTGCCTGTCAAAGGTACATTTTTTACAAATGATATTTGGAGAGCAGTGGTCCTCACGGTGGCCCCCCATCAAGAAGGTTCTGGGTGGAGCAGTGGTCCTCCCTGTGGCCCCCCAGCAAGAGGGTTGTGGGTGGAGCCCCAGCTGCAGCACGGGGTCTTTCTGGGTGAGTCTCCATGTTCTCCCTGTTCCTGCTGGGTTCTCTCTGGTACTCCAGCTTCCTCCACAGTCCAAAGACATCAAGAGGGACCAGGTTAATCCAGACTCTAAATTGACCGTAGGCGTGGCTGGGAGAGCCAATGGTTGTCTGTCTCTATGTGTTGGCCCTGCCATGGACTGGTGACCTGTCCAGGGGGAAGGCTGCTGGGATAGGCTCCACCCCCACCACCCTCAACAGGAGAAGAGGGAGAACATGGAGGGATGGAGGGTGCTTGCACGGGTTTTGAAAGTCTTAAAAAGTATGGAATTTTGAAAAGCTGTTTTCCAGGTCTTGAAAAGTCTGGAATCTTGTGTGAATGTTTCAGTAAAGTATGGAAAACTTTTCTCTCGTCCAATTTTAGAGTCGGCTCCCAGGCACATAACCCTGTAAAATTAGAAATACAGGAGGAAAGGATATAAAACATGACATGATTCCGCTTACTGCTCGGTCCTGGAATGATGTCACATCAAAACACGTGTAGCTACGCTTTCAGCTTGGACTTTTATACTCAACACAACAGGTACAATCTCAACCAAAAAAGTAAGCTCACAAGTAGAAAATACAAAAAGTTAAGGTCTTGGGGAATAAATGCAGACGTTTTAAGAGTAAACTGATGTTCAGGGATTTCCAGATGCTGCATCAGACTATCTAGAGACTGAGGAGACAACAGCGTCCCTCAAATGTCTTCTGAATCGTTTTGTTGGAGTCGACGTTTGACCTTACAGGGTTGTTTCATGAAATGTTGGATATCCTGCAAATTGTTTTTAGATTTTAGATTAAAAGATTTCAGAAGAAATTTTGAGACCTGGTTGGTGGCATTCGTTCGATGGATTGCCCCGGAAGGAGGAGGTGTGAGACCCTGCTTCAGCAGATCCACAGATGTCACAATGCTCCGCCTCCTAATGAGACTCCATGTTTGATATGACACACCCACTTTTAAGGCTTAAATAAGATTCCTGCCAATGTTCAATAAGAGAACATTCTATAAAAACAAAGCCGATTCAAACATTGCATCCATGTTCAGAGTATCACAGAGTGGCTTGTGTCAGTGGGTGGCGTTCGCCATGCAGGACACGACTGACCGTACACTGGTACATGGCGACGTCTGTTGTTGAAGGTCTTCATGTAGCACAACATCTCAGACTGTTTGTTGTGTATCTCAAAAAAATCACTACACCTCATATTTGTTTTCAGGTTCTGTGGGTCAAAGGGTCATCTATGACAAACAGATCTGTGCCGTCAAAGGTTCAACTGTCACCATCGGCTGCTCTTTCACACCCATCAAGGAGGTCGTCCGTGTCGTCTGGTGTGTGAACCATGAAATTTGCCAGGGCTCAACGCCATCAGTGTTTGACAGCAACGCAACCAAGAATGTGTCTCGTTACAAATATCTGGGGGACAAAAAGGGGAACTGCACGTTACAGATCAGTGACGTCCAGAAGGAGGACAACAGGACCTTCCGCTTCAGGATGGAAGCCAGGAGCAAAGATGGACATTTCACGGAGAGGTCTGGAGCAAGGGTCCAAGTCACTGGTGAGAGCTTCCCATGCCAGTGCTGATAAGTATTGCCATCAGTGGTCCTTAACCCAAAAAACATCCATGTGTCCAATGTTTGCTCTTCAAAGAAATTAAAATCTTGGTTAAGACATAAAAGAATAAAATTCCTACAGATAGAACCACGTTAAACTTTGGTCTTCAAACCAGATCTGACTAACTAAGTGCTAAAGGACACGAAGAAGGAGAAGGAGAGCTGCTTACTTTCTTACTTCATTCTCTTCGAGCCGGGCAGCACGGAAGGTCTTCACCTATGAACGCCAGCGCTGTCTCTTGGGCCAGCCCAAGCAGTCCTGACTATAAGCCTGATCAACAAGGAGGTCTTAAGTCTGCTCTTAAACCTAGAGAGGGGGTCTGGGTCCTGGACTGAAACTGGGAGACGGTTCCACAGGAGGGGAGCCTGATAGCTGAAGGCTCTGGCTCCATTCTACTGTTAGAACTCTAGGAACCAGCAGGAACCCTGCATCCTGGGAGTGAAGGGTTCTAGCTGGATCATAGGGGACTAGGAGCTCTGTCAGGGATGAAGGAGCCTGGTTGTTGAGGACTTTGATGGTAGAAGAAGAATTTTAAATTCTGTTCTGAATCTGACAGGGAGCCATGCAGAGAAGCAGTCCAGGAGAGACCTGGTCTCTGCTACCAGTTCTAGTCAGGGGGGCAGCAGCGTTCTGGACCAGCTGGAGAGTCTTTAGGGACCTGTTAGTCCAGCCTGGTAGGAGGGAGGTGCAGTGATCCAGCCTGGAAGTGACAAAAGCAGGGACTAGTTTTTCTGCATCTTCTTGAGCCAGGATGTGTCTGATCTTAGCGATGTTACGTAGATGGAAGAAGGCGTCCTGGAGGTTTGTTGAATGTGGGAGTTAAAGGGTCCTGGTCAAAGAGAACTGCTAGGTTCCTACGGTGGTGCTGGGGGCCAGGGTGGTGCCATCCAGGGTCCCTGTCTCATCAGATCAGGTGGTCCTCAGGTGTTTGGGCCCAGCACAAGAACTTCAGTTTATCAGAGTTTAATAAAGGAAATGATGGTCCTCCATGTTTCCTGTCCTTCAGACAGGCCTCCAGTTTAGTCAGCTGGTTTCACCCTGATGTCCCTCAGGGTCCATGAGTTTGAGAAGTCGAGACCGGGACAGGGTTAGACCAAGTAAAGACCAGAGGGTCGTGCCGCAGTATGTACAGCTTGTGAAGCATTTTTGTATCGTGTTCAAGTCATTGATCAAGTTATTGGTTGCATTCGAAATGTGTTTTTATATCCAATCACATAATACACAGGCTACATCGCCACAGTGGCGATCTTGACATTAAATTTTGACTCTGCCAGGCTGGAAACTGAGACAAAACCCAGACCCTCAAAAAGTGTTTTTGCGACCAGTCTCAGGAACACGATCCGTGTGAAGTAACCCAACAGAACCTCAGGGCTCAGGTCTGGTTTGCTCCTCCAAAGAGCCCCCCTCTCAATGCTGCAGTTACTGTATGCACGCGACGTTTGTGTGGAGATAAAAATGTTTGTAACCTTTTTATTTCTGCTTCAGACGTCCCTCAAATTGTGATCGACAGCCCCGGAAGGTCAGAGGTCAGGAATGGTGGCCGAGTCACTCTGACCTGCACTAACAACTGCATGTTCCACCAGCTGGACATCAACTGGTTCAAAGATGGCATTGCCCTTGCAGAGACTAGCCCCTCCCTCCAGCTTAGCCGGCTGACCACAAAGGATTCTGGGATCTACACCTGTGGCTTGAAGACTAGCAAGGTTTTGTCCCGGCCATTCAGCCTGCACCTCGATGCTGACAAGGTCAAAGGTCAGAATCAGAAAATGTTTTGTGGTGTTCCGTGACAGGGAGAACCCTTCATTCCTGATGTATCATCACACACCAACATATGAAACATCGTCTTCAGCTCCACTTGAGTTTTGACCCCTAAGATATACAACCTTGATGGTCAGGCCTTCGCCTGTCAGGCCGCCACAGCAACACAACATGACAGTCTAAGGGCTCTTCTGACTGAGTTACAGGTGAAGATGTGACTTCACTTCCTTCTTAGGAGTGCACATTGTTATTTTATAACTTGAGCATTTGTTGATCATTGAACTTCTAAAAATATTTCATTATGCAGAATTCATGTAACAGCGCCACCTAGTCTTCAGTCATGACACCGCCACAATTTCTTTGGAGTTGGATGTTCTTAGATTTGATGTTTGTAGTATCAATCATTATATTTGTCAGCAAGATGAAGCTGTAGATTTGTGGAATGTTGAAAAGCTGCAAAGCCAACGAAAACTAAACAAACCAAAATTTAATGAAATTAAACAATTTTAAAAACAATGTGATGAGCGCGAATAAGACTCACCAACAGTATAAAGATCTTGATGTCTTTGACAGATGACCTGCTGGCTCTGGTGGTTGGTTCAGTGGTTGGCATCCTGCTGGCATTGGCCACTCTTACTTTGGCAATCTTCATCATCAAGAGGTGGACCTGACTGCCTTCCCTAAGTGACAAATTACACCTGCTTCCCTTCCCTGTAACTGGCTTGCGTGAGGAGAATCAGCCTGGGTACAGTTAGCATGAGGAGAATCAGCCTGGGTACAGTTAGCATGAGGAGAATCAGCCTGGGTAAAGTTAGCGTGAGGAGAATCAGCCTGGGTAAAGTTAGCATGAGGAGAATCAGCCTGGGTACAGTTAGCGTGAGGAGGGTTAGCCTGGGTACAGTTAGCGTAAGGAGGGTTAGCCTGGGTACAGTTAGCATGAGGAGGGTTAGCCTGGGTACAGTTAGCATGAGGAGAATCAGCCTGGATACAGTTAGCATGAGGAGAATCAGCCTGGGTACAGTTAGCATGAGGAGAATCAGCCTGGATACAGTTAGCATGAGGAGAATCAGCCTGGATACAGTTAGCATGAGGAGAATCAGCCTGGGTACAGTTAGCGTGAGGAGAATCAGCCTGGGTAAAGTTAGCGTGAGGAGAATCAGCCTGGGTAAAGTTAGCATGAGGAGAATCAGCCTGGGTACAGTTAGCGTGAGGAGGGTTAGCCTGGGTACAGTTAGCGTAAGGAGGGTTAGCCTGGGTACAGTTAGCATGAGGAGGGTTAGCCTGGGTACAGTTAGCATGAGGAGAATCAGCCTGGATACAGTTAGCATGAGGAGAATCAGCCTGGGTACAGTTAGCATGAGGAGAATCAGCCTGGGTACAGTTAGCATGAGGAGAATCAGCCTGGGTACAGTTAGCAGGAGGAGGGTTAGCCTGGGTACAGTTAGCAGGAGGAGGGTTAGCCTGGGTACAGTTAGCTTGAGAAGGGTTAGCCTGGGTACAGTTAGCATGAGGAGGGTTAGCCTGGATACAGTTAGCGTGAGGAGGGTTAGCCTGGGTACAGTTAGCGTGAGGAGAATCAGCCTGGGTACAGTTAGCATGAGGAGAATCAGCCTGGGTACAGTTAGCATGAGGAGAATCAGCCTGGGTACAGTTAGCATGAGGAGAATCAGCCTGGGTACAGTTAGCATGAGGAGAATCAGCCTGGGTACAGTTAGCAGGAGGAGGGTTAGCCTGGGTACAGTTAGCAGGAGGAGGGTTAGCCTGGGTACAGTTAGCTTGAGAAGGGTTAGCCTGGGTACAGTTAGCATGAGGAGGGTTAGCCTGGGTACAGTTAGCGTGAGGAGGGTTAGCCTGGGTACAGTTAGCGTGAGGAGAATCAGCCTGGGTACAGTTAGCATGAGGAGAATCAGCCTGGGTACAGTTAGCGTGAGGAGGGTTAGCCTGGGTACAGTTAGCATGAGGAGAATCAGCCTGGGTACAGTTAGCATGAGGAGGGTTAGCCTGGGTGAAGTTAGCATGAGGAGGGTTAGCCTGGGTACAGTTAGCATGAGGAGGGTTAGCCTGGGTACAGTTAGCATGAGGAGAATCAGCCTGGGTACAGTTAGCATGAGGAGAATCAGCCTGGGTGAAGTTAGCATGAGGAGAATCAGCCTGGGTACATTTAGCAGGAGGAGGGTTAGCCTGGGTACAGTTAGCAGGAGGAGGGTTAGCCTGGGTACAGTTAGCAGGAGGAGGGTTAGCCTGGGTACAGTTAGCGTGAGGAGGGTTAGCCTGGGTACAGTTAGCATGAGGAGAATCAGCCTGGATACAGTTAGCATGAGGAGAATCAGCCTGGGTACAGTTAGCATGAGGAGAATCAGCCTGGGTACAGTTAGCATGAGGAGAATCAGCCTGGGTACAGTTAGCAGGAGGAGGGTTAGCCTGGGTACAGTTAGCAGGAGGAGGGTTAGCCTGGGTACAGTTAGCTTGAGAAGGGTTAGCCTGGGTACAGTTAGCATGAGGAGGGTTAGCCTGGATACAGTTAGCGTGAGGAGGGTTAGCCTGGGTACAGTTAGCATGAGGAGAATCAGCCTGGGTACAGTTAGCATGAGGAGAATCAGCCTGGGTACAGTTAGCATGAGGAGAATCAGCCTGGGTACAGTTAGCATGAGGAGAATCAGCCTGGGTACAGTTAGCATGAGGAGAATCAGCCTGGATACAGTTAGCATGAGGAGAATCAGCCTGGGTACAGTTAGCATGAGGAGAATCAGCCTGGGTACAGTTAGCATGAGGAGAATCAGCCTGGGTACAGTTAGCAGGAGGAGGGTTAGCCTGGGTACAGTTAGCAGGAGGAGGGTTAGCCTGGGTACAGTTAGCTTGAGAAGGGTTAGCCTGGGTACAGTTAGCATGAGGAGAGTTCGCCTGGGTACAGTTAGCGTGAGGAGGGTTAGCCTGGGTACAGTTAGCGTGAGGAGAATCAGCCTGGGTACAGTTAGCATGAGGAGAATCAGCCTGGGTACAGTTAGCAGGAGGAGGGTTAGCCTGGGTACAGTTAGCATGAGGAGAATCAGCCTGGGTACAGTTAGCATGAGGAGGGTTAGCCTGGGTGAAGTTAGCATGAGGAGGGTTAGCCTGGGTACAGTTAGCATGAGGAGGGTTAGCCTGGGTACAGTTAGCATGAGGAGAATCAGCCTGGGTACAGTTAGCATGAGGAGAATCAGCCTGGGTGAAGTTAGCATGAGGAGAATCAGCCTGGGTACATTTAGCATGAGGAGGGTTAGCCTGGGTACAGTTAGCATGAGGAGGGTTAGCCTGGGTACAGTTAGCATGAGGAGGGTTAGCCTGGGTACAGTTAGCATGAGGAGAATCAGCCTGGGTACAGTTAGCAGGAGGAGGGTTAGCCTGGGTGAAGTTAGCATGAGGAGAATCAGCCTGGGTACATTTAGCAGGAGGAGGGTTAGCCTGGGTACAGTTAGCAGGAGGAGGGTTAGCCTGGGTACAGTTAGCAGGAGGAGGGTTAGCCTGGGTACAGTTAGCGTGAGGAGGGTTAGCCTGGGTAAAGTTAGCATGAGGAGAATCAGCCTGGGTACAGTTAGCGTGAGGAGGGTTAGCCTGGGTACAGTTAGCGTAAGGAGGGTTAGCCTGGGTACAGTTAGCGTGAGGAGGTTTAGCCTGGGTACAGTTAGCATAAGGAGAGTCAGCCTGGGTACAGTTAGCATGAGGAGAATCAGCCTGGGTACAGTTAGCGTGAGGAGGGTTAGCCTGGGTACAGTTAGCGTGAGGAGGGTTAGCCTGGGTACAGTTAGCGTGAGGAGGGTTAGCCTGGGTACAGTTAGCGTAAGGAGGGTTAGCCTGGGTACAGTTAGCATGAGGAGGGTTAGCCTGGGTACAGTTAGCATGAGGAGAATCAGCCTGGGTACAGTTAGCATGAGGAGAATCAGCCTGGGTACAGTTAGCATGAGGAGGGTTAGCCTGGGTACAGTTAGCATGAGGAGGGTTAGCCTGGGTACAGTTAACATGAGGAGGGTTAGCCTGGGTACAGTTAGCATGAGGAGAATCAGCCTGGGTACAGTTAGCAGGAGGAGGGTTAGCCTGGGTACAGTTAGCATGAGGAGAATCAGCCTGGGTACAGTTAGCATGAGGAGGGTTAGCCTGGGTGAAGTTAGCATGAGGAGAATCAGCCTGGGTACACTTAGCAGGAGGAGGCTTAGCCTGGGTACAGTTAGCCTGAGGAGGGTTAACCTGGGTACAGTTAGCGTGAGGAGAATCAGCCTGGGTACAGTTAGCAGGAGGAGGGTTAGCCTGGGTACAGTTAACGTGAGGAGGGTTAGCCTGGGTACAGTTAGCATGAGGAGAATCAGCCTGGGTACAGTTAGCAGGAGGAAGGTTAGCCTGGGTACAGTTAGCGTGAGGAGGGTTACCCTGGGTACAGTTAGCATGAGGACGGTTAGCCTGGGTACAGTTAGCAGGAGGAGGGTTAGCCTGGGTACAGTTAGCTTGAGAAGGGTTAGCCTGGGTACAGTTAGCAGGAGGAGGGTTAGCCTGGGTACAGTTAGCTTGAGAAGGGTTAGCCTGGGTACAGTTAGCGTGAGGAGCGTTAGCCTGGGTACAGTAAGCGTGAGGAGGGTTAGCCTGGGTACAGTTAGCGTGAGGAGAATCAGCCTGGGTACAGTTAGCGTGAGGAGGGTTAGCCTGGGGACAGTTAGTGTGAGGAGCGTTAGCCTGGGGACAGTTAGCATGAGGAGCGTTAGCCTGGGTACAGTTAGCATGAGGAGAATCAGCCTGGGTACAGTTAGCATGAGGAGCGTTAGCCTGGGGACAGTTAGCGTGAGGAGCGTTAGCCTGGGGACAGTTAGCATGAGGAGCGTTAGCCTGGGGACAGTTAGCATGAAGAGCATTAGCCTGGGGACAGATAGAAGCAAACCATGGATAAATTATCTGGTATTTGTTACTTTTGTGGGTCAGTCATGGGAATTCCTCTGATAACTGCTGAAAAATGTCAAAACACAGCAGTTAAGATATAGATTTTTATGAATTAATTTGTGTTATTACAGGAAACGTGCAGCAGTGGCTGAAAGCGTCATGGATCCCAGGGTGAGTCCTTCATGGGTGGAGCTTGATCACTCTGCTTCAGGGAAAACAAATAGCATCAGAAATCAGATGAACCCCTTGATGTCAAGATTACCTGTGGAAGTAAGGGCAAAAGGTCAGTCAGCCATATTTCCCTCTCTGCTGTTCACAGCCTGTTGATGTCATAGACAGAAACATCATGCAGCCCATTGAGAATGAGCATGGCAGTCCAGCTGTGGATGATGTCAGCTACGCCTACATTCAGTTAAAAAAAAAGAGTCCAAGAAGGTGGGTCCCTCTGATGTGTGTTTGTTTGACTCTCATCTGTGTCTGACGTCAGTGCTTTGTTCTCTTCAGAGCGTCTTCAGTGGAGACAGAGGGCGGCGTGATCTACAGCTCAGTAGCAGGAAGGTGCTGATACCTGCTTTGCCTCCCAGAGTCACATGACCTCCAACTATCCTTCCTTCCATCCATCAATTCATCCATCCATCCAACATCTATCACTTCATCCATCCATCATCAATTCATCCATCCATCCAACATCTATCACTTCATCCATCCATCCATCCATCCATCATCACTTCATCCATCCATCATCCATCCAACATCTATCACTTCATCCATCATCACTTCATCCATCCATCATCAATTCATCCATCATCCATCCAACATCTATCACTTCATCCATCATCAATTCATCCATCCAACGTCTATCACTTCATCCATCCATCATCAATTCATCCATCCATCATCCAACATCTATCACTTCATCAATTCATCCATCCATCCATCCAACATCTATCACTTCATCCATCCATCATCAATTCATCCATCCATCATCCATCATCTATCACTTCATCAATTCATCCATCCATCCATCCAACATCTATCACTTCATCCATCCACCCATCCATCATCCATCCACCCATCCATCATCAATTCATCCATCCATCCAAACATCCTTCCTTCCATCCATTCATTGTCAACTGATGATGCTATGTAGGACCAAAGTGGGCGTAACCTAATGCAGCTGTCATCTGATGAGAGGTTGGGTCTCCCAGGATGTGTCAACACTTGGACATACATTTTAATCCTTTTAATATCTTCCAGAAACACGCAGAAAAAGAGCAAACAGGAACTACCCAGGAGTTTTTGTAAAAGTTTGCAGGGTTGCAATTGCAACATCGCTGGAGGAAAAGAGAAGTGAAAATGTTTGAAGCCGTCCTTGGCTCAAATGCACTAGAATCAGCATTTCCTCAGAGTTGGCACTGTGACTGTGACGCTGCAAACAACTGAAATAAACTGAAGGATGTTGAAAGCAGCAGGACCAGCCACTCATATCATTTTGTCATTTGTGTCAAAAAATCTAAATTTTTTTTCCTTTGACTTCCTTTGTGAAAAAAATGTAGAATGTAGGGTTTAACCCGAACCCAAATAAGATCTAGAGAAAGAGTAAAATCTCTAACAACAGATGAATATTTAGAATTTTCTGTTTTTCTTATGTTTTTTCCCCGTTGATCATCTCCAACCCCTCAGATTGACCTGCTGGGGTTGTAAATTTCATTCTATGATATTTAGATAAAGACCCATAAATACTCATTTTAGATGAGTAAGAAATAAGCAGACATACAATCAATAGAATAAATTAACACAATTAGGTTGATGTAAAAATCCCATCCAAAGAAACAATATCTAATCTTGACCATCAGACAAATTCAACGATTGAGGCCGAAACATTAAAAAAAGGAAATAATATAGATGCATCACAGTTCGTACTCCGGTGCGGTAGGTGGCGACATCGCAGCGCCAAAAGCGAACACGAAGAAGAAAGTAGCATTTCACTTCCGGCCGCGCTGAAGATGGCGGCGCCCGACGAGTTGTTTAGCTGGGAAGGAGACTGGGGTTTACCGTCCGTTAGCACCGACTGCCTGGTGGTTCTGGTGAGTCTTCGCCCGCACCGACACCGAGCCGAATCAGCTGATGCCGCTGTGAGTGATGGCATGCTAACGAAGGAATGAAACACTGTCAGCCGGTTTTCATCTGCTTCCGGTAAACCGAGCCAGATCCGCGACCTTAATGTCTGAAAACTCTGAATTTGCGTCTGGAATAAGCGATGATCATCAGTAAATCGCGTGATCGAACTGTCGTCTGGAGGTAAGCTGGTGTTTCGGTTACTCGCATAAATGGGGCGGGGCTTGTACATGAGTGGCACTTATTTACGAAATAAAGACCGGAAGCTCGTTAGTAAACCTGCCGGTTGACATCGCCATGAGTCAGAGTGCTCTCAGTTCTCCTTCGGTATTCGTACTGCTCTCTGGCAGGTTCAACAGGCCTTTGACACTGTCCATGTTTGATCTCGAGCATCTGCTCTGAAACTGAAGTAGAACAATATCGACTTTTAAGAATACATGACTGGCACCTGAAGGCAGCCCGGTGTAGCAGTGGTCCTCACTGTGGCCCCCAGCAAGAAGGTTGTAGGTGGAGCAGTGGTCCTCACTGTGGCCCCCAGCAAGAAGGTTGTAGGTGGAGCAGTGGTCCTCACTGTGGCCCCCAGCAAGAAGGTTGTAGGTGGAGCAGTGGTCCTCACTGTGGCCCCCATCAAGAAGGATGTAGGTGGAGCAGTGGTCCTCACTGTGGCCCCCATCAAGAAGGATGTAGGTGTAGCAGTGGTCCTCACTGTGGCCCCCATCAAGAAGGATGTAGGTGGAGCAGTGGTCCTCACTGTGGCCCCCATCAAGAAGGATGTAGGTGGAGCAGTGGTCCTCACTGTGGCCCCCCATCAAGAAGGTTGTAGGTGGAGCAGTGGTCCTCTCTGTGGCCCCCCAGCAAGAAGGATGTGGGTGGAGCAGTGGTCCTCACTGTGGCCCCCAGCAAGAAGGTTGTGGGTGGAGCAGTGGTCCTCCCTGTGGCCCCCAGCAAGAAGGTTGAGGGTGGAGCCCCGGCTGCAGCACGGGGTCTTTCTGGGTGAGTCTCCATGTTCTCCCTGTTCCTGCTGGGTTCTCTCTGGTACTCCAGCTTCCTCCACAGTCCAAAGACATCAAGAGGGACCAGGTTAATCCAGACTCTAGATTGACCGTAGGCGTGGCTGGGAGAGCCAATGGTTGTCTGTCTCTATGTGTTGGCCCTGCCATGGACTGGTGACCTGTCCAGGGGGAAGGCTGCTGGGATAGGCTCCACCCCCACCACCCTCAACAGGAGAAGAGGGGGAACATGGAGAGACTGCCACCTGGTGGTCACCCTTCAAGCCCACTATCAAACAGTCAGGTGTGAGCATCGCAGGTGATAGCAAATTGGGCAAAATTTTGAATGACAGGAACAAAATGGCTGACTGCAGATCCTGGTTCAGCAGATGGCGGAACAGTGATTCTCTCTACTTGACCCATTTACCTGAGAAGGACAGAAAGGCTCTCAAGGTGTATTTACCGTGCTTCCTCTCTTCCTATTTCTAGTGAAGTCATCGACGAATTAAACTTTAACGGCATCTGGAAAAGGAAATCCCACTATCTGAAGAACACGACCTTGGCTTTGAGAGCATGATTGGAATGTAAAAATGTGTCTGGTGACTGAGGAGGAGCTCCGGTGCCACTCGGGTCTTCAGGTTGGTGGGAGCAGGTGGCTTTCTCCTATTCTGGGTCCTGGTTCCACTCCTTCACTGGAAGATGCTGTTCAAACACAACTGCTCCACCCGAAGGTTCCACCTGGGCCTGCAGATTCAGTCTCCTCACAGACTGATGTGAACCATCAGTGAGTGGAAGGACGAGAGCTTTGGGTCTGATACTCACCTGTTAGATGGAACCTGCTGGGTTCTGCCCTTTGAGGAATTCTGACGGAAACACCGTTCCCACTGCAACCACAGACAGTCAATGGTCATGGGGGTAGCAGGGGTGTCTGTGGCCACCTCATGCTGAATCCTGGCCACCCTGGCCTCATCCCAACCTGATGCCACCACAGCGGAACCTTTCCTGTACTGCAATGGCACGACCGACACATTTTTTAGACGCGACAAAGATACTTTGGGCGCTTCCAGAGTCGCATAACAGGAAAGTTATAATATCAGCGGGGAGACTCGTGTTTCAACGCTAGCCAGCTCACTAACAAGAAAAGCTCGCCAAAAGTAGAAGCATCATCTAAGTTCTCTATGCATCGTTGAAGTCCTCCTAACTATAAAACTAATGGAACCATCAGAAAATCAAGTGTCAAGAGAGTGCGCCCCTAGTGGTCGCTGCAGGCGGAGCTCAGCACCTCCCAGCCCGAGTCCTCTCAACACAGAAAGCAGTGCAGTTGTGAGTGGAAGCCTCTTTGTCACTTCACTGGCAGGAACAAAGAAAAGGTCTGACACGCTGACTGTGACTTGATCTGCTCCACCATTTCCTGTGGAGCTCAGCTGCCCCAAATACCCCTAGATTTTCCGAATGATCAACCAACCATCCTGGCCACCCCACAGAAAATTTCCTGCCTCCGCCACTGCAGACAGAATGATCAGGTGTTGAATGATGTCACAGTGGAGGTCGACAACTTAGAACGTCTTAACGCTCTGATCCTCTTGGGCAAATATTTCACTGCAGATGCAGACGTTTTCTAATCCGACCGTGTGGTGTTGTGTTCAAGGAGCCGGCGCTGCTCTGTCTTGCTGAGGTTGTTGCCTCAGATTGGTTGGAAGTGACCCCGGACATTTGAGTTTGTTTTGGTTTATTCCAGTTATTGTTGTTTTCTTCCTTTTCCCATCTATGTTTCAGGCCTTTCCTGTTTTTATTTACTGCACTCGACATGTCTCCTACATCTACTTTGTCAATCATAACAAAGTTTTGTTAACAAAGAAAAAAGTCTTCAAACTTCTGAAGAAAAGAGGAGTGATGACATCACATGAGATTGAAGAAGCAGGAGCCATTCTCCAGGGCACCTGTAACATCTCTCAGCGTCATGTGTGAGTTCAGGTGTCACCAGCAGGGGGCAGCAGAGCCTGCTGCTCCCATCTCCTGCCTGTGCATTCATCAGCAAATGTCTCAGAAGTGGGGTCAAACTGGGGTCCTGGGGCCTTCAGAGGGTCCTCAGATTAACTTATTTGACATGTTGCTGTGTGCACAGACCTTTGAGAAACATGGAAACACAAGAAACACTACATCATTGACCTTATGATCCATGCTGTCACTTGCTTGATCAATTTTATCCTGCTTTTCTCATGCATTTATTTTTTACTAATTCCTTACTAGTGATCATCTGTTCAGAGAAGAAGATGATCACTAGTACAGAGGTCATGGAGGTCATTAAAGGTCATCAGGGGGAAACACAAGAAGCCTGAAGCTTAGTGGTGGTGACCTTGAAGTCATGTGACCCTGGTGTAGTTCCTTCCTAGTCTAACGTTAGCTTAGCACTGCTAACGTAGCATCCAGGCTTCCAGAATCATCAGAGGGTTCATTAGTGAAGACGATCTTGATGAACTAAACCTGGAAGATCATCAACTTTTGTTCACCAGAGCTGATTTACTGATTCAATCACCACAATCACATGGAGCGATCCTATTGGCTGCAGGGGGAGGAGCCAGGAGATGACCACTTCCTGTTGGTGGAGGAACCAGGAGATGACCACTTCCTGTTGGTGGAGGAACCAGGAGATGACCACTTCCTGTTGGTGGAGGAACCAGGAGATGACCACTTCCTGTTGGTGGAGGAACCAGGAGATGACCACTTCCTGTTGGTGGAGGAACCAGGAGATGACCACTTCCTGTTGGACTTCTTTCATGGACCTCATCGGCTTGGCGCTCTGTCACTTTAGTAATTCAATCAATAATGACAATGACTTGAAGGAGACACCTGAAGTCCACACAGACACGGGAGAACCTGCCAGCCCCAGGAAGACCCTGGCGGCTGCTGGTTGTCAGCTTCTATCCATCAGCCAGATCAGAGACCTTGTTACTCAACCAATGACAGCCAAGATAGGCTCCACCCTCCGCGTCCATAAGTGTTGCGGACACTGTGATGTGTGAGTTTGTCCTAAACCCCAGTTGCTAGCGGGGGGGGGGGGGGTATCCATGGGGCATAGTTAATGATGCCACCAGGAGACATCCTCTGTCATGGTGTCAGATGCCCACGCTGTTCTGGGTGGGCTGTGCAATCCCGCCTCCAGGTGTGGCTGAGGGTCACCACTCCCACAGGATGAAACCTGAGTAAGGTTGAATGGATGAGCGCCAAGCAGCACAGCTCTATCTGGAGTAACTTTTGTCTTCCTGTAAGTGGCAATGGACAACGCCAGATGGATCAGACAAACACCAGTCACACCAGTGAGCTGTTACCAAGGTAATCTGACTGGTTTGAGATGATGTCACCGGGGTGTGACTTCACTGGCCCAAATAAACATCGATGGCAGTCAGACAAACTTGCCGATGTTGATACCGTTGCAGCGATGAGCAACCAGAGGAGCGGTCCTGTGGTCCACTCGCTCATGTGCGAGGTCTCAGAGGTGCTGTGATGAGACGTCTCGGGGGGCGCAGGAGGACACGCTGCCTTTTTGTAAACATCAGGGCTTAAAAAATGAAGCAGCGGTCCAACTGGCTTTTGTGATTCATTTGTGTTACGTAGCAGGAACAGACTGGTGGGATCAGCTGCTGGCTGTGGGCTCTCAACCTCCTCCAAAACACTCAAGATTAGAAAGGAAGAAGGCAGATTTGGCTTAAGCGTCGTTGATGCCAATCAAAGGTCCATCGGTTCCCTTCCCTAGATGTCCCCTAACACCCGGCCCCCACAGAACCACCAGAGAACAGCCGACTCAGTTTCTCAAAGTTCAGAAGAAGGCCACGTTAACGGCCATCATGATGTCGCCAAAAAATATGTTGCATGGCGCCACGTCAACTGTCATTTGAGGCTTCCTGGTTTCCAATGTGGCTAAACATCGATCCACAACGTGGTAAAACACCTCGGTGAGCTCAATACTCCTAGTAGTGAGTACTTGAAAGGTGAAATACACTCAAAAGAACTTTTCTGGTGTTGATTTCTCAGCAAATGTTATACTTGAAAGAAAAAAGATTTGAATTTCCACCATGACACTGAAGTCAGTGAGCAGAGTGAAGTGCATCATGGGTATCTGGCTTGTTCCTGCAATGGGTGGGAGGACGCTGAGGAGCAGCTGCGTGTGTGCGTCTGGAACAAAGGTGACATCACGGCAGCAAATTTATGAGGAAATTCTTCCTCATTCCCTCTGCTTGTAAAAGCTGAATGAGCTGCAGCTGCAGAACCAGGCTCCTGTTTTAGTTTCCAGCAGGTCTGAGTCATCTGGAGCGCCGATCCACCACCACCATTTTCTTTCCACGCTCTGTTTATGTGTGGTCAACACGCCTGTTGCACCGCCAGACAAACGTAGCTTCCATCATGACGGCCTGCCCTGTAACACACACAAAAACGCTGCTGTGCCTGGCTGAGGCTCAACAACACATCAGCCGCAATGACAGCTATATGCATCACCACGGTAACAGGCTACCTGCCTGAAGGAGCGTTTTTTGTACACTGTTAAAGTCTTTTGAGTAGTAAGTAAAGTAAAGTAAAGGCGATCCTAACCACGCCCTTTTATCCAGATTTTTGATGTGGCCTTGTGCTGCTCTCGGCAGGCCTACGCTCAGTTCGCTGGAGCGCCGCTGATCCTGCACAAGATTTCCAACCCGTGGAGGAGTCCAAGTGGTGAGCCAACACTCCAACGCCACCCAGAGTCCCACCACCAGGACATTGCGCCATGCAAGCATGCTAATGTGTGCTATTGTCTGATGTCTAGGTTCATTTCCTGCTCTGAGGACCAATCAGAAAGAGACTCTTTCTCGACCCTCTGACATCATCATCCATCTGAGGAAACAGGTAAGCCCCTCCCTCCCAGCAAGCTGCACACAGACAACCACCGGTGTCCCTGAGACCTTTTAGAAACTCATCAAAATAATCTGAAAATATTCAAGAATGTTTCTGGTCATGGATTTGACCGACATCATAAGAAGTAAAATGGCAGTCTGTTAGCGTCTGCGGCTAACTGGACATGCTTGCTAAAAACAGGAAGCCGTACCCACCGTGGCATCACCTGTTTTTCTATATCAGGCCGCCATGGCGTCTTGGACTGTTGCAGGTGTGAGGCTGCGTGAGTTCCCTCTGTAATTGAGACGGACTTGCAGGCCTCTGACAAGGCGATCAGCTGATCACATCAGCCGTGACTGATCTACTTGTGTAATCAGGCGCGGCTGATGACCTGATGCCCCAGTGTACAAGCCCACCAGCAACAGTTCCTCAAGTGGTGCAGAGTCTGCTGGGAACAGAAGAAGAAGACGCTTCACCCTGGGCAGCTCGTCATTTCTCTGATTGATTTGTGACAACGCAGCTCTGGACGGCCATCTCTGTGCAGCTGGCGGCGGCGGAAGAATGAGGACGATCTCCCAAATCTCGCCTGATTGACTTGTTTTCTGTTTCTCTACATTCTGCCTGCTTCTGTTTTCATCTTTGTGTTCTTATTTTTCCTTTGTTTGTCAAAGAAAGTGATCGCCACAAGTCTTGATGATGACTTCTCATGCTTTCGTTAGAAGAGAGAGCAGGATTAATCAATAGTTTGATTGTATCATGTTTTAAAAATGGCACAGTGAATATTGAGCTGAAGTTCGGAGGAAGAATTTAGATTGCAAATCAAAATGCAGAAAAATCAGAATTAGATTTTTTTCCCTAAAGTGTTGAGCTGGTCCGAGCGGCCCTCCCTCGCAGGTTTCCCCAGGAATCAGACCCGCTGCCGGTGTCTGGTTAACCTTGAGCTGCTGCGTCTCTGCAGGCACGGAAACCTCTGACCCACGTTTTCCTGAACAGAAGTCATGTCTGAGCGCAACACCGGTGTCCAGCATGCAGGCAGCTGGAAGCCATTAGCCGGCACACCGCTGTGCCTCTGGCGGTGGGAGGTCAGTCAGAAACCAGATGGAGCTGCTGAAGAAGCTTCATGCTCATCTGTGTCACTGTCACGCTGACTTCCTCCTCCTTTGGTAAAAGTAGTCAAAAGCTACAGCTTCACCTCAGATCGACAGCAGCATCTGTGACCCCGCCCCTCCAGGCCGGTTGGCATCAAGATCTCACCACACATCCAACTTGCAGCACCTGATCCACCGATGGGACCGAACGCATTCCGGAGTAGAAGGAACATTTGGGAATGCTGCACCCAAATGTGAGAGCAGAGCAAAGCTGACCAGCTCATCAGACACTTCCCTCCCCAGTGGCGTCCGATGCCACTCAACACGTTGAGGCACTCAGGCTGACAAGTGCAGAGGCATGAGATTCAGACAGCGTCACAACATGAGCCTTTACATCTAGCTTGGCTCTTGTAGCGTTGGGTCGATGATTGGCTCACAACAATGGCAACCACACACTACGGGTTAGTTCTTTGTTGTTTCAGGTCTTTAAGGTTGTCGGGTTGTTGTTTTCCAGAAGTACAATGCTGACTATGATCTGTCAGCGAAGGAGGGTGCCGACAGTCTGGCGTTCATCTCTCTGATGGAGGAGAAACTCGTGCCCGCACTGGTGAGAACCAGCGTTTTTCTGGTCGCCACAAAAATAGAACTTGGTGAACCTGCTGTTTCAATTATAACTCATCTGCCGTAGATCTACACGTTCTGGGTGGAGCCAAAGAACTATGTGGATGTGACTCGCCGCTGGTACGCCGAGCACATGCCGTTCCCTCTCAACTTCTTCCTGCCGGGGCGGATGCAGCGCTGCCAGCTGGACAAGCTGCGACTACTGCGGGGAGACGAGAGCCTGGAGGCCGGCGAGGAGTTGGAGAAGGAGGTGAGACTCTAGAGGGGGATATGCAGCGACTCGGGACGTTGTGGGCGTTTGACGTGAAATGCGGGAACATCAGAATTATTCTTTCCACAGATTGTTTCCATTTGCTCGTCCTCCTTGAGTGGTCGGAAGAAATTTACTAGATGGGGAAAACTCGCAGTGGCAGCTGCTGGAAAACTGCTGTTTGGGGTTTATCTTTGGAAAGGTCAGAGGTTAGACAGCGTTCAGGAGTGAGTCATTAGAGAACTTGTCAGTGAGGAACGAAGGAACCTCCATGTTCTCCTGCTTCCTGAAGCTTCATCCTGCCTGCACATGTCCGATCATCTCTCACGCTTTACCTTGGTGCTCCGCCTCTCAGGGACATCAGAGAGTTTCAGTGTGGGCCCTGGGGACCCTTGGGGGGGTCTCTGGGGACCCCGAGGGAGAGTCGGGAGCTTCACAAGCACGTCCCTCTCATGTCTCCTCACCGCCTCTTTATCTTTTCAGTGAATTTTCAGGACAAAATGAGAATAACTGAGCTAACGACCCTCATCAGCCACTTTGAAACAATTGGC
Organism: Aulostomus chinensis; assembly: GCF_037954235.1. Lineage (NCBI taxonomy): Eukaryota > Metazoa > Chordata > Actinopteri > Syngnathiformes > Aulostomidae > Aulostomus > Aulostomus chinensis. The sequence continues at coordinate 364,800 of NC_141330.1, forward strand.
GCATCCGCTTCCAGATGATCGCCAGAGCGGATCCTCGTGTAGAGTCACGTGATCACGATTGATAGCGGACCTGCTGTCTCACGTGTGCGTCAGAGCCAAGTGTCCTTTGTCCTATGTCCCTGAGAATGTTAACCCTTTGAGACGAATGACGCTTGGGCGTCCTGGGGCATCTTTCACATCGTTCGATGGCCGTGAATCGAACCTTTGACCTCGGTCCAGTGTGCTTTGCTTCGCTTTCCGGTGAGGTATTTACGGCTATGCTTCATGGCCTCCGTGTCAAGTCATAAATAACATCTGTGTTTGCAATGTGGAGGTCAGCAGCGTGCGTTGTCCTGGTGTGATGTCAGAGCAGGTCGAGGACGTAAATGCCATGGCAGAATCAGCTGATCAGAGATGCGACATGTTTGTCATTTGGCTGGTCCAGAAAAACAGGCCCCATCATCCAAGTTCATGTTCAGACAAGTCCTTGACGTGTTCAGGAGTCGTTAGCGTGTTCAGGCATGTCATTGGGAGTGTTGCAGACATGTGACCAGTTTTTGTTTCAGTTGTACCGAGACGCCATCGAGTGCATGAACCTGCTGTCCCAAAGACTCGGCTCCCACAAGTTCTTCTTTGGAGACTCGTAAGTTGGTCCAGAACTTGTTAAGTGCTGAGTCCCAGGAAGACTCAGCACATCTAGATGGTCACATGACGAAGCCTAAAATGAGTTTAGATGTGTCCTTCATGTCCCAGGCCGTCGTCTCTGGACGCCTACGTCTTTGGCCACTTGGCGCCCATCCTCAAGTGCAAACTTCCTGGCGGGAAGCTGCAGCAGCACCTGAAGACTCTTGACAACCTGAGCAGCTTCTGCACCAACATCCTGCTGCTCTACTTCCCCAGAGATGTCCGAGGTGAGCCACCATGCTGTTAGCGTTGCCATGGCAACCGGTAACATTAAGTAGCATAATACAAGATTTACATGACAGAATGTGCTTCTGCTGACTAAGTTGGCCTGTTGAACATGGGAGCGCCTGGCGTTGAGGGGACAGTGGCGTAATTTGTCTTGATTTGTGATGAAGGGGCGGGGCTAATTCAGCACCAGGAAATGAATCTATAAATGGCAATTTCCCCTCTGTAATGTAATAAAGATGGAAATGGCTTCATCGTGGCTGAGTTTCAGGGTTCTGACTGTGAGATCTTGGCCAACGGAACCATTTTGAGTCCATCAGCGTCTCACAATCACATCAGGATGTTGGAAGGAAATGATGTCGTCATCATGGAGGGAACAAGTTCCTCAGTGTTAATTGGATGAATGACGAGAAGCCTTTTATTAATCTGTGTGTGCGTGGAGGATGTAGATGAGGATAAATCTGGCTCAGACCCTCTGGGAACCAAACCTTTGCTTGATTACGTGACGTCTGGCCCAATTCCGTGAAGCTACAAACGTGTGTTTAGTAGTGACAAACATGGCTGCTGTCCTGATGTCATCATGTTGTCTCCACAGACATTTCCAGTCACAAGACGTCCTCACAACCTGAAGGCGGAGACTTTGACCATGTCCCAAACAAGCGGGGGAAGCAGTTCCTGTCAGTGCTGGTGGCTTTGGGTGCCATGCTGAGCTATGCCCTGCTGACCGGCATGGTGCCCATCCAGCAGGAGGCGCTAGAGGAGCCGCCAGACCTGCAGACGCCCGGGTCCCAGGAGGACGAGGGCGAGGATTGAGGCTTTAAACAGTTCACAAGGACTTGGGGTTCTGGAGGTTGAGTCAGTGGTACCAGACGCCGGTTTGAGGAAGGAAGCTCCAGTTTCAGAGACGAGTGACATCACAACTGTCTGAGTTTAAAAATGTAACTTGGTTGAATATTTGTTAGATATAATTTTTTATTTTTAACTTTCGTTGCTTCCGCCACGAAGCACCCAGGTTGCTTTTTGTGTTCAGGACTGAGGCCCCACGAGACGCCAGCCAACAATAAATCTGTAGATCTGATGACTTTTCCATTCCTATGAGTCCATGGTGACGCCAGGACGCCGCTGGTTAGTAGTGTGTTGCATTCATGGCCAAACACAAATGTGGGACATTTGGGTAGTATAGTTAGATGGGTAAGCTTTGACCATCAGCCCAGAGTGTGTGTGTGTGTGTGTGTGTGTGTGTGTGTGTGTGTGTGTGTGTGGGTGGGTGGGTGGGTTGGTGGGTGGTTGGAGGGGGGGGGGGGGGGGGCTTTGGCCTCAGAGCCTTGGCTAGTCAAGACTGGGTCTGGACCTCAGGGACAGACAGCTGCAGATGACGCCATCGCTGAGGAATCCATCACTGGCTGCTTCACTGAAGTGTGTGTGTGTGTCTGGAAGCATTTTGCAGAGCTGAATTCTTTCAGTTTTATTCCTCAACAGAAGAGGCGGAGGTCAAACTGCAGGGTGCCCCCCCACCTGCTGTTAAGGAAGGTTTCCATGGCAACGCTGTGGAACCAGAAACAAACAGTGGTGAGGAACCGCAGCAAACGCTTCCACTGGGTTTATTCCATTTTGGATCTGGTCTCCCGACTGACGCCATCCGTCTCTGCTGCACAATAAGCTTTAGTTCGGCACCGACGTTACCCAGAGACCCCGGGGGTCACAGGAACCCGCCCCCCTCTGTGTACATGTCCACAGAACTACGTTCAGCTGTAGTCTCATCTACATTTACAACGTTTTTTTGAAAGTGTTTTGTGGTTGACTGGACTGTCTGCATGTCACGTGTTCATAAAGTTTGTCTGCGCTGACCCTGGATGAGGTCAGAACTGGACCAGATGTCCTCACAAAGATTCATGGTGTGGCTCGGGACCCTCTGGTGGGCCGCTGCCGGTGTGAATGGAGGCCCAAACAAAAGCTGAATGCAGACCAGCTGCTGACCTCTGACCTGCTGCTGGGAACTCCAGAGGACGTTCGAGGGTTTCAACGTTTCTGAAGCAGGGACTGAACCACTGGATTCTGTTGAGCTCTTCTGAAAGGAGCCATTTAAAGTTCTGCCTATTTAAAACAGCCCCCGTGAAGAGTCTTGTCCTTTGATTGGTTGGTGTCTCCCCTGGTGGGTGTGGCCTATGCAGAGACATAAGTAGCTGAAGCTGAAACTTCTCTTCACCCTGGCAAGATGGTGGCCGATCCCACGTGTGCACAACCTGCATCTGGATGAGGTCGTGACCTTTGATATTTAAGGACTGTAAACAAACATGTTAGTCAGCTGAGACACGAAAACAGTTTTTAACAGCAGGCGTGTGGCGTGCATGTGCTCGCGCGTCACGCGTGTGATGAAGGTTCCTGGTCACACTGAAGCTCCCAAACACTGATGGACTTCATCAGGTCAGCTGACGAAAACAGCGTAAAGGGGAGTGTCACTTTTGGAGTGGGGGGCTTTGTCTCAAGCCCCGCCTCCCAATTATTTGCATACGTCACTGGTGTTCGCTGTTCAAGCAACTGTGACTTTAATTGAACGCAAATGTGTGTTTTTGTTAAAAGTCACTTTCCCAGAGTGGCTGACGTCATAAAGCGCCTTCTTTCATCTTCACGTCTTCCCGCTCCAGTCGCGCGCTCCTCCGTCGCTGCGCGCGCCAGCTGCAGTTTCCAGCTGCGCTCGTGAAGCTCAGTTTCTCCTCCGGTCTCCTCCGTGAGTCCTCCGGTCCCGGCGTGTCATCAAGGATCCAGCGCTTCTTCCCGGGTCTCCGTCGCTCGAGTCCCTCCGTTCGGCTTCGCTTTGCACTGGTGGTCGGGATCAGATGGGCTCGGGGGTCCTGGTCCCGGTTCTGCTGTCAGTCATGTCTGTTGGACTTGCGGCGGCGGTTCCGGATGTTCAAGGTAATGAAGTTAACTTGCTGAAGACTCATTGACGTGAAATATGACGTCACTCGAATTTGTTTCCGTTGAAATGTGTGAAGCTGCGACCACCCGATCAATAATCGATCAGGAACCTTCAGTCGCACCGGCTTGTCTGATTCTTGAATTTCCAGCAAAACAAAGACATTTAGCAACATGAAATGATTGACAGCTCATCAATAAACAATACGTGATAGAAGGTTCAGGTAAACTTCGATCCACGCTCATTTCCAACTGTTTTTAAAGGAAACTTTATTGAAAAAGCTGATTTGACAGAAATCGCTCATCTGAGATGTTCAGACTAATAACAGTTGTGTGTTTCACCTGTCAATCAAAGTCAGCTGACACATTAAGGGCTGCTAGCAGAGGCAGGTGATTATGGTTAAACTGAGGCGGCGGTGACTTGTTCTGCCCGAGTTTCATTGGATGAGGACTTCAGCAGCCATTTGACAAACTCAGATTGGACGGAAAGGTTGTACTTCCTGTGGATGATCAGCAGCAGGACGGAAGACGTGAGTGGACTGATTATCAGCTGCCATGTTGTTCTTCCTCTGTGGTGTTTCACAAGGTCCAAAAATATGCCCTTAAACCACCTCAACTTTCACAATAAAAGCCTGGAGATTATATTGTAGATTGATTGACCCTCATGTTTGTGTTACCATGGTAACTGCCAGTTATCATCCAGCCCTGTCAACACCACCTGTTACCATGGTGACATCTGTCTGTCTCTTCGTCTTCAGTGATTGATGTGTTGAGTCTTCAGGACTCGAAGCAGAGCCTGGCGGCGGTGGAGAAGCTGGCAGGCAGTCTGAGCGCGCTCAGTGACATTTACATAGTGTCGACATTTCGGCTGCCAGCGAAGCTGGGCGGAGTCTTGCTCGGGCTCTACAGCAAACAGGACAACAGGAAGTACCTGGAGATCGCTGTCATGGGGAAGATCAATAAAGGTATCCATTCAAACTTTATTCTGTCCTGATCCTTGCAATAATTAAAGGTCACGACCTTTACAATTCTGAGTGGCGTGGGATCATTTAAACTCAGTGATGTCACTCATCAAGTCCTCAACTGAGATGATTGTTATCATAAAAGTAATAACAACAAGAAACAAATTTGTAGAGCACCTTTCAAAAAACAAGTTTGCACGGCGCTTCAGACATGAAACACATTTACAGCCGCCTTGATGACATCATCACCACTGATCGATCCGCTTTCGCTGTGATTCCAAAAAGGGCTCAAAGGTTTGGGAAAGGAACTGTAACTTCTCTGAGGGACGGGAGGATTTAATTTGGAATTTTATTTTATTCCTCTAAACTTCAGCTCAATATTCACCATAAAATACAATGCAAGCCAACTGTGATCGGCCGTCTGTTATTTATTTTTTTACTCATTGATTTTTTTCAGCACAAATTACCAATCGGTGCAAGGTGGGCGTGAAGCCTGCGCAGGCTTGTACGGAGGTCCAGCCCTCAGCGTGTCGTGACACTCCTGACGTGCAGGGCATGCTGAACGTAAAAGTCATGTTGGATCCACAAGAAAGAAGCGTTGAAAGCAAGATTGTTAGGGTCAGTAGCAAAACAGAAGAAAGACTAAATCCATCAAAGGGAGATGTCAGAAGGTCTCTGGAAGAGGACTTTCAGGTAGAAAGTACAAGTTTGCTCAGATGCTTTTGAAATGCAGGCTATGATGTAACAGAGCTCAGCCGTGGGCTCAGTTCCCTCCAAAGCTTCGGGCCTCTAAAGGGAATATTAACCTGGTGCCTGACGCTGGCGCGCATGGTGGACGCTGGTTGTTGCTGCGATGGTATGTTTGTATGTCTGATGTGGAAATAGAGATGTTCTAGGAAGTGACCAGAAGATCTTGTTACCTATAAATGAATTTATGGACAAGTAAACATTTTGTTTGTATTCACTTTATCAATAGGAAGTAAGTTATTTTGTTCAAAAAGGGGCATATCTACTGGAGTGAGATATCAGTCGCAGAAACTTCCTCTGTATGAGTTGTAATTTTCTGAGGTCGGGGGGGAAACGCCGCCGCCCAGACGATATTACAGTGATTGATAAAAGGAGACACAAAACTATGGTACAAGGTTCGATGAGCTGAAGAGTGAATTAAGTGACAAACGTTCCTCAATAAACCAAGCATCTTGGCTGACCTTTGGGAGACTGGGCCAACATGGTTAGACCACTTTAGACCACTGCCACTGTTGACCCCTACGAATGTGGTTTGTTGAACGAGTACAATTTTGGCGTTGTTGATATCGATCTTAGCTTGCTCTTAAGGATAGAATTTATTGGTCTTGCAAAAGAGCACAAAGTTTCTTTTTTTTCCCGTTGAGAGACAGCTTGTTCAGTTGAATCCATTTCTCTACAGTAGATAATTCATCATTAACGTTTTTGATCAATGAGCTGAAATCTTGGTGTGAAGCTAAGAGTTTAGTGTCATCCCCAAACCGTACTGGACGGAGATTTCTCCATGATATGGCCATGTCATTGATATCGATTAGAAATAACAAAGGACCCAGGGTTGATCCTTGGGGAACACCATGCAAAATCTTTGATTTTTTTTAGAAGAATAACAATTAAGGTACACATTGTTCTCTGTTGATGAGATAATTCCTCGACCAACTCAGGGCTGCATTCTCCACTCCGTATCTTTGAGTTTGGCAGTAAGGATATAATGCCTGACCGTGTCAAAAGCTTTGCTCAAGTCCAGGAAGACTCCAAGAGCAAATTTCCTGTTGTCCAGAGCCGATGAGATATAATTCACAAGCTGTAATAGGCCATGCTCAGTGGAGTATTTTTTTTGCAAAAGCCATGTTGGTGTTTGTATAATATATAGTGAGCCGACAAATGATTAGAGAGTCGAGAGTAGATTAGCTTTTCCAGAATTTTAGATATGCAGGGCAGAATTAATTGCTGAATTTCTTAGATCTGCTGATTTGAATGTTGGGATAACTTTTGCGATCTTTAAATCATGGGGGTGATTCCAGATTGAAGCGATAAAGAGAGGATGTGAGTAAGGAGTTGGATGATGACGTCTATGGTCGCTTTAATGAGGACACTTTTAAGGCCATCTTGTCATTGGGCTGAGTTCTTTAATGTCGTGATGATACCACAGACTTCCTGTAGGGTTGGGGATCAAGCGTTTGGAATGGAGAATTCTGGCCCTTAATCATGATACACGGATTTATATCAGATTGCTTGATGTTGGATGCCAGTTTAAGGCCAATATTTGCAAAAAAGTCATTGAAGCCATTAGCAGTATCATTTGGGTTAGAGAGAATGTCCTTGTCATTTATCTCCATGGGAACAGTTGACGGAGAGTTGTTTCGGTGCATTAAGTGGCTGATTCAGATTCACTTTATTGTCATTGTAACGAGTACAACGAAAAGCTAAGGTGTAGGCTTTCCATTGCAGAGAAAATATATAACTATAGAATCGATATGAAAACAAAGTGATGAACAATATACAACATACAGACTTGTGATGAGGTTATTGTCATGTCATTTGTAGCCTCAGTAAATTGATGAGTAGAATTTTTTTCTTTGTTTTCTTTACGAAAGCTGTGAAGTGATCTTTGCATTTCCTGTAAGTTTAGGTTTCAATGTTAATGGGGGAGGGTTTGATATGAATTTCCTATGAAGTTTATTTTATTTGCGGGAGAGTTTCTTTAACTCAATTATATCTGTGGTTTTCCCTCAGAGGAATTATATTTGTATTTCTTGGTAATCAAGGGAAAGGAAACATCAAGTGCAAAATTGAAGAGCTTTAAAAATAAATGATAAGCTTTAAGTAGGTTTTTCAACATAAGAACCCAAAAAGTTATGAACAGAACCGGAGACAAAGGGCAGCCTTGGCGGAGTCCAATCCTCACTGGGAAGTCCGACTTACTGCCGGCAACGCAGACCAGACTCTCACTCCTCTGGTAGAGAGACTGAACGGCCCTTGGTAAGGGGCCATCCACCCCATACTCCTGGAGTACCCCCCACAGGATTCCCCTGGGAACACGGTCGTAAGCCTTCTCCAAGTCCACAAAACACACGTGGACTGGTTGGGCAAACTCCCATGCCCCCTCCAGCACCCTAGCGGGGGTGAAGAGCTGATCCACGGTTCCACGGCCAGAAGGAAACCACACTGCTCCTCCTGGATCTGAGGTTGGACTATCGCCTGACCCTCCTCTCCAGTACCCTGGCATAGACCTTACCAGGGAGGCTGAGGAGTGTGATCCCCTGATAGTTGGAACACACCCTCTGGTCCCCTTTCTCAAAGATGGGGGGCGCCACCACCCCGGCCTGCCACTCCAAAGGCACCGCCGCCGATGTCCACGCAATGTTGCTGAGACGTGTCAAACGTGCTCACAACAGCCACCTCAGCAGAACATGGCCCATTCTGACTCAATGTCCCCCACTGCCCCTGGAATGCGGTCAAAGCTCTGCCGGAGGTGGGAGTTGAAGATCATCCTGACAGGTTCTTCCGACAGGCGTTCCCAGCAAACCCTCACTACGTGTTTGGGCCTACCAGGTCTGCATGGCGTCTTCCCCTGCCACCTGATCCAACTCACCACCAGATGGTGATCAGTTGACAGCTCAGCTCCTCTCTTCACCTGAGTGTCCAGAACATGCGGTTCAGCCATATTGTCTCTGTAAGAGCTGAAGTTCAAGAATCTGTTATCTGTTACCTGCTGTGTCCTAATGAAAGACTTGAGAAAGTGGCAATCACTTTCTTTGGTAAAGGAAGTCCAAATAAGGAAACACAGTTAAAGATAAACAGGTAGAATTTAGAGAAACGACTAAGGTGAGTCAACGGTGAGTTTGTTCTCCAGCTTCGTGTCCCAGGCTTGGTTCCGTCTCTGTTTCCAGAGACGGGTGTTGTCTTCGCCTCCTCGTGGCCGGATCGTTCCCATCAGCTCTCACAGCTTCAGACTCCTTCACTCAACTATGAACTTGAACTCCTCCTGAGGCGTCGGGAGCTCATCTGCTGCTTTCCCTCCCCGTTCTTGTTTCACTGGGTGATTTCCCAGGACTGCGGTCCGCCTCTGCTCTCCTCGCACACTGCAGCCAGGTAGTGGAGCCCTGAGGCTCTGCCCCCCCCCCCCCAATCCATGGCTCAGGTGTAATTCTACATCATTCATTTACATTGTTGTAGCATTTCTGTGTGACCATGTGACTTTAACATCCTCCTAAATCGTCTTGGGACCTTTGACCAACTGTTCTTTCATAACCACACATGTAGGAAACAAGTCCATGTCCAGGTCACCCACCAGTTCTTTGTGTTCTCCTCCAGTTCTGGTACGTTTTGTCCGAGCTGATGGGAAGGTTCACACCGCCAACCTGCAGAACGCCAACCTAGCAGATGGCCGTAGTCACTCCATCATCCTGCGCCTCGCCGGCCTCCAGCGTGACACCATGAGCATGGAACTCTACGTCAACTGCCGTCTGGCCGACTCCAGCCAGGGCCTGCCACCGCTGGTTCATCTACCCCGAGAGGCAGAGTTGGTGGAGATCAGACACGGACAAAAGGCATATGCTCGCCTCCAGGTGAGCAACTGACCTTCAGACATGTGTGCCAGCCTGACATGTGCTTTAAATAATGATGTCACAGTCAATTGGAGCTGACCAGCGAGTGACATGGATGCTCCAGTTCTTACGCTCTGAAGCCAAAACATACAGCTAGTATCTCAAAGAACATCAACTGTTTTAAATCAATGAGCTTGCAACCGAACACTCAGGGTCCTTCTGTGACACACAACATGGGCGTGGCAACATCACTGGGGTCGGCTGGAGAGTCGGCATTTGAGTTGTGCTTGACGTGGTGTGTGGTCAGCCTGCACACCTCAGCGCATACCTGTGTGTAGGGGTCCTCCGAGTGGGGCTGAGCAAACTAGGCTAACATCCACAATGTTAAGCTACCTGCTCTAACATGAAGTTATCATCTACAGTGTTAAGCTAGCTGCTAGCTGCTCTAACATGAAGTTATCATCTACAGTGTTAAGCTAACTGCTAGCTGCTCTAACATGAAGTTATCATCTACAGTGTTAAGCTAGCTGCTAGCTGCTCTAACATGAAGTTATCATCTACAGTGTTAAGCTAACTGCTAGCTGCTCTAACATGAAGTTATCATCTACAGTGTTAAGCTAGCTGCTAGCTGCTCTAACATGAAGTTATCATCTACAGTGTTAAGCTAGCTGCTAGCTGCTCTAACATGAAGTTATCATCTACAGTGTTAAGCTAACTGCTAGCTGCTCTAACATGAAGTTATCATCTACAGTGTTAAGTTAGCTGCTGTCACATCAGCTCACTGTTTAGTAGCAGTGAACATCTCCAGACTGTTGTTGCATTGTTAAATTAAAATGTCTACTTTCCTGTTTCTACTCATGTGAAGCACACATGATGTGACGACATGATGTCACTTCAGAAACTTTTTACTTTTTTTCACTCAAAGTAATTGCATTCATTTTGATGCAAGAACCATTTTCTGTTGTATTTTTGCGAAGATATTTATTACCATGCTTATTCAGTCATAAATGTGTGTCATGAAATCATATGTTTTCTAACATGTGACAGTGGAGGCTACTTATGATGTTAAATCATCTGATTGGTTTGTTGGTGTCGTGAAAGTTGTTGCATTGAGGATGTGGAGTAACGTCATAATTTACTCTTCATTCCCTGAACTGACGACCATCACTGTTGAAGCCGTAAGATCACATGACGGTTGAGTGTTTCTCTGCTTCCTGTATGTCAGGGGGCGGTGGACTCCCTCCGACTTGCTCTGGGGGGTAGCGTTGCTAAAGCCGGCGCTCTCACTGACTGTCCCTTTCAAGAGGACTCGTCATCCTTCAATTCAGGTCTGAATCATCACACCAGCAGGCGGCGCTGCGGCCACAGCAAATCACACACACAATGAAACCATCTGAGTTTGGGGTTCCTGTAATGTCAACATTAGAACCTGATCCAGGGTCAGTCATGTGACAGGCTGGTGTGGCCTCACAGGTAACGATGTCATCAGCTGCTACGGGACTTGTTTTCTTATTGATTTGCAGTTTTATGCACCTGAAATTACAACAATCACCATGACAACCACTGTCGATGCCTCCAGTGGTTTTTGCTGAACGTACTTAAGTATGATGGAAAGAATATTGACCCATACGGACATTCACTATATATCATTATTATTAATATCAATTATTATATCAAGTAATATTATTATTATTGTTGGCGATGAGTAAGACTTGTGCTATTTTTTGTGAAACAAAACAACAAAAATGAAATTCAGTTTCTTCATTTTTCTGGGGATTTTCCCTGATCAGCTACAAACAGATCTCAGACCAGCTTCAGCCACTCAAGTCAAATGATGTCAGACTTTACTGATACACAGTGTCAGCTTATCGTGGCCGTCAGATGACCTTTGAAAATAAAGACTTGGACGTGTTGATTAGGACGTGAGTGGCGTTGACGGTTTTGATGACGACTGAGCGACTCGTGCTAATATTGACGAGTCGTTTGTGTTTCAGTGAGCGGTGAAGTCAACTCCATCTTGGGTGAGTCTCCATCCAATGTCCTGATCAATGATAAGCAATAATTAGCTGATCAAATCAGTGACGCTTGGCCCCCTTGCTGCCTGTCAGGTGATCACACCAAGGCTCTGATTGGTCAACTAATCATCTTCAACCAGATCCTGGGAGAGCTGAGACAGGACATACGAGAGCAGGTGAGACAGATTGGCAGACAGGTAAAACAGACAGGTGAGACAAACAGGTGTCCAATGGTGTGTGTTTCGCTGCAGGTGAAGGAGATGTCTCTGATCAGGAACACCATCCTGGAGTGTCAGGTGTGCGGTGAGTCAGAAGCTTCATGGTCATTCTAGCATCCGAGGACCTGATTGAGGACATTGGTCTGTCTGTCGTCAGGCTTCCACGAGCCGCGCTCTCGCTGCTCGCCAAACCCCTGCTACAAGGGCTCCATGTGCACAGAGAGCCAGCACTACCCTGGATACACCTGCGGACCGTGCCCACCTGGAACCACCGGCAACGGAACGCACTGTCACGACATCGACGAGGTGACTGCTGCGTGACATCATCAGCATCGTTAACTGACGATAGTCGTCAATCGCTTCCATGGCAAAGCAGCATGAAGAACAGAATTATGACGACATTTGAGCCCTCAGCGATTGTCTGAATTACAGCGTGGCGGTGCGAGTGGCGGTATGCTAATGCTCATGCTAACAGTGGCCGTCCCGTGTGTCTGCAGTGTGAGCTGCAGCCCTGTTTCTCTCCGGACGCCTGCGTCAACACTCTGGGCGCCTTCAGCTGCCAGCCATGTCCTCCGGGCCTATGGGGGGCGCCGTTGACCGGTAGTGGGCTGGACTACGCCAAGACACACAAGCAGGTCTCACACACACTTGCACACACATGCATATACAAACACACACACACACACACTTATCATATATGTCACCATGCGTGTGCTTCAGGAGTGTGTGGATATCGACGAGTGTATCGACCTACCAGACGCCTGCGTGCACAACTCCGTCTGCATCAACACAGTGGTGAGTTCATGCCATCGCTCAAATTGGGCCCCCCTGGGCTGAGGATTTCCAGTTGTGGCCCATGTCAAGGGTTTTTCTAGCGTTTGTCTGTGACCAGTGACCAGTTTTCTGACTGGTTTCCATGAAGATGACCTCCATCTGCCTGCTTGCCCTGTGCTCCATTACATGACATGGAAATGATGTCATTGCACTCAAACCTGTCTTTCCATCTCCCAGGGCTCCTTCAAATGTGGTGGCTGCAAACCTGGTTTCCTCGGTAACCAAACTGCGGGGTGCTTCCCCAGGAGGTCGTGTGCTGCGTTGACCTTTGATCCCTGTGACACCAATGCCCACTGCACCATGGAGAGGAATGGAGAAGTTTATTGCAGGGTGAGTCTGTGAACGCCATATCGATGCTCCGCCAGCTAGCACTCGTCTTGATGCGCATGCGTGTTGAACATATGTATGTGCACATGCTCAGTGTAACGTAGGCTGGGCGGGTAACGGCAACACATGTGGCGTGGACACGGACATCGACGGTTACCCGGATCGCTCACTGCCTTGCATGGACAACAACAAACACTGCAAACAGGTGAGACACTTCACCCTCAACCTTCATTCATTCTGATTTCAGTGAGACGGCACATCAGTTTGACATGTGATTGATTGGTGGATTGATTGATGGATTGATTGACTGGGTTTGTGTCCACCAGGACAACTGTGTCTTCACCCCAAACTCAGGACAGGAGGATGCCGACAATGATGGAATTGGAGATCAGTGTGACGAGGATGCAGACGGAGACGGCATCAAAAACGTGGAGGTTAGATAGTGTGTGTGTGTGTGTGTGTGTGTGTGTGTGTGTGTGTTCAGTCAACCTGTCAAGTTGTCATGTCCCCTGTTTTAGGACAACTGCCGTCTGGTCGCCAACAAAGACCAGCAGAACTCGGACAGCGACTCGTTCGGTGATGCCTGTGATAACTGTCCTAACGTCCCCAACAGCGACCAGAAGGACACTGACAGCAACGGCCAGGGAGACGCCTGTGACCAGGACATCGATGGGGACGGTAGGAGACCTTTGAGCGCCTTCATCGCCATCTCACTGTTGTTTATCAGACGCCGCAATCATGTCACTCTGCGGGTGGTCGCTCATTTGTTGATTAGAAAGACGCATGAGGTCACAACAGTGTGTCTGTTTATGTGTGAATAACAGAGGAGGAACATGAAGGTGAACCAGATTATGACTGCACTTTAAATCACCATCATGTATCATTGCTGACTCAGCGTGTTTAGTCGCCACAGTTTTTACCTGGCCAGGCAGCAACCACAGCCTGCAGGGAGGAAACCCCTTTATTTGTTGCTGTGTAGATCGACTCATCCCCTCAGTCTGTCGCTGATATTCTTAGTCCTGAAGGAATTACACTCTTGTTTTGGATGATGTCAGGTGGTGAGCTGGGAGAGAGAGAGATCAGCTGATGGTCGAGAGACATCAGACTTGATAAGAGAGCGCAGCAGCAGCCGGCGTTACTTGTCTCACGTTTATCAGAGATTAAAGCAGGAGAGAGTCGACTCAAGATGCTTGTCCCTGACCAACCGAACCACCAGAGATGTTTGATGCAGCGGCAGTAGTTTCCCTCCATGAGCTGTTCACACCATCACACGCTGTCATACGAGCTGCCGTCCCCCCACTCAGCGGCGGGGTTTCCTCTCTTTGATGTGTCCCAGGATGCATTGGGGACATGTACGTTCACACTAATGAAGGAATGTGGCCACACGTGGTCCAGACCACTGCTGAACGTGGCTTCGGTGATCAGATCTCAGGACGCACAGCTGGTATGAAGGCTGCTCACTGGTGATCGGATCTCTCCGGACCGAGCTCAGTACCAGGGGTGAACGGGTCTGAGATGTCCCAGAGAGGCTGGACGAGCTGGAAACAGGACACTCCTCGGTCCACCATTGTGTTCTAATGCTCTGAGATGAATCAGCTCAACACTGTGTGTGTGTGTGTGTGTGTCTGTGTGTGTGTGTGTCTGTGTGTGTGTGTGTCTGTGTGTGTGTGTGTGTCTATGTGTGTGTGCTTTTGTGTGTGTGCGTGTGTCTGTGTGTGTGTCTGTGTGTGCTTGTGTGAGTGTGTCTGTGTGTGTGTGTCTGTGTGTGTGTTTGCGTTTCTGTGTGTGTGTGTGTGTGCATGTGTGTGTGCCTGTGTGTGTGTGTCTGTGTATGTGTCTGTGTGTGCGTGTGTCTGTGTGTGTTTGCGTGTCTGTGTGTGTGCGTGTCTGTGTCTGTGTGTCTGCATGTGTGTGTGTGTGTGTGTGTGTGTGTGTTTGTGTGTATGTGTGTGTGTGTGTGTGTGTGTGTGTGTGTGCGCGTGCGCACGCATGCACATGTAGGGATTCCAAACGTCCTGGACAATTGTCCCAAAGTTCCTAACCCTATGCAGACGGACAGAGACAGAGATGGAGTTGGAGACGCTTGTGACAGCTGTCCTGAATTCAGCAACCCCATGCAGGTGCACACACTCACTCCTGGATCGGTGATGTAACCAGGTCAAAGGTGATTTCCTGAATGTCTTCTTTGTCTTTCAGACTGATGTTGACAATGACCTGGTGGGAGACATTTGCGACACCAACCAGGACACGTAAAGCACACATACACACATCTGACACCCCCCCAAAACCCCACAGACAAATTGTTCACCTGTCAGAACCTGGCAAGTTTGTTGGAAAAAACAAGTCTCTTTGGTTTTCACACCCAGAACAATTGTGTGTTCATCCGCAAACACATTAACATGCTGCTAACAGGGTGTTGACTGTAGCTGCTAACAAAACCTGCTAACAGAAGCTGCCAATATGCTGCTAGAATGCTACTGTTGGGGTGCTAGCATGAACTGCTCACATGCCGCTGATGTGCCGTTGTCTTGCTGCTGACCGCTCGGCCGTGTATCATGAAGTTGGGAAGTGAGTGTCCCTGCGGTGTCATCACATAAGAAATACATCAAGAACATGTAGATAAACGCGTTGAGAGCTGATGTTTGAGAGTGAAGAGATGTTGATGGACGTCTCCTTCATGTCTTTAGGGATGGAGACGGTCTCCAGGACAGCAGAGACAACTGTCCCGACATCCCCAACAGCTCCCAGTTGGACTCTGACAACGATGGCCTTGGAGATGATTGTGACCACGACGATGACAATGACGGCATCCTCGATGACCACGACAACTGCAGACTCATTATCAACCCGAACCAGAAAGACTCAGACAGTAATGCGATAATGCCGTACATCTGTCTGTTTGTCTGTGTGGCCTACCTGTCTCACCTCTACATGTCTGTCCTCAGTGAATGGTGTCGGAGATGTCTGTGAGAATGACTTTGATAACGACGCTGTCATGGATTCGATCGACGTGTGTCCTGAGAGCGCTGAGGTCACTCAGACAGACTTTCGAGCCTATCAGACAGTCATTCTGGACCCAGAGGGCGACGCCCAGATTGACCCCAACTGGGTGGTGCTGAATCAGGTGAACATCTAATCAGTGATGTAAGATTTGAGCTTCTGAGGAGGATGCAGAAGAGTTGAAGTTGGGTCAAGTCCATGGTTCCAACACAATGCTAGCATGGTGCTAATTTGAAATGCTAAAATGCTGCAACGCACTGGTAGTGGGAGCTGCTAACATGAACTGCCATCTAAATGTGAAAATGCTGTTAAAATGCTGCTTACATACTGCTAACTAGCTAACATAATGCAAAAGGGAAATGCTAACAAAATTCTAATAAGCATTTCTAACACACTGGTAGCAGGTTCCTCTAACATCTGTCCCATCCAGTCATACCAGCTCAGGAGGGGTTGTCCTCCATCTTGTCAGGGTGTGGCCTTATCCAGAGATGGAGATGAACCACTACTGATGTGAGGGTGTGTTTGTGTGCAGGGGATGGAGATTGTCCAGACCATGAACAGTGACCCAGGTCTCGCCGTTGGTATGTCCTCTTCTCTTCCTCTTTTTCATTGGTGGAGCTGTTTGCATGTCGAGCTATTTTGTCCTTCCCTCTTTTCCTGCAGGCTATACAGCGTTCAACGGCGTTGACTTCGAGGGGACGTTCCACGTCAACACGGTGTCTGACGACGACTATGCTGGCTTCATATTTGGCTACCAGGATTCTTCCAGCTTCTACGTGGTCATGTGGAAGCAGACGGAGCAGACGTATTGGCAGTCGCTGCCCTTCCGAGCCATGGCCACACCCGCCCTGCAGCTCAAGGTTCTGCTGTTCTCACATCCACATCTCTGTTGTGTCTGTCAGAGTTTGTGGCGGGCGGTTCGATTCTGTCCAGACTGTAGAAACAAGATAGTGGATAAACAAACAGCAGTCTTTATGGGCTCTGCAGGCGGTCAAGTCACGGACCGGACCAGGAGAGTTTCTGAGGAACGCTCTGTGGCACACTGGAGATACACCTGGAGAGGTGACGCTTCTCTGGAAGGACCCACGGAACGTTGGCTGGAAGGACAAAACCTCGTACCGCTGGCAGCTCAGTCACCGGCCGCAGGTGGGCTACATCAGGTAAGACTGAATCGGACCCGCAGGCTGGTCGAAGCACACGCTAGACAGCATATAGACACCTTCCCAGGTCCCAGTGTGCCCGTGTAGTACCAGGCTGTACCATTCCGTACTGTGCCTCCTCTCCTTGTTTCTTTACTACATTCTTTCCCCTCTGAAGCGTCTCTGTGGCCTGTGTCCTCTAGTCCTTTTGTTCTGGTCTCCATGGTGACTGAAATCCTGGCCAGCGTCACCCGGCAACTGTTGATATGCAGATGAGAGAGAAGAGAACTCGACAACGATTCACGCCTTCACGATTCCCCGGACAGAACTCAAACACTGGTTCAGCACAGTGGCATGATGGGTGGTAGCGAGGGCGAGGGTTTATGGCGGCCTCTACGTTGTTATCAGTCCTCGCCATTTCTCCTTGCTGCATCTCTGTGAACAGACGTCTCAAGGACATGTTGTGATAGCCAAGCGCGTGTTCGTTCTTTGTGTTTGTGTGTGTGCTTTGTTCGTGTAGCGATGAATGTGTGACATCACACAAGGACGACCTGCCCAACACCAAATAGTGATTTGAAGCTAAATATGATGAAACATCTGAAAAACTGGTTGAGAGCACCATGAAATTTATCACATGATGACATCACAAATGAGGCTGCCATGGACACGTGGGAGGAGTAGCAGGGACTGTGTCCCTCCCACTCGCTGTCAGAGCTGATCATTGTTGGTCCTCTCAGCTAAGAGCTGGAACCTGCGGGAGGTCACGCCGGAGGGGTGTGGTTCGCTACCTGGTGGGACCAGAAGTTAACATAAGGAGCGCTTGGTTCACTGCCTTGTGTGTTTGGTTTTCGTGACTTCAGGGTGCGGCTGTTCGAGGGGATGGACATGGTGGCGGACTCCGGCGTTGTGATTGATACCTCAATGAGGGGCGGCAGACTTGGTGTCTTCTGCTTCTCTCAGGAAAACATCATCTGGTCAAACCTGCGTTACAAATGTGACGGTACGAGTCCTCATGCTGTTTGTCAAGATGTCGTCTGATCGATCTGTTTGATCAATAATGTTATTGATGTCAGTGCGATATTCATGATTGATGTCTCCATGGTGGATTTTGATGCTGTTGTTATCGCTAGTGTTCTTGTTGACGCTGTTGACCTGTTTTTGTTGGTTCTTTGGTTTCAGACTCAATTCCTGAAGACTTCCAGGCTCATCGCAAACAATTTCTGATGCACATTCAGGTGTGAGAACTGCAGGTGTGTGTGTGTGTGTGTGTGTGTGTGTGTGTGTGTGTGTGTGTGAGAGAGAGAGAGAGAGAGAGAGAAAGAGATGGATTTCAGGTACCAGAACAACAGTCTGGACAAATACGGATGACATCACCTGAACACAGGTTCAAAGGTCTGGGACTCATTCCCCTGCTGCCTGACAGACGTTGGACAGGGCAAACGACCCATGGGAGCACTTGTTCAGCCTTCAGCTCCGCCTGCTAATAGCAACCTTCAGTGTGTCAGTCCATCTTAACAGTAGAAGTTCAGTTATGGATCTCCAACCTGCATCATTTTTTATTTCATCGACACCGCATCATCTCATGAAGGCCACGGTGTCTTGGTCATGACATCATCACTACCGTGTTGTGTGGGTCATCACCGTCGGTCTGACTGTGATTTAATGTTGTAAATGGATCAAACTGATGCTGAAAGAACAACATCATGGTGGTGATTTGGACAAAGCAAGGAGTCATGATTGGTCAGGTCTGTTGTCATGACAACTGTCAAAATGTTGTTTTTCTGAGTGGAGTTCTGATCAGACAGGAAGTTGAATGCAGCGTTTCTTTTTTAACTCACCTGCAGAGAAAGTGTTCCACCTGTGTTTGTCCTTGTTGACACTGATGGAGATGCGCTCGCTTAAAGAGGGTTTCGCCTCCGTTTCTGACTGACCTTGAACATCAGGTGATGGCCGTTCCCTCTTGTTGTCAGCAGGACATATTGGCGTCTCTGCCGTGTTCCGGTTCACTGGTGTTCCTCCAGTTATTCATTTCAGAACCATGTTCCTTCATAATTAAGATCTTTGATTGTGGAGATACACTTGTGGATTGGACCACAGTGATGATGTCAGCGCATGCTAATGTTAACATGAACAAACATGTTTGAGTGTATCTTGAAATCTACATATCTTGACTGAAATAAACAGCCGTCCACAATCTTTGCTGGTCTGGTGTTTGTGTTTCTAGTTGTGCGTTACTTTTCATCTCCACCTCTGGATGTCACCAAAACCGCCACACTGACCCTTTAATGAGCCAGTCAGTGGAGGATTTCTTCTTCTTGCACTGACTGTAAGGCAGCCAGGTCACCACATCAAACCTGCTGTTGAAGGTGTGTGAGTGTGTGTGTCACCAAACCCCAACCAAAGTTCTGTCCTGACTGTCCAAGTAGAGCAGGTCCAGCACCTCCCTCCTTCAATGAACCTCCACCCAACAATTCTCCATCAGCAGCACATCCTGCAACAGCAGCCACCAGAACCTTCCTTTACCAGCAGGAAGGTGGAGCAGATCCAGGATCAGTGGGGACGGAGAGAGAGCAGGAGAGCAGGACAGAGACAAAGACAGAGAATGGAGGAAGACAGAGAGACAGAAGGAGAGAGAGGGACAGAGATAAAGAGAGAGAAAGGAGGAGAGACTGATGGACAGAGACAAAGACAGAGAATGGAGGAAGACAGAGAGACAGAAGGAGAGAGAGGGACAGAGACAAAGAGAGAGAGGAGGAGAGACTGATGGACAGAGACAAAGACAGAGAATGGAGGGAGACAGAGAGACAGGAGGAAAGAGAGGGACAGAGACAAAGACAGAGAATGGAGGAGGACAGAGAGACAGAAGGAGAGAGAGGGACAGAGATAAAGAGAGAGAGAAAGGAGGAGAGACTGATGGACAGAGACAAAGACAGAGAATGGAGGGAGACAGAGAGACAGAAAGAGAGAGAGGGACAGAGATAAAGAGAGAGAAAGGAGGAGAGACTGATGGACAGACAGAGACAGAGAATGGAGGGAGACAGAGACAGAAGGAGAGAGAGGGACAGAGATAAAGAGAGAGAGAAAGGAGGAGAGACTGATGGACAGAGACAGAGACAGAGAATGGAGGAAGACAGAGAGAAAGGAGGAGAGAGAGGGACAGAGATAAAGAGGGAGAGAGAAAGGAGGAGAGAGAGGGACAGAGGCCAGGCAAGGCAGTTTTCTTTGTGGCCTGTTTTCCCCACCAGTTTGTCTCCAGGCTTCATGGCATCATAACAACATCCTCTGCCCTCAGAGCCTCACATCGACTGAGGAGAAACTCCATAGAAAACCTTTAACAGGGAAAAATGGGAGAAACCTCAGGGTGAGGAGGGGAGGAGGATCCCTCACCAGGAGGGACAGACGTGCAGGAGATGTTGGTACAGACAAGAAAACAGTTTATAACACAGCATGGAGGAAACATGGACATGTTAATAACAGTTGAAGAAGGAAGCTTCTGGAAGGGGAGGCAGGGAGAGCAAGCCAGCTTGATGGGGGACTGGATGTAGACTGGTTCATGGAAGGGGAGGCAGGGAGAGCAAGCCAGCTTGATGGGGGACTGGATGGTGGACTGGTTCATGGAAGGGGAGGCAGGGAGAGCAAGCCAGCTTGATGGGGGACTGGATGGTAGACTGGTTCATGGGAGGGGAGGCAGGGAGAGCAAGCCAGCTTGATGGGGGACTGGATGGTAGACTGGTTCATGGAAGGGGAGGCAGGGAGAGCAAGCCAGCTTGATGGGGGACTGGATGGTAGACTGGTTCATGGGTGGGGAGGCAGGGAGAGCAAGCCAGCTTGATGGGGGACTGGATGGTAGACTGGTTCATGGGAGGGGAGGCAGGGAGAGCAAGCCAGCTTGATGGGGGACTGGATGGTAGACTGGTTCATGGGAGGGGAGGCAGGGAGAGCAAGCCAGCTTGATGGGGGACTGGATGGTAGACTGGTTCATGGGTGGGGAGGCAGGGAGAGCAAGCCAGCTTGATGGGGGACTGGATGGTAGACTGGTTCATGGGAGGGGAGGCAGGGAGAGCAAGCCAGCTTGATGGGGGACTGGATGGTAGACTGGTTCATGGAAGGGGAGGCAGGGAGAGCAAGCCAGCTTGATGGGGGACTGGATGGTAGACTGGTTCATGGGTGGGGAGGCAGGGAGAGCAAGCCAGCTTGATGGGGGACTGGATGGTAGACTGGTTCATGGGAGGGGAGGCAGGGAGAGCAAGCCAGCTTGATGGGGGACTGGATGGTAAACTGGTTCATGGGAGGGGAGGCAGGGAGAGCAAGCCAGCTTGATGGGGGACTGGATGGTAGACTGGTTCATGGAAGGGGAGCGCAGGCCGGTGTAACAGTAGGGAATAAGAGGGGGGGGGCGATGCAGGCGGCGGTTGGGGCTCTGGTGGATCTGTGGAAACACAGAGAGACTGCGAGACACCAAGGACAAACTACAAAGTGCAACAAGTAGTGGTAGTGACAGTTCCAAAAATGTGCAGGGAGGAGAGGAGGAGAGAGGGGGAGAGGAGAGGAGAGGAGAGGAGAGGAGAGGAGAGGAGAGGAGAGGAGAGGAGGGAAGAGGAGAGGAGAGGAGAGGAGAGGAGGGGAGGGCTCCATGTAACCTGATGTGTCCCCCAGCAGTCTAAGCCTGTAGCAGCATAGCTATCAACGGTTCAGAGCTACCTGAACCAGTCCTGACTGAAGGCTCTGTCATAGAGGAAGGTCTTAAGCCTGGACTTAAACGTAGTTAAAGTGTCTGCCTCTCTGACCCATGGAGAGATGCTGGTTCCACAGTAGAGGAACCGGTAACTAAAGGCTCTACCTCCCAGTCTGTTTTTATTGATACTGGGAATCACTAAAAGACCTGCATTCTGGGAGCGGAGTGCTCTGGTCGGACAGTAGGGACTAATGAGTTCTTTCAAATAGGATGGAGCTTCATCATTGAGAGCCTGATGAGTCAGCAGAAGGACTTTGAAGTGGATTCTAGATCCTACAGGAAGGAGAGAAGCTAAAGTGGAGAGATGTGTTCTCTCTTCTTAACTCCCGTCAGAACCCTGGCTGCAGCGTTCTGGACCAGCTGGAGACTCTTTAGAGAGTATTTAGGACATCCTGACAGGAGAGAGTTGCAGTGGTCCAGCCTTGAAGTGATAAATGCATGCACCAGTTTTTCAGCATCACTCAGGGAAAGGATGTTCCTAATCTTAGCGATACTTCGAAGATGGAAGAAGGCGGTCCTGGTCACATGATTTATGTGGGAGCTGAAGGAAAGGTCCTGGTCAAAAATGACCCCAAGGTTCCTTGCAGTTGTACTCGGAGTTAGGGTGATGCCATCTAGAGTAGAGATCCGATTCAAGAGTGTGTCCCTGTGGTGTTTAGGTCCAAAAATGATTACCTCAGTTTTATCTGAATTGAGCATTAAGAAGTTAGAGGACATCCAGGATTTCATGTCTTTCAGGCAGTCTAGCAGATTAGTAAACTGGCTTGTGTCGTCTGGCTCCATCGACCAGTAAAGTTGTGTGTCATCCTCATAACAGTGGAAGTTGATCGAGTGCTTCCGGATTATGTCACCTAATGGGTGAAGAGAATCGGTCCTAAAACTGAACCCTGTGGTCCACCATATGTAACTCTGCTGTACTCTGAATGGTCATTATTAACATGAACAAACTGAAACCTGTCTGATAAGTAGGACTTAAACCATTTTAGGGCAGGTCCTTAATCCCAGTTTCATGGTCTAGTCTCTGTAGCAGGATGCTGTGGTCGATGGTGTCAAATGCAGCACTGAGGTCCAAAAGGACAGAGACGAGACCTCTGTC
>NC_141330.1:392500-397500 GCF_037954235.1 Aulostomus chinensis
GCTGCTCTGTTCACCGTGTCGTCTCTGGTCTTTGGAGGGTCACAGTCTGTCAGTCCTGGTCTCGGTCCAGACCCACTCCTGCCCCCCTTTCTGGGGCTGAACAAAGGGCCTGAGAGCTGCTCAGCGAGGCGTGGAGGGGCCCTGCTTCACGCTTAAAGTGGCAACAGCTTCACCTCCTTCACACTCAACTTTATTTAAACTTCAGCAGTGAAGGTAAGTAGAAACATCAAGATCACATGATCATCAAGCAAGGACGCCACATCAGACTGATGTCACCTGACTCTTCGAAAGTTCATTCGTGTAAAAATGTGTCTCCCTTCCATCATCTACTCCTCCCTCCTGAATGGGGGCACGCGCCGCTGAAGCCTATCCCAGC
This sequence comes from Aulostomus chinensis, assembly GCF_037954235.1. NCBI lineage: Eukaryota > Metazoa > Chordata > Actinopteri > Syngnathiformes > Aulostomidae > Aulostomus > Aulostomus chinensis. The sequence continues at coordinate 392,877 of NC_141330.1, forward strand.
TGGTGTAGGGTGAGAGGCGGGGCTCCACTTGGACAGGTCACCAGCCAATCACAGACAAACGATAGAGACTAATTGAGCCTTATGGTGCGTTTGGGTTCTGTGGGAGGAAGCTGGTGACCATAATTAGACGCTGTAATTATCATTAGGCGTTTCCATCAAAATGTTTTAATAAAAACAAGCGCCTCCTTGAGGTCGGGATTAACTTTGACTGGAAGAGAACACTGTTGTTGTTGACTCTGCCAACAAAAATGATGGAAATTTAAAATTTGAGCCTTTCAGGAAAGGCAGGTGACTGAGATAAACATTGACAAACTGACCAGAATAAAATAGATTCAAACAAAAAATCACATGTCATGTTTACTTCACAGGGTTACATGCTTGCATGTTCGGCTGCCAATCATCACTTGTGCTATGGCTGGACGTGGGAGCGACGTCATCGTGTTGATTTGTGGAAAGTGAAACAGTGACACCTGCTGGTGGACTCTTAGCATCACTCCTCTTCATCATTTGAAACATGGACAAATACCCTTTGTACATCACTTTATTTATTATTAATTTATTTAAATAAAAAAATTAAATGTTTTAAACACAGAAAAACTTTGTGACATTAACAGGCTATCAAAATTAGAAAGCTGAAAGAAAGAAAACTTCAAATAATGAAAAAGTAACATTTAATTTAAAAAAGAAAACCTTATCAGTGTTAAACATCCTGAAATTATTCTTATATAATTATATGAAGAGCAGTCCGGTGGAGCAGTGGTCCTCCCTGTGGCCCCCAGCAAGAAGGTTGTGGGTGGAGCAGTGGTCCTCCCTGTGGCCCCCAGCAAGAAGGTTGTGGGTGGAGCAGTGGTCCTCCCTGTGGCCCCCATCAAGAAGGTTGTGGGTGGAGCCCCGGCTGCAGCACGGGGTCTTTCTGGGTGAGTCTCCATGTTCTCCCTGTTCCTGCTGGGTTCTCTCTGGTACTCCAGCTTCCTCCACAGTCCAAAGACATCAAGAGGGACCAGGTTAATCCAGACTCTAAATTGACCGTAGGCGTGGCTGGGAGAGCCAATGGTTGTCTGTCTCTATGTGTTGGCCCTGCCATGGACTGGTGACCTGTCCAGGGGGAAGGCTGCTGGGATAGGCTCCACCCCCACCACCCTCAACAGGAGGAGAGGGAGAACATGGAGGGATGATGGAGGGATGGATGATGGATGGATGGATGGAGGGATGGATGATGGATGGATGGAGGGATGGATGGATGATGGAGGGATGATGGATGGATGATGGATGATGGATGGATGATGGATGGATGGATGATGGATGGATGGAGGGATGGATGATGGATGGATGGATGATGGGTGGATGATGGATGGATGGATGATGGATGGATGATGGATGGATGGATGATGGATGGATGGATGGATGATGGATGGATGGAGGGATGGATGATGGATGGATGGATGATGGGTGGATGATGGATGGATGGATGATGGATGGATGGATGATGGGTGGATGATGGATGGATGGATGATGGATGGATGGATGATGGATGGATGGATGATGGAGGGATGGATGATGGATGGATGGATGATGGATGGATGGATGATGGATGGATGGATGATGGATGATGGATGGATGGATGATGGGTGGATGATGGATGGATGGATGATGGATGGATGGATGATGGATGGATGATGGATGGATGGATGATGGATGGATGGATGATGGATGGATGATGGAATTCATGAACATATATTCCACATATGTTGAAGACAACAAAGACATCAAATTGGTGACTTGTTAATCACATGATCATTGATAATCAATAATATTTCACCACATTTCAATCAACAATATTTGGTCTAAAAACACAGATGTCACCTTTAATTCATAGCTTGAACGGTAATAACCCAGAACAATTAAATCACGTGTTGCTTCTTGTCAATGAATAAGTTTGAAACAATGACATCAAAATGGAGACAAGCGTCCATTACCAGAGTGACTCCGGTAGCTCTTTAGCAGCCAGCTAGCTAGCATTAGCTCAATGCTCGCTGACATCACATGAAGCCACATTAGCTCATGCTTAACTCACAGCTCAGTGATGACAGCAGCTAATGTTAGCTCACAGCCAGGAAACCATCAGCGAATTCAAGCTAACTGTCGCTTACAGTTGACAGTCATTCAACAGCCAACTTCGTTCATGTCAGGATGTCAGGTCACGACGTGAATAATGGTTGGAGTTTCTTGTCGCCATGATGACCATCAAAGCGAGGCCTGTGCACATCACCAAGAGTGACTGACTCAGGAGGCTCATCAAGCTACCAGAAGGTTCCTGGTATGAGTGGTTAGATGAACCAATTGGTCCTCCAATAAGCCTTCGTGGCACAAACACAGCAGTGTGTGTGTGTGTGTGTGTGTGTGTGTGTGTGTGTGTGTGTGTGTGTGTGTGTGTGTGTGCGTGAGGACAGTTGAGGTGCAGCAGGTGTTGGTTGTTTTATTTAGAAGCAGCTGAAGTTCCCAGTCAGGCATGGAAACAGCGACAGGCAGACATCAGAACGCAGCCTGGAGGACAGAGGAGAGACACAGTCCTGGAGGGTCCTGGAGAGTTTTATACAGTCCTGGATGGTCCTGGAGAGTTTTTGACGGTCCTGGATGGTCCTGGAGAGTTTTTGACGGTCGTGGATGGTCCTGGTCAGTCAAATAAAGACAGGCACTGCGTGGTTTCAGGTGAGGAACAGCTGAGATGACCATTGCTGACCTTTATTGAGTTTCTCTGAATCATTAGAACTGTCTAAGTTCTGCGAGGACAAAACTTATTTGTTGTCCATCAACTGAAGTGTTTAGTCCAGACATCTCTGAGGACAGCATGGAACAGCCAGCAGGGCTCGGAGGGAAAAAAATGGCGCAAGAGAGATATGATTCTGAGCAACGAGGAGGTTTAAAATTAGGCCCTTGTACACCCCCAGCCCCTCCCCCTCCCACCTGTCAGAGGGAATAAAGGTCAGTTGACAGCGCCGACGTGTGTGTGTGTGTGTGTGTGTGTGTGTGTGTGAGTGAAATAAATCCCTCCCCCCTTTGTAGGGTGGTTCTGTGTCCTCCTCTTGCTCAGGTCCTCTACCAGAGGCCTGGGAGCTCCAGGGTTCTACTCAGTATCTTAGCTGTTCCTGGGACCGAGCTCTATTGGACTGAGGTTTCAAGTGGTGGTCCTGGAATCTGCTGGATCCACTCTCCCAGTTTGGGGGTCCCAAGTGCTCCAACTACCACTGGGACCACGTCAGCCTTGACCTTCCACTCTGTTCTAGCTGTTCTTTCAACCCCTGGTGCTTCTCAGCCTTCTGGTGTTCCTTCTTCCTGATGTTGGTGTGAGCTGGTCTTACCACATCCGTCACCACTGCCCTCTTCTTCTGTTTGTCCACCACTACTGAGTCCAGTTGGTTCACCAGTAGCTGTTTGTCAGTCTGGAAGCTGAGGTCCCACAGCACCTTAGCTCTGTTGTTCTCAACCACTTTTGCTGGTACGTCCCATTGGGATCTGGGTACGTCTGGTCCATACTGGGTACAGATGTTCCTCTACACGATCCCCACCACTTGGTTGGGTCTCTCCATGTACGCTTTTTTCGGCCAGAATCCTGACAGGTTTTGAGCCGTTAACGGCCCCACGTTTCTCAGACGTTTCTCTGGTTAATCAGCACCTGCAGCTCCTGAGCTCCTGGTTGGTGAGCTCAAAAAGGTACACCTGGTACCTGCCTGCTCACGCTGCTGGCTCAGAGACCCTCAACCATCTGGAGTCTAAATATTAGCAACATTTGGACCCCAGGAAAAAAAAGTAAAACAATAATTTCTCTGCTTTAATACTTGTTCAGGTAAGCGGACTTTCATTCTGAACTTTTCCTTAAGTTCTGTGGGTGTTTTTTTTGTTCTTGTTATTTGTTTGTTTGTTTTTTGTATTTGTTCTTTACATTTTAGTCTATTGCAAGTCTCATTTTGTGTCTTTATTTTAAATACTGTAATGTTTGGACTAATGAACGCACCTAAATACAGGCCGCATCAACTAAATTTAAAAAGAAAGGAAAAAATTGTAGGCCACACTTTTCGAGAAGCCATAGGCGTCCATGTTGAAAAATGAGATATTTACACCAAAGGATTTTTTAATTTTTAATTTAAAAAAAAATGCTTTTTCCAAACAGTGCCTGTAACACAGCAGTAACACGGCAGTAACACAGCAGAACACGGCAGTAACACAGCAGTAACACAGCAGTAACATGGCAATAACACAGCAGTAACACGGCAGTAACACAGCAGTAACACGGCAGTAACACGGCAGTAACACAGCAGTTACACGGCAGTAACACAGCAGTAACACGGCAGTAACATGGCAGTAACACAGCAGGAACACGGCAGTAACACGGCAGTAACACGGCAGTAACATGGCAGGTCAAAAAATAGCCAGCCCTCCCCTGAAGGCATCTTCTTCAGTGTCAGAATCAAACAGCCTCAGGAGGACTTCATCACACACTTTCTCAGTCTCTCTTTCGTTGTCGCTCTCAATGTCATGCGATCATCGATTACCTTCAACTTAAAAGCTGTATCATATGCATTTCCTCGTGTTTTCCATGATGAGGGTGTAAGCATGATGTGCAAAA
>NC_141330.1:412500-420000 GCF_037954235.1 Aulostomus chinensis
ACACCTCCTACCACTAGCAGTACTGGTACCAGTAGTACTGTTACTAGGATTACTACCACTAGTAGTACTCATACACCTCCCAGATCCCTGACTGATGCTGCTGGAGAAGGAGGCTGCAGACCTGCAGAGCCTCAGGCTGACACCCCCTACCACTAGTGGTACTGGTACTAATAGTACTACCTCTAGTAGTTCTGGTACCAGCAGCACTACCACTATTAGTGCAAGATTCTGAATGAATCAATGACTCCAAACTTGTGTGTGATGCAACAGAAACTTCCAGTTAACTCCGATTTGAAAAATTCCGCTTCGACTTTACCTGGAAACGCGACGTCACCGCGGTTTTCGTGAACGGGCTCGTCCTCTCTTCCAGGTCAAGGTGAGGGAGGGGCGTGACAGCATCAGGAAAATGTTCACAAACACACTTGATCAAGTTGAAACATTTCAAGGAATCTCCAATTGTTGATGGTCCCGTCTTGTGATTGGCTGGCTGCCTGTCAGCTGGTTTCTTTCTTCAACAGACCTCACAAAAACACAGGGCAGTAATGAAAGAATGATGAGTCATGATTGAATTCAAAGTTTTGATATTTGTCAGTTGATTTAACTTCACTGAACAAACAATCGCATTCACAAATGGAACAGAAGCAGCATGTTGGTTCCGCAAAGTTAATGTTTTCATTCCTGAAAACAAGTGAGCCGAGGAAATCGTCTGCTGGAAGACCAGGCAGCCAAGCAGCAGATTGGTCACTGACAGCAGCTTCCTGCTTCCTCGTCACGGGAACACGCGTCTTTACGTACAGGGAAGAACATAAGTGATGATGAAAATGACGTCTGAGTCACGCTGGATGTTACGCCCCTGGAACCTTCTCTCATAAATATGAGGCCCAGGATGGCACACCAGGACCAGAGTCCAGAGCCACATCCAGCAGGGGACCAGAACCCCAGAGACTACCTGAGACCACCAGAGTTTCTCAGAGAGACCACCAGAGACCTCCAGAGGTTCCCAGAGACCACCAGAGCTTCCCAGAGACCACCAGAGGTTCCCAGGAACCTCCAGACGTTCCCAGAGACCACCAGAGGTTCCCAGAGACCACCAGAGGTTCCCAGGGACCTCCAGACGTTCCCAGAGACCACCAGAGCTTCCCAGAGACCACCAGAGCTTCCCAGAGACCACCAGAGGTTCCCAGGGACCTCCAGACGTTCCCAGAGACCACCAGAGCTTCCCAGAGACCACCAGAGCTTCCCAGAGACCTGCCAGTGCTCTGAGCTGCTGCATCAACACCAGTGAGTGAGTCTTCTTCAGTTTGCAGGAACAATTGTCTGTGAGTTTTTGTGTAAATAAAGTTATTTTTAAGATAGTTTGGTTCATCGTCTGTTTCATTGAAACAATAAAAGCTGCAGAAAAAAAACTACACAAAGCCAAAACGTAAGTGATAAAAACGTTTGTGTCAGATTCTGTGTACCTGATCCAGCTGAGTGAAACGTCTGTGGAACAGAAGAAGAGTAGCAAATGTGAATGCTTGTTCAGAGCTGGTCATGTGACTCATCTCACTCTCATCACTGGAATGAAAGTGTCTCTCCTTCCTGTTGCAGTGCATTGTGGGTGCCTGTTATTCTTGTTAGTGGGCTTGTGGGCGGAGCTTGGTGCAGGCAGAGTGTTACCATGGAGCACAGCCAACAAGGATTTGCAGAGCATGACTGCTGACCTGTTGGTGGCGCTGCTAAACCACAGCAGCTTCCAGACAGGAAACAGTGTTGTGTTGCCGGACCTGAACTGCACAGACGACACCGCCCCCCCAGAGAAGGTGGACAAAGATCTCCGCCCATCTGGAGTGAATCCTATTTGTCCTCCGTGTGTCCAAAGTGTTCAAACATTAAATGGCATGTTGTTGAATCTGCAGACCTCCAAGTTGATGTGCCGACTGTCCCACTACTCCATGTGTGCCGAGCAGGCGTCGCCCTTCTGTGGCCACAGCACCAGTCTGGATGACGCCATCACCCTGAACAGTGACCTGCTGGAACAAATGGTGAGTCCTATTCATGCAGGAAATGATGTCACCTGGATGTTGACAGGCTCACTGAAGTACAGGAGGTCAGATCTGGTTGATGCTAGAGTGGAAGGTCCGGAGGTCCAGGGGGTAGCAAATCTTCAAAGCATTGTCACATGACCTCAGCGCAATCAACCAATCATAGCAGAGTACGGTTTCTACTACAATCTTCAGTTCAGTAGCTTTGTGTTCTATCCATCTAGAACTGGTGCTAGCTAGGTAGCGCAGCTGACTGGCCATCCATGTTCCCCCTCTCCTCCTGTTGAGGGTGGTGGGGGTGGAGCCTATCCCAGCAGCCTTCCCCCTGGACAGGTCACCAGTCCATGGCAGGGCCAACACATAGAGACAGACAACCATTGGCTCTCCCAGCCACGCCTACGGTCAATTTAGAGTCTGGATTAACCTGGTCCCTCTTGATGTCTTTGGACTGTGGAGGAAGCTGGAGTACCAGAGAGAACCCAGCAGGAACAGGGAGAACATGGAGACTCACCCAGAAAGACCCCGTGCTGCAGCCGGGGCTCCACCCACAACCTTCTTGCTGGGGGGCCACCGTGAGGACCACTGCTCCACCCACAACCTTCTTGCTGGGGGCCACAGGGAGGACCACTGCTCCACCGTGCAGCCGACTAGCTTAGCATCAGCCAGAAACTGCTGTGATTGGTTGATTCTGTAGGGCATGTGATGATGAAGGACGCAGCTTTGACAGCTTTGATGTGTGTTTGCAGGGTTTCCAGAAAGGCCAATCAGACTGCGCGCCCACCTTATCGCCCTCGGTGGCGCCGTCCTCTCCTACCTCAGACCTCTCCTTGCTGCGTGCATCTGTCAGGTGTGTGAGTTGTTGGATCCAGCAGGTGGTGAAACTGAACCACTCACTCGCACGTTCTGCTGTCTCCCAACATGACCACCGTCTGTGAACGTTTCCGTGGTTGTTGGTCTGATGTCTGTCAGCGTCGTTGGCGTGGAGACGGAACACCCCCACAGGAAAAATGTTCTCTTTCTGTCTTGAGAAGTTTATGATGTTTCTTATGTCACTCAGTATTAAACTATTGTGGGGTTTTCACAACGTTAATAAGATAAATCTCACAGGGACGTCATCGTATGTGAAGCAACCACCAAAGGCCTGTGTGTTCTATACGCTCGTATCAATATCAGCGCCTCACACACCGTGACCCCGTGACCTGGGTTGACAGGGGTCAACGCGAGGGCTCCAGGTGACACCGACATGCTTCATGTTGATTCCAGTCTTTGATTTCCTTCCAGATTCTTCCAAGATGAAAACGCTAGACATTTTATTTAAAATTATTTATATTTTCTGTATATTTTCTTATATTTGAATGAAGTTGTAATACGTGAGCGTGTGTGTGTGAGTAGGTGTGTACCTGAGGTGGAAGTAAAAGCACTGTTACTCCACGGAAGTATGACTCAAAATACTTTGATTTGAGCTAAACTTATGTCATTCTTTCCCTTTTTTTCAAATATTCTCCTCAACGATAGAATATATGTACTGCAGGAATGCAGTAGTACTGAAATACTTGTAACAGTAGATGCTGAACCTATGCTGTTGTCTTTCTAAGATTTACTTGAATGGGAAGAAGTGTTGATCGAAAAATGATTGAAAGATGAAGGTTGTTTTGTCCCATAGTGGACCTGCAGTGACCCGCGGCGGCGAGGGTCCAGTAGTTACCAGTAGGAGTGCTGAACCTGTTTCTGTTTGGTGCGTTTACACTGCTGACACTTCTGAATAAATAAGAATAATAAAAAAACGAAAACCAGAAAATGTCCTTCTGTCGTACTTTGCTTTCTTTTGAAAGTTACCAGAGAAGCTCCAGTGTCAAAGGTCGTCAGGGGACTGAGGAGGAGCTGAGGCCGGCGCTGAGCTGGTCACCGGTGCTGCTGTAGTCCTTTAGCTCCGTCAGGTGTCGCTGCAAGATGGCTGCCGAAGAGGCCCGGGGGGCGGCTGACAGCACCTCTCAGGGTTAAGAATCTAAAAATCATTCCACCAATGCTTCTTTTTTGAAGAAACTTTACTGATGAAGTGAATGACAGAGACAATATCAACAACCGGCGTGATGATGTCATGACTCAGGCGCCGTGGCGTCTCCATAAGGACGAAGCAGTCATGTGGACGGTGGAGAGAAACATGGAGGTGAGTTATTGACTGACTCTCTGTCATTGAGCTTCTGGAGGCACTTCCACGCTGACCGACGCTGCGGAGAATCGACCCATGACGTTTCCGTTTAACATCACGAACTGTCTATGTGGCTCTGGTTGTCAAGGTGACAAGCCAAAGGGTTGCCATGGTGAAGCTCTGGGTGGGTGGATTCTGTATCTTCCCATTCAGTGTCCACATAGGCGAGGCTCTGCTCAGCAAAATGACTATTGGTGGTAGAGTCTGGGTGGGCGGAGTCAGCATCAACCTGTGGATTCGTCCTTTTCGAAGCAGCTTTTTGGCCAAAGGTGCGATACAGGGACAAGCCCAGGACGGCCTGAAGCACCTGGAGACAGAACCACACTAAAGAGCGGCAGCAGAACTTGTGATGTCTCCACCAGCCAGCTGAGACGCCATGTTTGACCTTCCTGGACAATGGGCCTATGATCAAATCAGAAGTGACCTTTGCTACCTGGACAACAATGAGGCTGACGTCCATGCCGGCGATGGTCAGCGTGTTCTCCTGCAGCCAATCAATGAGCTTGTCTCTACAGCCCTGCAGCGGCAAACACACTTAAACCTGTGACTCAAAAATACAACACACACCTGTGAACAGGAAACAAGCTGCAGTTCATCATCCTGACTCTCACACTCATTAACTTAGCGTGTTAGCTCAGAACACACTAGCAGGACACACCCACAGGAAAACCAGCTGTGGTTGCTGTCTGACTGGCAAAGCCTCAGTGCGCCTGCACAGCGTCATGAGCGTGCGAGCAGCACACGAGAGGAGGAGCGGCTCCTTTTCTGGCACTAAAGTAGCTCCAAAGTGGCACATATTGTTTTTCTTCTCCTGTGGGGTTTCAGATCTGCTGGACTCGACCGGCTGGAACACTGGAAAAGCAGAATCTGCGGCAGTAATTTACCGAACGCAAGTGAGATGGACTTTAGCAGGGGCTTCATCTTCTTTGTGGGGCAGGTAGTGCGGGGTGTGTGTGTGTGTTATGGCACCTGATGGTACGGGTCATTTCCTGGTCCAACCACCATCCCAGTGAGCACCCGCCTGCTTTCCAGCAGCTCAGAGCACCAAGGTGTGTCGTTGCCGCGGTGATACGAGCTGAAACAGGAACAAGGAAGAATGAATGGACCGGTCAGGTTGAACGTCTGGATGAAAGAGTTCTTCAGCCAATCAGAGTTGCCTGTCCTGCCACAGCACATCCCCTGTTCAGAGACACGCCAATCAAATCAGTTAGCACAGGAACCAGCAGGAATCTGTGGGACCTGGACCAGGAACCATCTCACATGCTGCTGCAGGTTGTCCAGCAGTCTGTCCTGCCTGCTGTGGTTGTTCCCATAATGAAGTATCATCCCGTCCACCGCTGTGTCCAGACTGTCCTCCAGCTGACCACAAGACATCGGACGACAAGATCACGTGCTGTTGCAGCAGGACAAAGTGCTGAACCTCGTAGCATAGCATAGCATAGCATAGCAAAGTGTAGCATAGCATAACAAACAGCTGCTTCACTTTTTTGGACAGCTTTATTCAAGTGTGTGTGTGTGTTTGTGTGTGTGTGTGTGTGTGTGTGTGTGACCTGGTATTTGTTGAAGACCAGCAGCAACAGGACGAAGAGCTGACCCAGCAGCAGCACCAGGAGGCCACCTAAGTACTGAGGAGGACAAGCACAGATGTCATGTCTCACGTCCAACATTTCAGCGGCCATGTTGGTTTGGGTGGGTGACGTGTTCACAGTCCGAAGATCCTCAACGTCTGCTTACTAATCACAACCATTGATCAGACACATTATTGATCACAGAACTGTGCCAGGTGATGCTGCCTCACCATCAGCAGCAGGAATCGGTTCTCGCTGCGAGTGCCTAAAAACCCCACAACGCTGACTGCCATCACCACTCCACCAATCAGCAGCAACGCTGTCCCCACCATCCTCAACTCATCTGAAAACACACAGGCGCGTGTTACACACACACACACACACACACACTCACACACACACACACACACACACACACACACACACACACACACACACGTAACGAACTCCATAACTCCATCTGAAAACACTTCAATGGGACGGTGATGTGTTACCAGAGGAAATGGCGGTCATGAAGCTTCCATTGTCAAAGAGGATCCAGACACCACAGCCAGCCACACTCACACCCAGAGCCTGCAGAGGTCAAAGGTCAACAGTCTCAGCTCCCGACTGCTGTTTTACTCAGAAACATGCTCCTTCCTCTCTTTCCAGTCAGAATGATGACATCATATGTTGTCACAGAGGAACACTGACTTTCCTCAGACACACACACAAACACACACACACACACACACACACACACACACACACTAACACACACACGCGTGTACAGACAGACCTCAAAGGTTTTCATTCAGCTCACAGCCTGAAGTCACTTCAACCACACAGATTCAGAGACTCTAACTTGCTACCGTGTGAGTATTGATTGACAGCTGGTTGACCCGGTTCGGCTCACCAGGAAGACGCTGTTGAGAACCGTAGAGCAGAAGGTGAGCAGCTGGATCTTCACGAGCAGCTCCATCTTTGTCGTCAGGAGTTTGTTGAGTCGAGTCTCAGAGTTCACTTCCTTATTGTGTCTGAACATTGACCCACCATCTCCATACAAACACACACAGGCCTGGTCTTACATGCCTTGTGAGACCATCATAGATATCATGGACTGTCTATCATGAACACACTCACACACACCCTCACTCTCTCACACACACACCCTCACTCTCTCACACACACCCTCACACTCACACACACCCTCACACTCACACACACACAACCTCACACACAAACACACTCACTCTCTCACACACACTCACACACTTACACACCCTCACACACACACACCCTCACACTCACACACCCTCACTTTCTCACACACACTCACACACTTACACACACCCTCACACTCACCCTCACACACACACACACACACACACTCACACACACTCACACACTCACACACACCCTCACTCACACACACCCTCACACTCATACACCCTCACTCTCTCACACACACTCACACACTTACACACACTCACACACTTACACACACACCCTCACACACACCCTCACACTCACACACTCACTCTCTCACACTCACACACACCCTCACACTCACACCCTCACTCTCTCACACACACACCCTCACAGAACCTCACTCTCTCACACACACCCTCACACTCACTCAGACATACACACACACACCCTCACACACAAACACACTCACTCTCTCACACACACTCACACACTTACACACCCTCACACA